>NW_028270185.1:39463379-39790552 GCF_037043375.1 Chiloscyllium plagiosum | reverse complement strand
GGGTGTCTGAAACAATACTAGAGCATTAATTCTCCGATATGGGCTAGTTTACCGTATAGATTCCAACCAAGGAACTCATTTTACCCCAAAATTGTTACAGGAGATAATGAAAGGGTTGGGAATTTCCTGGGAGTTACATGCTCCCTACCACCCACCATCATCAGGAAGGTTTGAGAGAATGAACCAAACACTCAAACGACAGCTCTCTAAATTGATAATAGAAACCAAATGTTTACCTCCAACTCTCTTGTGAGTACGAACAGCCCCAAGGAAAGATTTGGGACTAAACCTATGAAATCATATTTGGATTACCTGATCTGGGAATGAACGGAGAATTGACAATTCCCAAAACTAAAGATTTGTTCTAAAGAAATATATACTGGGCTTGTCCGCCTCTTTGTCTCTCCTCAGGAAACAGAGTTTATTGGCACAAACTCCGCCCCTTGAATTCACCGTTTATCCCATGCGGCCAGGAGAGTGGGTCTTAGCAAAATCATGCACAGAGACTAAATTGTTGCCGGACTGAGATGGGCTGTATCAGGATCCTTTGATTACTGAAACGACAATAAGGACAGCGGAGAAAGGCTGGACTGACTACACTCGGATCAAAGGACCAGTGAAATCTCCAGTTGAGGAAGAAGTCTGGACAGCCGAATCAACGCAAGACCCGCTGAAACTCAGACTGAAGAGACTTAGAGTAACTAATTATACAGTGGCGACGCGAGCGTGGGATTATTTCTGTAGGATTGTGTATTAAGTTTTTTTTGTGCTTCAGCACAATTTTTAGAATGCTGGGGATGCTTAGATTTATGATGCTAGCTCTCTTAATATTGGGATTTTGACAAAAATATATTTTTCATATGTGTTATTAACGGTCCCTAGGTCTGATAATCCGCAAGTAATAGACCTGATGCGTGTAGCTTAGTAAATTGTGGGGATGTAGATAATCAGAGACAGTACCGCTGCTCAGAGATACATCTTAAGTCCTTTGGGGATGGTACTTGGTATAATAGTCTTGTCATAATACACAGGGCCACCTTCTGATCACCTCTTGATCGTCCCGATAAAGAGTGTAACCCAATATACCTAATGATAAAGAAAACCACATGGCACAAAGCAATTCTCGGGGTCAGGGTGGGTCACCTATGAGATACAATTAGATGAAATATTTGGGACAGAAATGTAAGCAAACGGGAATTATTTCTTGGGCTGTTGTTTTCAAATTAGCGTAGGAAAGGGAAAACGACCAGAACTACTGGAAAATAACATACAACCTTTCACCCTTCCCAATGATCCGAAACTAGTAAAAATTATTGAGACAAAGGACTTGAAACAGACTATCGAAATAGAAACTGGGTACGGGGATGCAAACTCCTGGATTGAATGGGTAAAGTATACTGTAAAAAGTCTGAACAAGAACAATTGCTATGCATGTGCCTCCAGTTGGCCAGTGGCCCAGGTGCTTCCCTTTCCACTCGGATGTAAGCGAGACAGGAAGGGCATGAAATGTATAATAGCCCTGTAACAGGATAAGACTGCATGGAATGATAGGAATTGTACCTCCTTATCTCTGATGTTCGCACCCTTGGAGAATAAAGATCGAAAAGCCCCCCCCCCCCGGACGTTTTCAGCTGCAGTCGGAAATCACACGATGTGTGTGCATAGACGAGGTACAAGTCAGTCTAGATATTTGGGAGAGCTAAAAGTGTGTACAGAGATTAAGAATGTCACCGAAACGGACAAGGGAGGGAACTACTCAGCACCAAAGGCTCCCCGAACGGATCTGTGGTGGTACAGTGGAGGCAAAATATTGAGACCCACTCTACCACCGGATTGGAGAGGAATATGTGCAATTGTACAATTGGTAATTCCTTTTACCCTGGCATTTGAGAAGGAAAAGGTAGTCGGGAAAAAGGGAAAGAGCAAGAGATCACTGTTAGACACTGCACAATAAAAGCAATATCACAGGATTTATCCCGATTGTATAGGAGTCCCTAGGAGGGTCCCTGATGAGTTCAAGGCTGGTCATCAGATTGCATCAGGCTTTGAGTCAGCTCTCCTTTGGTAGGCAACAATTAATAAAAATGTACATCGGATAAATTACATTTTCTATAATCAACAGCGATTTATAAATTATACAAGAGATGTGGTTAAAGGAATACCAGAACAGCTTGATGCGACAAGTAGGATGGCATCGGAAAACAGAATGGCCCTTGATATGATTTTAGCGGAAAAAAATGTGTGTGTGAGTGTGTGTATGAGAGAGATATTCGGAGGAAGCTGTTGCACCTTTATTCCTAATAAAACTGCACCTGATGGTTCAATTACTCGGGCTTTAAGGTAATTGACTACCTTAGTAGAGGAACTGGCTGAGAATTCAGGAGAAGACACATCTCTCACGGGATGGCGTGAGTCATGTTTTGGAAAATGGAAGGGGGTGGTGGTTTCTATCCTTACTTCCCTGATAGCAGTAGCCAGGGTGTTGGTAGCAATTGGCTGTTGTATCATGCCCTGTATACGAGGACTCACTCAAAGACTGATTGAGACAACCTTAATAAAACAGATACCCCTAAAATAGAATCAGGCAGAGGAACATTGTCGATTAAATAATGAGGGGATGAGTGAGACCAAGATGGATGAAATCTCCAGAATGATGCTTGCGAATTTTGGGGGCAATGCTTAACAGACAAATGTAGAAGATAACAAATGATAATTAAAGAAAAAAGGGGAAATTTTGGGATATAGGTAAAGTAGTGTCACTTCTGCAATCATAATTATTTATGTAATGTAAATGCACTCACACCAGTGTGT
Source organism: Chiloscyllium plagiosum (assembly GCF_037043375.1). Taxonomy (NCBI): domain Eukaryota; kingdom Metazoa; phylum Chordata; class Chondrichthyes; order Orectolobiformes; family Hemiscylliidae; genus Chiloscyllium; species Chiloscyllium plagiosum. Next base: position 39,787,741 of record NW_028270185.1, on the reverse strand, counting down.
AATTGTTTCAACCAAGAGCTGAGTCAACAAGAATGAAAACTATGTGAAGGAAATATATAATTGTTTTTGCATTAGCTAACATGTGCATACAAGAATGAAACATGCCGGCAACCAATGGTAGATGTTACAGACAACGAGATAAGGTGCCGTGAGGATGTAGGTTACCCAGATATGCTTGTACAAGCAATAGTTATAAGCATCTATTTCCCACTTTTGCAAAAAAACAAAAACAAACCTCAATTAAAAGGTCATTAGAATCAATATGGTTGGGGAAAGGGAAGAAATGTCACAAGTGGGGGATTTAGATAGCAGTGATGGAGGATATACATAACAATGGACCACAGCAGGATGTGGTGAAATGGACAAGTAAAACTTGTAATTTGTTAAGCACAAGGCCGGATAAGGCAAGCGAGAAACAATAGTAATGGGCTCCGGGTTTGGTGTAATGAGTCCTATATAAGATATGTATTTGCTGAACTCTGTGTGCCTTATTCCAGGAACCACACTTCTAAGCGTCTAATAAACAAACTGATTGCTTCAGATCTTGTCTTGGGCTGAAATTATTGAAGTGAGTGAGCTTTGTTTCTCACAGACTGTCATTCAAATTTACTGTGCTTTCTATTCTCTCAAGTTCTTATATTAATTGTTCCTCGTTTTCTTCTTACCTTTGAGACAAGTCTCAAAATTCCGGGCACAATAAAAGCAATATGAATTATAAATTAGTATCTGGACAAAAGAACCAATGAACAACTACATAGACCTCTTGAACATGGGGAATGGGCATTGAGAACAGAGGATCAAAGGTTAGCACTCGTGTCTAACAGTGTTATGCACTTGTGTTTGATTCCATCCTCGGCCACATGTTTGTGTGGAGTTTGCATGTTCTGGTTTTCTCTCACAATCCAAAGATGTGCAGGTTAGGTAAATTGGCCATGCTAAGATGCACGCTCTGTTCAGGGATGTGTAGGTTATGTGCATTAGTCAGGGGTAAATTTCCAGTAATCTGAGAGCAGATGGTGCTGATTGGATTATTCTTTGGAACGTCAGTGTAGACTTGTTGGGCCAAATGGCCTGTTTCCACACAGTAGGGATTCCACAAACTTAGAATTGTGTTTCGCTAAACAAAACTGACATTTATTTTAAAAATGTTGCATTTAAAACTTATCTTTAACTGTCAATTGTCAATCTTGTAAAATATCTCAATGTTACTGAAATCAATGTTCAAGCAAAACACTGCACATAAAGCCACACAAAGATCTTCATGACCATCTAATTACTATTCAGTGGAATAATCACAGTAAATATCTTATTGTTCCTGAGATCAATCCCCACTATCACAGGAAGGATCTGGTTATCATTCCCTTAAAAAAATGCGATCCTTGTCCCTCTGATATTTCAGTTCAGTCGTTATACACCATATTGGTTGTTCAAAGCATAGTTATTCTTTATTATGAATGGCCAAGAGTTCTAACGGCAAGAGATGTTGTTCGATCTGATTTGTTGCCTGTTCGAAAACAAGTTTTCACTATAAATATTGCAAAAAATGTGTTAATTTGGTCTTGTTCAACTGCTGATGCGAACATTTTCAGTTCGTGTTCATTAAACATATTTGGAGAAAGTGAGGAAAGCTGTAGCATTGGAAAAGGGCAGGCACATCCAAAGAGCAGGAGGAGCAACCTGTCGGGCATTAGGCCATCATCGGAAAAGATTCCTGACGAAGGCCTTATGCCCAAAACGTCGATTCTGCTTCTCTTCGAATGCTGCCTGACCTGCTATGCTTTTCCAGCACCTCGCTCTTTTGACATTAGAAATATTTGACTGAATATCCAGAGACAATACTAAACGTTACCTCTGTCAATTTAGTTTACCGTGCTTTCTATTCACTGAAGTTTTCATGTTAATTGCTCCTCTTTTTCTGCTTATATCTGATACAAATTTCAAAATACAGAACACATTAAAATTCACATGAATTATAAATTTGCATTCTCGACAAGAATACCAATGGAAGGCAATATAGAATTCTTGAACAGCCTACACACTTGAATGAAAAAGCCAATTCCTGTTAAAAAAAATGTTTCCACGTCTGTATCTTTTTCTCAATTCAATAATCCTGCATGTAGTTTATAATTGTCAGTTGATCTCTCTGAATGAGTACCTAATCAATGTCAATGTAACAGCTGAAACATTAACAACAGATTGATACCTGTTTGAAGCCAACAAATGTTTGGAATTTACTAGAATTCCAACATAAAACATTCTTGAATCATAATATAAGAAGTGAGATATGTGAGAGATGCGCAAACCTTATTTTTACATGAATAAACTCCAATATTTTCAAAGCATTTCAATCTTACGGCCAAAATGAACAGGTGAATGGAAAAATAAAAACAAGTTTCTGACAATTCATAAACTGAACAACAATCATAAATTCACTTTGATCAAAGGACAGAGTAATATTTAGATGAATCACAACATTTGGTTACAAAGAATGTAATCAGCTGACTGACAAGTAATAGGTGGGAGCATTTGTTAGTTTACTGAAGAAGAAATCAACTTTATTTCAAATATATAGAACGAGAGAATAATATTTAATGAGTTTCAATTTTTAGGACTTGCCCCTTTGCAACAAAAAAAGATCAATCTCATTACTTAGACATCGTAATCTTTAATTCTGCAACATTTTCAAATATTCTCCAGGAACATATAAGCGACAGAATTAGATACAGGTATCCCCACTATCCGAAATTAGAGCGTTATTATGAAACCTTACATAAACTGAAAAAGGCGTAGATCGAAGAAGCATTAATTTATATGGGAACTACCTCCCCTTTTTTCGTAAAAGTAAAAATCCTCTTTAGATTTCTTTCAGTTAGAGAAAACAGGGACAGATGTAAGTCTTTTGTAAAAGCAAAGTGACTAAAGCGAATTTTCCAACACATATTTCTTGGTAACCTGACACAAATAAGTATCAGATTTTGTGATTATTGATATAATAGATAAAAGCACATCAAATGTTGGATTGGAAAGCAGTTCAGTCTGTGCTTAGGTACTCTGTAATCACCATTCAGATAGCTCTTGATATATTTCAGGTGAAGGTGGGATTCGATTCCTTCTCTCGGGTCTAGTAATAGAGACACTGCCACAGCTCCACAGGCTCCTTTCATAATGTTCCCACTCAGGACGGCCGTACTGCAATATTATGTTAAAAGTGGTTACACAAATGAAAACTAATCAGCTGTTTATTATAGTAATTCGAATGCGAATTAATTAGATAGTTTCTGTGTGTAATGGACTAGAAATTAAGCAATATTTTACAATAACAATAGAATAAATGAATAATAGTCTTAAATAAAGAGGAATCTCATGACAATTCTTTGAAAGACAAATTGGCAAAACTGCATGATCATTGTGCTTTAATTTTAAAAATGCATCCGTCATTCAATGTGAATATTCAGCCGAAGACAAGTTCCCTTCCTTTCAACAATGTACAACTTCCACAATTTCAAAATGAACAGTCATCGATAAAGGCAGGAACAAGCAGATGTTAATTCTATTTTCTTCACATAAACGTGCGATTAATTTAAGTAAGTTTCATATCTGTAAAAAGGAAACTCGTATTGTGGTTCGAAATACAATAAACGTTTGAATGAAGTGAAATATAATCAAATCAATTCAACCGTGTTTTCTCAGTTAAAATACAGTTCAATATTCAAAGTAGTCGAGTAATTGTACACTGCAATATATTTACATTAATTCAGTGCTGAGACATAATTCCACATTTATACCCCTTACAGTGAAGCAAACTTTTGCCAGGAGTCTGAGCGATAGGGGATGTTTTTAATGAGTACTTCGCTTCAGTATTCACGAGTGAGTGGGACCTTGTTCCTTGTGAGGACAACGTGAAAAAGGCTGATATGGTCGAACTGGTCGATGTTAAGATAGAGACTGTGCTGAAAATATTTAAAAATCATGGGGATAGATAAGTCCCCTGGGCCAGAAAGGATATAACTTAGGTTGTTATGAGAAGGGAGGCAAGGGAATACTGTGTTTTGGCAATGATCTTTGCATCCTCACTGTTCACTGAAGTCATACCAGATGATTTGAGGGTGGCAAACGTTATTCCCTTATTCAAGAAAGGCATTTAAGATTATCCTGGGAATCATCGATGAGTCAGTCTTACATCAGTTGTGGGCAAATTATTGGAGAGGATTCTGAGAGACAGGATTTATGATTATTTGGAAAAGCATAGATTGATTTGAGATGGTCAGCATGGCTTTGTGAGCAGCAGGTTATGCCTCACAATCCTCATTGAATTATTTGAAGTTGTGGCAAACACATTGGTGCGGACTGTGTAGTGGATGTGGTGTATAAGGATTGTAGCAAGGTGTTTGATAATGTTCCCCATGGTAGGCTCATTTTGAAAGTAATGAGGCATGGGATATAGGGAAACATGCCTGGTTAGATAATAAATTGGCTGACCCCATAGAAGACAGGGTGTGATTAAATAGATAGTTTTCAGCTTGGAGCTCGGTGACGAATGGTGTTCTGAAGGGATTAGTTCTGGTAGCTCTGCTCTTTGTGATTTTTACACATGACATGGCTGAGGAAGTGGAAGGGTGAGTTAGGAAGTTTGCCAATGACACGAGGGTTGGTGGAGTTGTGGAGAGTGTGGAGGGCTTTTGTAGGTTGCTAGAGGACATTGACATAATGCAGAGCTGGGCTGAGAAGTGGCAGATGGAGTTCAACCTGGGAAAATGTGAAGTTATTCATTTTGGAATTTCAAATTTGAATGCATATTTTCAGATTAAATGCAGGATTCTTGACAATGTGGAGCAACAGAGGGATCGTGGGGTGCACGTCCACACATCCGTCATAGCTGACATCCAAGGTGATATGGTTATTAAGACGGTGCGTAGTGTGTTAGCTTTCATTAGCAGGGACATTGAGTTTAAGAGCCATGAGGTTATGCTGCACCTCTATGGATCCCTGATGAGACTACACTTGGAATATTGTGTTGTGTCCTGTTCACCTCATTAGACATAGGATACAGAAGCTTTAGAGAAGGTGCAGATGAGATTTATCAAGATGATGCCTGGACTGGAAGGCATGTCTTCTGAATAAAGGTTGACGGAGCTGGGGCTTTGGTCATTGCAGTGAAAGAGGATGATAGTTTACTTGATAGTTTTGTGTAAGATGATGAGAGGCATAGATAGAGTGGATAATGAAAGACTTTTCCCCACAAAGTGGCATAATTTTAAGATGCATGTGGGAAGTTTTGGGGAGATGTCAGAGATAGTTTCTTTATAGATAGTGGTGAGTGTGTGGAATGCACTGCCAGTGTGGTAGTAGATTCAGATCCATCAGGGACATCTAAGCATCTCTTGGAGAGGCACATGGATGATAGTAAATGAAGGGCATGTTGGTTAGTTTGATTTTAGAGTACGATAAAAGGTCGGAACAACATCGTGGCCAAAGGGCCTGTACTGTGCTGTACTGTTCTATATTCTATGGATTGAAATGAACAATTATTATATATTAGCAACATATAGATTTTCAAAATTCTATTAGCATACTTACCAATAATGATAAATTTCATCTTGCTATTTGACTGTGCTATCTGCAAAAATGAACAGGAATTGTGGCAGGGAAAATTAATTAGGTTTTTCTAAATTTATAAGGCTGGGATTACACAGATCATTCAAATAAGCAAAAGTCATATTTTTAACAGTGCGCGTTGCATCAGAAATAATGGATTCTTTTGTAGGTGTGTTGATTGCAAATAATATGGATTTTTATATTACTGTATAAGAAGTAGGAAAGATTGGATTAAATTCAGATATAAACTTCACTGTAGTTGTTAGCAAGACTAAACTAAAGCATACTATAATTAGTGTCATGCAAATGCCTTAAAAATTACTGTTAGAATCCTGAAAAAAGGATATTATGCCATTTTTCAAACAGTCAATAAATTAAATTGTGAACCTCAGTATACTTGTTACCCAAACCAATTATTATGCGATTATTGTAATGGTAATGACTTGATAACTAATTCTAAAACCTAAACAGATAAATTGGTTCAATACTTTGTCAGCATGTTGCTCTGAAATTGATTGGATATTTATTAAGATCGGTAAACTGAGGGACAAAATATAATAGCTCACTTGATAGAATTGAAGGAAAAAATGAGACAGTGTTTATTGAACAGAATTGTTTTTATTTAAAAATGCAGTTGATGCAAGAATAATATATTTTCCTCCATTGGTTTTCTTGTAGAGACATATTTTTTTTTAATTGTCCTGATTCAAGGTTGAGACAGTTGTGTTAGAGTCTGCAAAGGGATGAGTGAGAGAGAATGAAATTCTAAAAAAAAGCAGAAAGGAAAGGAACTGGCTAACAGAGGAGCTCCAACTGTAGTGTTTCACCCTGCTAGCATCGTATTGCGTGAGCTGGAATGCAGTCTAGTCACTCAACAAGCTGACACAGTCATACACACAGAATCATAGCTTACAATGTCCTAGACACCATCGTCACCATCCTTGTATAATCTGTCCCACAGGCAGGACATGGATGCAACTGAAATGCTGGAACATGCAGGGTAATGGACTAAGATCTGCAGAATGTGATCAATGTGATTTATTTGACATTTCTCCAGAATATTAAACTCCAGTCCAATTTGAAAAGTTAATAGCGTAATCAGACTTGAACTACAAATGGCAGAAAACAAATGATCACAAAGTTACAGCACACTTGGCCAATCCTGGGTATGTGTTGGCTGTAATAGAACTCGAGGTAAAAACAATGACTGCAGATGCTGGAAACCAGATTCTGGATTAGTGGTGCTGGAAGAGTGCGAGCAGCAGCAGAGTTTAAAGGAAACCAAAAGGCTACAGCTAAGGTGAGACGGTTTGTTTTAAAATTACTTACCGGTAGCGGACAGCAGTGTTTTTTTCCTTCTCTTCACAGAAAGAGCGGGTGACGAAGACCAGAGGGGCTGCCGGGACCCGGAAGCAGGTATAACGTAAGCTTACCTGGGTAGGTTTTTCCCCTATAAAAGCGTGCAGGAGAATAAAATTATTTCGTTACGACTTCCCTCTGATATCTTCATGCTGATGATCCTGATCAAATATTGCATCTCTAAATGAAGATCAATTTTCTCCTTCCTATTTTCCCCAGTAGTTATCTTGACACTGATCTGATACTCACTGATCTCCAGTTACCTGGTCTACCTCCACCCCATCCTGTAAAGGCTCCAGTCCTCTAGCACCTCCCATGTGACAGGATCCTACTGACATTTGACTCAGTGCCTTTCCTCCCTTGTCTCCAACAGCAGCCTGTGAAACAACTCGTCCAGACCTGGGGACTTGTCCAATTTTATACCAGCCCAAACCATCAATCCCTGCTCGCATCTTATATCAATCTGTTTAAGAACTTCCCAGTCCATCTTGTTGAACTAAGTATCTGTCTCCTCATTCTCCCAAGTAAAACAGATGGGAAGCTCTCATGTCACAATCTATCAATGTTTTCCAGCTTCGCACACAGATTGCCCTCTTGATTTCTAATGGGCTGTGATTGTTCCCTGGTTATTCTGTTCTGCTTGATGTTCTTGTGGAATATCTTGAAATCCTCGCTAATCATGCTCACACTTTTCAATGTCCCTATGTTCGCCACTCCCCTCTGAGTGATATTTTGAAAGTTTCATTTAGATCACCTCTCATTCTCTGAAACTCTACAGCATACAGGCGGATTTCCCTCATTGCCATCCGAGGGATTAATCTGGAAAATGTCCATTCAGTATATGAGATCAGTATGATTTACTTGGATCAGGAAATCAAAGCTGTACTCAATACTCCAGGTACAGATGAACCAACATTCTGTGTCACTGGTGCAGAACATTTTTACTCCTAGTCGGTGCAAGTTACTTCAGAAGCTGGAATCTGTAGTGAAACCAACACATGCTGGAGATCACAGTGAATCAGATATCATCCATGGAGAGAGAGAGCACAGAGCTTTTTATCGTCTATATTCTGATTCCCTTCAAACAAAGGGAAACTTAACTTTTACCTTCCCCCATTTGCATATGTTCATCTCAATACAATTTTCTTTATTGTTTTAGGGATAACTTACTATTTGAATTCTTTAACAATCCTCCTGATATCCAACTAGACCACATCTACTGGTTGACCATTGTTTATATCGGCAAGAGACATCTTCAAGCAAACATTTGGTAAATGTTGCCGTCCCTTTCAGAAAACTAGCATAATTCTCTAGACTATGTTATAACTTTCCAAGTGTCCAATATGACATTCTTTATAATAAATTCCGACAGATTCCCCACTGTTAACAATAAGTTAGCTGGTCTGTCGTTCATTCTCCCTCTTCTTCACTTTGTAAATCCTTAGAATGCATTTATAACTTTCCAAATTGAATACGGAAAAATATAATGATTCCCATTGCAATTATTATCTCTATTTCTACTTTCTCTGAAATTCTGGTATGAAGTACATTTGGTCCGTCAGACTTATCAATAGAGTTATGTTTTCAAATGCTACTCGTCACTGATTTTAGTCTTTAGTTACACAAGTCCCATGGTCACTTGGTATTTCTGGGAGATATTCTGGACCCTCCTCCATGAACACAGATATAAAATAACTGTTTAGTTTCCCTATCATTTTTCTGTTCTCGCAATAAATTATTCTGTCCACATATTCACTGTTCCACATTTGACCTTGTTTTTTATTTTCCTTTCAAATATTCATAGAGGTGTTTCGTCAGTCTTTTTGTTTCTGGTTAGTTTGTATTGCTGTTCTCTTTGTACTTTACTTATCAGTTTATCAGTCCTCTTTTGTTGTGCCCAAAAGTTCAATGAATGCACAATGTATGACCCTTTTCTAAGGCACTTTCTTCGATCTAATATAATTTTTAACTTCTTTTGTTCACCATCGTTGAGTCACCTTTGACTTTTGCGAATTATGCCTTGGAGGGATATATGTATATTACAGACCTTATAGTGCTTCTGTAAATAACATTTAGTCATTTTAATGTACTTTCCAAATTCACTAAAGCCAACTTTATTCTTGTATCTTAATGGCTTGCACGACTCAGGTATATGCCCGTAATATAAGACATCATGTAAAATTCAATATATTAATGTCACTATTCTCCCAACGATCCTAAGAGCAAAGTATTCGATTTGCTTTTCTGATCACACAATACCAATTCCAAAATTTCCTGATCTACAGCCCAGTACTCAACATACTACTAAAGCAACCCGGCTCATACACACTCAACATTAACATTCACTTGGGTAAACATTGGTAGATGTAACTTGAAGCTGCCCATTATTACCGCAGTACCAACAAATATGTATGTCTAACTTCCTGTTTTATAACATAGCCACCATTTGTATTGCAGCTTTCAATTTGATACGTAACTCTCATGAATGTTTGCTTCTCCTTGCTGTTTCTAAGATCACCTCAACAGATTCTGTGGAATCTGAGTGACGTGGGCTCTGGCGAGGTTAATGGTAGATTCAGGCGAGATGTTCGGCGAGGCATATCTCAACATGGATATTATCTCACCACATCTAACCCGTTCTTCTCAAGCGGCATTGTAAGATTTTCTCCAGATCACCCGTTATAGTGGTGTAGTAGAGAAGGACAATGATCTTTCAGCAATGCTGTGTATTCCCCAGAGACCTGAGACTGCTCTAACCTGGGTGGGAACCTTATAGCAGGCTGGTAAAGTGCTACTGCTGCTGCACAGGATCTTCTTGAGATCACATCTGGAGTCGTGTGTACAGATGTAATCTCCTCACTGAGGAAAGGATATTGTACATAACTCAAAGATTGTTCCCTCAACTGACTTCTGCAACAAAGGTGTTAATCATCGAATCTCTCCAGTGTGGAAGCAGACCATTTGACCCATCGACAACACACTGATACTCCGAAGATCATCCCATGTAATCCTCACCACCCACCCCACCCAATCTTTATAACCTGGCATTTTCCATGACTGATGCGCCTAGCTTCCACATCCTCGGATATTATGGGTAATTTAGCTTGGCTAATCCACCTAACCTGCATATCTTGGGACTGTGGGAGGAAACTGGAGACTGAAATTGAACTAGGATCGCTGGTGCAGTGAGACAGCAGTTCTAACCACTGAGCTACCCAGTGTGGACAACAAAACTTGCCTGCATATTTCAGCCCTTGAAAAGTAGCATTTTTGAGCAGGGAGATTCCATAAGTCCCCAAAACTGTGACTGAACGACAGGAGGAGAACATTGAGATCTTGAACGGCTTGATCAGGAACAGAACCAGGACATGCAAGTCCATTGAGACTATAATGTATGAACACCAGGAGGACATTCCGCCCAGCGAGTGTGTGAAGCAGGAACAGAATGAGTCCAATCAGCCACACATGCCTCTTACACAGCAATTGGAACAGATCTTTTACAGCCTTGTGCCTGTTACACAGGAATTGTGCAACGGAACATAATGGTTATAGAAAGGGAAGAACTTCGAATAACCAGCTTCACTCGGGAATGATAAGTGGTGAGAAACTTATTGGGATTGAAGATTGTTAGGATGCGTTACGACAGAGTTAATAAGAGGAGATTTCCAAAGTCAAGCCACAATCCTGCACAGTCAACATATTATGGGTAATTTAGGAAGGATAAATCATGTTTGAATGATTTCACTAACTTTCTTTAAAAAAAACGTAACACGCAAGGTGGATAATGGGGGTTCTACAGATGTATTATATCTGGACTTCCAGACATCAGTGCGTAACGTGTCGCAAAAGATTATTATGCAAGGCAAAAACACTTGGGATTAGGAACAATTTACTTGCTAGGGGAGAGGATTAGCTAACTCGTAAAAGTCATGACATGGAGCCGTTTGATTTGGACTCGGTTGGACAATGTCAAAAATGAAATGAATCCCATTAGAGTCCAATGGGCTTATTTGTAAACACAAGGTTTCATTGTGCTGCTCCTTCATCAGGTGTAAGCGACAGGAAAATCTTAAACACAGATGATATAAGGAAAAGATCAAAAGGTTATACAACTCATGCACATGAATTGTTCATACACCTAAGATGGCTCTTAAATACTTAATCAGTTAGAATGGAGGTGCGAGTTTGATTGGTTAATATAAAAATTGCCGAATTTATTTCAAGTCACTGCCTTGAGATACCTTCAGATATTATCAATGTAAATGAAGTAACACGTGCGGTCAGACAATGTATTCTAAGCTTGACGCCTTGTTTGGACTCTGTCTGTGTCTTGACCTGGAGTTAGACTGGTTTTATTTACAAAGTACGATTTGTAAAATAACACATTCACTGAATATCTACAAATTGTATGTTTTGGAATAAAATAAAATGTATCTGCAAATACAAATGGGAAAATGTAAATTCAACCCACAGATTTATATTTGCATTCGTGTGTGTGCGTGTGCATATGTGTGAGAGAGGGGCGTGTCTGTGTGAAGGGAAGAGAGAGACATTATCTGTATGTCAGAGACAATGAGGTGGAGTATGGGTGTGAGTGCGGGAGGGAGAGAGAGTGGTTGTGTGTGCATGTGTGTGTGACAGAATGGAGTACGTGTGTGAAATGTGAGAGAGGGTGAGTGTGAGTGTGTGCGAGGGGCAGAAAGGGAGAATGTGCATCAATGTATGTTATAGGTAGAGTGAGAGGGTGTGCTTGTCCAGGCTAAGACACAAACAGATATGGCTGATCCCTTTCCCCACGCACACTCTCTCCATGGTTTTCAGAGCTTCCCCTCTCTGCAGCCTCTGCTCCATTTGTTGTTCATGTTACAGAGCCAGATGCTGTTACTACAGTCCCATGCTATGTCCCGAGCTGGGACACTAAATCCTCCGGTCTCCTGAAATGTCTGAAGCAGCTTACAGCACAACTTCTAGCAAACAATCCCCAGTACCTCCACTAACAGGAGGAAGTCAGAGTCGCCTCAGCTACAAGTTAGATGCCTTGTCCTTTACAATTATACTCAAGGACCTTCCTTGCGTTACTGACCGTACCATCAACTGAGAGGGACAAACAGAGGCATTCCATGGGAAGGCGCATACCAAGATTCAAACACGTGAATCAAAGCTCCTGGAACACCCTTGTCCATAGGGTATCACATGGGACACATTGAGAAGTGAGGAACAGCCTGACACACACTATTTCAATGTTTCTGAGCTTCACCATGCCGATACACGAGGGAATCAAAAGCCAATGCCAGGGAAAGACGCGGAAAAAAAAACAAATAATTAATTAACAGATAACTTGGTGAAAATATGTTTAAGGAGATGGAGGGATTGTATCAACTGGATAAGTGAGACAACGGTGGGCCCAATCACAAGAATGCAAACATTGAATAAATACATTGCTAGATCAGCTGAATTGGTCTATTGTCTCCAATTCTAAATCTGCTTCACAGAACCAGCCCAGACACCTTAAATTGGGGTAAGGTAACGGCCAAGATGGAGAGCTGTGCAGACCGTGCTAGTGGATTACTCCATAAACCGGACTATCTGCACAGCATGGGGAGCATTGCAAACCTCTGCCAGGATATAGCAACCTCCACCACCACCCTATGTCTGGACATTTGAGTCAATTTTGTATCCAAATGGCTAGTTTTCCATGTATTTCATATGAACCAACCTTGTTAAACAGATGACCATGCACAATGTTGTTCAACACCTTACTGATGTCCATCTCGCCAATGTGCAACTCTCTACCTCAGTTAATCTTTTTAGTCACTTCTTCAAAAAAATTCAGTCAAGTCAGTGAGACACAACATTGCTTGCACATTTCCATGTTGACTACCCCTAATCCGTCGTTACCTTTCAAAGTGCGTGAAAATCCTATGCCTCATTATCCCCTCCAACAACTTACCCACCACTGCCGTTATACTCACTGCTTTTCCTTATTACCTTTCTTAAATTCCTTAAGTTATGGCACCACGTTAGCCAACCTCCAGTCTTCCGGCACTATACCTGTGGCTATGGATGATAGCACGAGGCCCAGCAATCACTTTCCTAGCTTCTCACAGAGATCTAGCGTACATCTAATAAAAGTCAGAACAGTTTCCTTCCTTTGCATGTTTTGAGACCTCCAGCAGCTCCTCTGTGATACAGACACTTTCGAAGATGTCATTACTTATTTCCCAAATTATTTAGCTTCCATATCCTCCTCCACAGTAAATATTGATACAAAATATTCGTTCAGTACCTCCCCCATTTCCTGTGGTTCTGCATATGGGCAGGCTTGCTGATGTTGAAGGATGCCCTATTCTTTCCACAGTTACTGTTTTGTCCTTGACGTATTTGAAGAAGCCAAAGCTATCACATGTCCCCTTTTTTACGCGTGCAATTTCCCTCTTAAGTATACTATTGTTGCCTTCAGACTCTTCTATTGAATCACTTTAAATCAGGAATTAAGAGGCAAATGCTGACCATTCCAGTTTCGAAAAATTCCATCTGGTTCACTGATACCCTTTAAGGAAGCAAACTGCCATGCTTACCTGGTGTGGTTTACATGTGACTCCAAACCCACAGCAATGTGGTTGACTGTTAACTGCTCTCTAGGCAATTAGGGATGTGTAATAGATGTTTGCCTAGCCAGGGACGCCCTTATCCCATGAATGCATTAAGAAAAAAACCCTCAATTCCTGCTGTCTATAACTGACATATTCTTCCTTCTTATCCGTGACCAGAACCTCAATTTCTCCAATTCTCCAGCATTCCTTACACGTACCAGCCTTACCCTTCAACCTAAGCGGGACATACTGTCTCTTTACTCCTGACAACACATTTTTGAAGGCTTCTCACTTCACAACTGACCAATTTCTCTGCGAATATATATCCCAACCGACGTTAACATTTTCATTGAGTAGGACAGAGGGATTGTCTGCATGAGGCTGAGCTAAATGATGCTATCTTATCAAACTCACCTCATTAACTATCCACCCCACCCATGGAGTCCCTCTTATTCAATGCCAGCCCGACTCTACATTCATCATGGCTGGAGGTTCTCACCATCGCCCAGATGCCCCCGATACTCCGCGACTCCTGGCATTGGTGCCATCTTTAAAAGTCCAATGGTCACATGGTTGTGCTTTCTCAAGTTGGAGCTGCCCTCCATAGTTTATCCTGAACATGGCAGATACGTGGAAATTATACCACAGTTTGTCGACTGGGGCCCGCAGATGCTGGTAGATTGGCTAGTACAGAGAGGGAAATTCTCTTTCCAAAAGGCGGGCCACACCACCAGACCCACCAATCATGGTCTGAGCTCAGAGCAGTATCTGCGGTCTGAAGAAATGTCCAGCAATAGAGGACAAGCATCATTTACCTTCCCCACTCTGTCAGGATAAGATCACCGTATTTTCTATACTCCCTCACAGTCACTGTTTATCTGTTATAACACCTACCCCGGAACAAAACCTATGCCCCAACACTCTCACTGCTGCTTGCAGCACCTTCCGTTTCTCTCTTTTACCCCTCTACTATATCTCCTTCATTAATAGCACTGCATGGATACAACACTCTTGAACAACTCCCTTTGGACAAGTCACCATCTCACCCACCAATCCCCCCCCCACTTTCACCAGCACTGACAGTAGTATAACCCACTCACACCTTCACTGAATCCTTCCCCGTCTCCTATTCCAGAAGAAACAGCTCGGAATAGAATAGAAAGTGCGAATCTGGGTAGTGGAGTGGTCGATATCCACCTCCCCCCGCCCCCTATATTTGTGTGTCTGCATTTGTCTCTGTGAGTGTCTGCGTGTGGTTGCAGGTCTGGCAGTCTCTGTGGTACTTAAAATGACATAATCTCTCTCTTATCTGGCCACCACACCCTACTTCAGTGATGGTGGCAGAGGGCGATAACCTTCGATGATTCAGTCTGAGTGGGAGATAAGGCAGCAGCTCACAGCACTATTCAAACTGACAGCACCATCAACACACACACCTTCCCACCCGCTACACCCCCGCCCCACACACACACACACACACACACACACACACACACACAAAATGCTGGTAGATGGAGAGTTGCAAATATACTTGGGGTCGTCCGAATGGAAATGCTCACCTCGGAGTGAACCATTTTGTCAGGAGATGACATCAATTGATTTCTGTTTCTGTGATTTGCAATGCTTAAAAATTACGTGGAAACGTATTGAAAATTCCCAAAAAAGGCCTGGTAGTGTTGATAATGACGCAGGGACAATATCGCTTAGTATCAGACAAAACTGCTCTGTGTTTCCAAAGATATTATTTGAAAAAAATCAAACGAACGTATAATTTAAGAGATTCACAGCAAAGGATTTGCGATCGACTCAGAACCAAAAACTGTGACACTGATGCAGTGGCGTGGGGAGGCCAGCAGAGGGATGAATCCAATCATAAAACTGAGTGGTTCGCACACCCTCTCTCAGGATTAGAGATGTTGGCCTTACAAACCTTCCGAACATTCCGTGGAAGAATAAAGGGAGTGATAGATAATTTTCGTCTCCATGGAGACGATGTTCATGAACTGGATAGATACAATTTACCTTATTGGAGTTTATATATACAGAAGTCATATTTAAAAAGCAGAGTTCATAGTGTAACTGTAAAATCTTTAGGTCACCCTCAGTGTGAGCATTGTGTGTAATCCTTGCCTCATTCTCCACCAAAAACATGTAAAGAATTTAAAAAGGGCACAGACGCTGTTCCCTGGATAGCAAGATATTAGAAAACCAAGTGGCGTTGTTTACTGAGACATAAAAATATCAGATAGGATACAAAAGGTTTAATCGGGATGATAGAAAGAATGAAGGAGTTTATACACGAGATTTGGAAATCCTGGAGCAGAAACACGCAAGTTTATATGTAAACAAATGAGATTTTCACATAACGCGAGGTTTGAATGACTAAATCAGGGAAATTCCCTCTTTCGAGTGTAACAATAACTTTAGTTAGAGCTTCAAAACCATTAGTGAATGATTAAGAAAGGTTTGGATGAGAGTTTCTTCCACTCAATAAAATTATTTTAATCGTGAATGAATTTACAGAAATAAAGCGTAGAAGCTGATTTCACAGTGATTTAAAAGATACACGAGCAAACATACAAGGATGGAATTTACCATTGAGAGAAAGTCAGTGGGGTTGCGTAACAATTTCGAATTTGGTTGACTTCAGACACAAAGACATTTCATGAATACGTACAACTGAATGAGATTGAATATAAAATGTTCATGGGTTGGTAAGGTGTGACGTATTATTCAAGGTGAAACTCTGTAAATGGAGCAGATGTCCTAATATAACTGCAGACAGAGGTTACATCCTAATGAATAGGAACTGAACCGTCACTTGGAGATGCAACACCTACTTTAAAGCTTTGACCACATTCACATGATGTTATGTATATTTCGTACATTCTTAACTCCACCCAAGAAATCCACCATGAAGACTCTGTCCTTTTGTATTGTTAAACCTCTATACTTCTCTGCAGCACGCCATTGAAGATAAAATATGCTCAGACCAAAATTCAATTCAATACAATATTCAAACGGTCATATGTAATTTATTTTTTATTATTGCAATAACCTTTGTGAGTTTGCAACAAACTGCATAACATGAAACCAGATCAACATCTATTTTCCCGGAATTTAACGCAGTGCACATGGGAAACGTTATCCATCTGCTGAAAATTCACCTTCGGCTCTTTCTCCACGCATGTCTCTACACTTTTTAAATACTTACAGTATGTTTGTTGATCAAGGAGTCATTATCCAGAAAAGGTCGTTTCTCAATCCACAAACACGGGTATCTTCCCATAAACTTGGCTTTGCTCAATATCACCTTTTATCCGTACGCCTCAACACAGACGACAAATTGAAGCTGCTCCATGTGATGCTCAAACGTAAAACCTCGGCACAGCACAGCCCACTATACTGGAACAGAGATACCGTGCACTGGTCACCTGCAGCACAGGAGCAACACATTAATGCTTACCTCCACAATCCTGGTTTTACCTTAACGTTTGGGAAACCGAATTTCTCTGATTCCATGGCTAGTAACGGGGATTGTACGATCATCTTCACCAGTAGTTCTGGCCCCGAGTGAGGAAAGTGGTGAGCTACTCATTGCAAAGATGGGTAGATTGTTGAAATATACAATTTCGACATTTGCCTTCACTATGAGCACTTCATTTCGTTTTTCATCTGTAGAAATCTTAAAATCTTCATCTTGAACAGACGCAATGACAGATTTCCATTGGATCTCTGGCATCAAATTCCAAAGTGTAAACTCCCTCTGAATTCTTCCACCGCAGTCCGCTGTGTGGGAAGTGTTCCTGTTGTGGGAAATACACTTCCCCGTGTGTCAACTGCTGGTCCAAGCATGCGCTCTCGCACTGCACTCATTTTCCATCTGACACTTGCTCACTGTTTTGCTGTGATCATACAGTGACTTGGTGTCGCACGGCCCAGGAACTGATGCAGATCAAGGTTTTTGCATTGTTGAGTTCAATTGTCAGTTTAGCCTTATTTAGGATTTTGAAATTGTCTGTCCTAGACACAAGTGCATGTCAAACATATCTGAGTGGAAGAAAGGTGTTCCGAATAATGACATTGAGCACTATGCACTCTACTCCAGTCTGGCAAACAATTCCTCACAGGCAATTTAATAAACAATAGACAATAGGTGCAGGGACAGGCCATTCTGCCCTTCGAGCCAGCACCACCATTCAATATGATCATGACTGATCATCCTCAATCAGTATCCTGTTCCTGCCTTATCCACATAACCCTTGATTCCACTATCCTTAAGAGCTCTATCCAACTCTTTCTTGAAAGAACACCTCCTACTGTCTCGGGTTCTTCATTCCATTGACTTCAAATCTTCACAGAATTCAACAGACCTTGTTACATAGTCATTTCTTCATTTTTGTTCAGACCACTGTGAGCAGAGTGTCACAGTGCGAATGCGCTTGCCCCACAACCCAGATGACAGACAATAGTCTTGGAACCGTACTGTGCTATTTATGATTTCACCAAAACAAGGGAGAAATGTCTGCTGCTCTGCATAATTTATGCAATTCACTTATTCATAAGAATACAGGCGTATGTGACGAGGTGGCCGAGAGGTTAAGGCGATGGACTGCTAATCCATTGTGTTCTGCACGCGTGGGTTCGAGTCCCACTCTCGTCGGTGCTGTCAGTGATTTTCAATGTTGCTATTTTTGGATGATCACAACTGTCTTACTGAAATTGGAACTGCAATATCAGTTTGTATGCATCGACGCTATTATAAAATCTCAAAGAATAATTTGGTCCTGTTGCCTAAACTGCATTGAAATGTAGATTGCATAGGGATATTGAAAAGGAACGAGACTTTCTTTTACAAGTCAAGCTGCTGTGACCTTTTATCGTACGAAAGAGATCCAGGAAAGCCAAATAACAAGAGATGTGAAGGGCATGTTTATGCAGTGGGATTCTTAATGATTATTTTGTCAAATGAAATCTGGAGCAGGTTGAGTAGAAGTGGTTCATCTTGGTGAGAAGAGCACAAAATAATGGAGATATTTCAAAAGGAGCAGGGCGTGGGTGTAGGGCCATCGAGAACTAGCTGTAAATGTACAGTAGAGAATTGCCGATGTGGGTGCTGTGCATGGGCACGGAAAGACTTACACATTGGTCTCGCCCTCGCCCCTTGCTCTCGCCATTGATGAATGCTGGACATAAGGCCTAAATACAAGATGTGGGAAGCGAGTCCCTCTCGTTCTGCACACACTGGAAGCATCACATTGAACTATGAAAAACTGGAGAAGTCAGCATGTTAACTGTAGGGGCTGAACCTAAACTGTGGATCAATAACCACAGATTCATGCAGCATAAACATGAAAAATGATTTAAAGTGTCTTTATACGCATGTCATTAACAGACGTTTCGCTCTAATACCCTTGTGGTTGAAAGAATAAGGCAACACATTTCAGATGGATGACAACGTAACTAATTTTGTTTTGAAATTGAGATCTATTTGATCTTTTTACACAGTGAACAAGTTTATTTTAAATAATGTAAACCACATTCCCTTACCTGGAATAAAAGTGTGATTTCACTACAAACATTGTCCTTGCTAAGTCGCAATTACTCAACATGAAAAATAGGATATAATTTTTATTGAGAATACATCAATTAGCACCATTATCTAACTTCGGATTGACTGCAATATGCATATGCTAAATAAGGTTTAAGAAAGAATGACTTTTGGAAATAATGATTCGATGGTGCCTAAAATTAATATCAGGTTCTCATGATGTGGATATACCACCAATGGCTCCAGTGGTGGAAATGCTTAGTGGGCAGTATTTCCATGATGGTATAGAGGTGTGTGATCTGCCAGGAATGGGAGCTCCCACTTCATCTGGAGCAGCGTCTGTTGACATGGACCAGGGAGCATTGTGACATCAGACT
This sequence comes from Chiloscyllium plagiosum, assembly GCF_037043375.1. Taxonomy (NCBI): domain Eukaryota; kingdom Metazoa; phylum Chordata; class Chondrichthyes; order Orectolobiformes; family Hemiscylliidae; genus Chiloscyllium; species Chiloscyllium plagiosum. Next base: position 39,768,266 of record NW_028270185.1, on the reverse strand, counting down.
GGGAGTTCCAACCACACGTGGAGCAACTTTTATTGACATTGCGCAGCAGGGAGTATTGGAACATTAGACTGAGATCCAGCCTCACCTGGAGCAGCCTCTATTGACATGAAGCAGCAGGAAGCATTGAAACATCATACTGCGATTTCTAACCTCATTTGGAGCAGCTTCAGTTGACATGGAGCAGGGAGCTTTGCAAGATCCGTCTGGGAGCTCCACTCTCACCAGGAGCAGCTTTTAATGTCATGTAGCAGCAGGAAGCATTGGGACATCAGAGTGATAGATCCAACCTCAACTGGACCGCTTCTATTGACATGGAGCAGGGAGCATTGGGACATCAAACTGGGATCTCCAACTTCAATTAGAGCAGCTTCTATTGAATGGAGCAGCAAGAAGCATTGAAACGTCAGGTTGGGAGCTCCAACCGCACTTGGAGCAGTTGGTATTTACATGGAAGAGGAGGGAGGATTGGGACATTAGGCTGGGGAAAGGATCTTCAACTATTTTAATCTGAAGTAAAATATGATTCAACGACTCAGATGTTAATTGATTTATGATGAATCTTTCCCGGGGAAATAATTGATTCTTTAGATATTAAAGACAAGTCCTGCAAATATTCAACTCATCAAAACGCATTGGTACAGAGAGAAACGGGAGTGATGTTTCATGTCTTTGTCTTTTCTTTTCTGGCCGACTCTGCACTGGTTTACATCACCGGAAGGACGTTTTCAGTCATTTCATGTTGTTAAGTTTCCTGCAAATACGGACAGGTCATTAACGTAATCTAAAACTGAAAATTAACGGGAATATGCGATGTTATGATTAGGCTGGAGTTTACCTCAAGTTATGATGAAAAAGCAGCAAAGTAAGTTGCAATTTCCTTGATAAGCAGTGGCCTCATTGATTGGTTGATCAGATTGTGAATGGTCATTTTTTGAGGACAATTTGAAGAGAATCAATGATGGTGATTATCTTTGTTCTTTGTTCACCTTGTGACTGTTACTGTTATTGCTCATGTCCTTCTTAACACCACAGCTCTTTAGCGTGTAAAATCTCGGCTGTGCATCTGGCCAGTGGTATAACCATTCGTATAGCTGGCTACGGATCAGGCAGTTGTAAGTTCGACTTTTACTTGGCACAAGCGCATTGTGGAGATTCATCATACATACAAACTATTCATTTTTGTTCCGCTGAGGTGGATAATATTTGAAATTTTCATCTCCACGAACGAAAATTCTTTCACTGTCTTCGATGATTTAAACATTACCAAGAACAATCAGAGTTAAAATCACACAGCACCAGATTGTATCGAACAGACGTATTTGGAAGCATCAGTGTTCCATACACTGCTTCTTCATCAGGTATTTGTCAACTGTTGGAATCTAAAATGGCTTTGTGTGATTTTTAAATTTGGCCGCCCCAGTCCAACACCAACACCTCCAAGTCATGGGTATCATGGACACCACGAACGGTTTGTTAAAGTACAGATGATCTTCCAAAAGATCGCGCATATTGACAAACATGCCAAGTTTCTGCAGAAAAACACCCACCTGGTGAAGGAGCGGCTCTCTGAAAGCTAGTGCTTCCAAATACACCTGGTGGACAATGCCCTGATATTGTGTAATTTTTAACTTTGTCTACTCAACTCAAACACTGGCACTTCCATATCATAGACAACATCAGTCATTGTTGTGGTTCTGTTCTCTGAGCTGGAAGTTTTTGTTGCAAACGTTTAGTCCCCTGGCTAGGCGACATCATCAGTGCTTGGGAGCCTCCTGCGAAGCGTTTCTTTCATGTTTCCTCCGGTGTTTATAGTGGTCTGTCCCTGCCGCTTCCGGTTGTCAGTTTCAGCTGTCCGCTGCAGTGGTTGGTATATTGGGTCTAGGTCGATGTGTTTGTTGATGGAGTTTGTGGATGAATGCCATGCCTCAAGGAATTCCCTGGCTGTTCTCTGTCTGGCTTGCCCCACGATAGTAGTGTTGTCCCAGTCGAATTCATGTTGCTTGTTGTCTGCGTGTGTGGATACTAAGGATAGCTGGTCGTGTCGTTTCGTGGCTAGTTGATGTTCATGAATGAGGATTGCTAGCTGTCTTCCTGTTTGTCCTATATAGTGTTTAGTGCAGTCCTTGCATGGTATTTTGTACACTATATTCGTCTTGCTCATGTTTGGTATCGGGTCCTTCGTTCTGGTGAGTGGTTGTCTGAGCGTGGCTGTTGGTTTGTGTGCCGTTATGAGTCCTAGGGGTCTCAGTAGTCTGGCAGTCAGTTCCGAGATGCTCCTGATGTATGTTAGTGTGGCTAGTCCTTTTGGTTGTGGTATGTATGTCCGCGTTCCGTGGTCTTTCTCTTAGGCATCTGCTGATGAAGTTGCGCGGGTATCCGTTTTTGGTGAATACCTTGTGTAGGTGCTCCTCTTCTTCTTTTTGCAGTTCTGGTGCATTGCAGTGTGTTGTGGCCCTTTTGAATAGTGTCCTGATGCAGCTTCATTTGTGTGTGTTGGGGTGGTTACTTTCGTAGTTTAGGACTTGGTCTGTGTGTGTGGCTTTCCTGTATACTCTTGTCGTGAATTCTCCGTCTGGTGTTCTCTGTACCATCACGTCTAGGAATGGGAGTTGGCTATCCTTTTTTTCTTCTCTCGTGAATCGGATTCCTGTGAGTGTGGCATTAATGTGCCGCTGTGTTTTTTCAGGAACAGGAAGACAAATGGGATGAGGGACGGACGAGAGAGTTAGGGAGAGTGCGAGGGAAAGACATCTTCAAGAACTTTTGGGTTAAAATCCTGATACATGAAACGCAGAAATATCAGAGAACTAAATTCGTTAGAAAACAACTCATCACCTTGGAGAATATTATGTGAAAACGATTAATTTCTTACCGTGTTTCACCAAAATGCCTTTGAGAAAACTAACCGCCATGATGTGGATTCAAGCCGAATTCGCTGCAATCACAATGCAGAATACGAACTATTGAACGGTTACAGCATTCCACAGACAACGCTTGAAAACTGCAACCAGTATGGTAGTGGAGTAAATGTCAGGAAGAATTTATAATATCAAGACTTAGCGACAGGCATGTGGGAACACAGAATGTACCGAATCTTTAACCTTAGCGTCCCCAGAGACTGTAGAGATTCCATGAATGAGAGTATTGAAGAATGGGATTAATGAGACTCTCCAAACTCTTGGGACAGTGCAGGATATTGTTGAAATGTATGCTTCAATAGCATTATAGTTTAACATCGGCTACTTCATCACTTTGCCCACACAAGGCAGTACCAACTGCTGCATGCAATCACACATACTCCCAGGTCTGGACCCGGAATCAGAGAAACTGGGTGAAGCATAGACGAAGATCCAATCGGAAATTGGGATGGAATGACGAGAGAGAGGCGCATGTATTTCCGAGGTTGGGACAGCTCCTGGTCAAAAGCGGGGCGGAAGGAAATACTTTCCCCCATTTATAATATTATGACCATGAACAGTACATGTTGCTGAGAATGCCGTTTGGCGCATCTCAAGCGTGTGGAGACTTTACCTTTGGGGTGGCAAGGTTCGAAATTTCATTTTCCTGTTTGGATCAGTGTTTTTGACATTGACAGTAGGATCTGCTTTTGTTGCATCAGCTCAGAATCAGCTTCTTGTTCCCAGTAAATACTACAACCTGGAGAAGGTGGTGCTGTGGTTTTATAATAAACTCGTCATCCGTGGGAACTCACACACGGAACTGGTAATGTTAAAGTTCGACGAATAAAACCTGGAATGAAAGCCTGACCTCAGGAACAGAGAACATGCCTTTAATTTCCTGCAATCCATTCATGCATATCGCTTATGCAGGGGATGCCACCATCTTCACCCAATCCGGCCTACTTGTGACTCCAGGACCTGAATAGCATAGCTGACCCCTAATACGAAAATGACGACCGTGTGGGAAAGCAGGCCATTCGGCCCTTCCCGTCGACACCATCCCTTCGAAGCGCATCTTATCAGACCCACACTCCATACCAATTCCTTTCCCCTTCATTTTCCATGGCTGATCCCAGTAACCTGTACACCTTCAGACTGTGGGAGGAAACTCACACAAGCAAAGAGAGAATGTGAAAAATGCACACAGTCACATGAGATTGGGATCGAATCCATGTCTCTCATGCAGCGAGACAGCAGCGAATCACGAAGAACAACAAATGCTGTCCTGAGCAGCGACATCCACACCCTGTGGGTATATCGGGAAGAATAAAAACACGTTCACAACATGGACAACGGGACTTGTGTCTGCGTGGACATGAGTTAAACCTATCATTCTTCCTGGGTAGATACAAGGACACCGATATCACAGATAAACCAGCGCAATGCGGGATTCAATTATCTGCTGAAGTGGAAACTTATCTACTCAGTCAAACTGGGGACAGACTATTCAACATTCCCGTGTGTGGGAAGGGCTCAATGAGCAGAAGAACCTCCAAAGTAACCAGCAAGATTACATATTCCAGAAGGAGATCAATTAAACTGTCAACGCTGTTGTTAATCCCAACCAGCTGCCAGTTGAATAGTGTCAAAGTCATAGACTCACACAGCATGAAAACAGGCCTTTCACTCCTACCAACTCATACTGCACATAATGCCAAACTAAATGAGTCGCATCTGACGGCTCTTGTAACTGCTGAGGGTTAATAATGCCCTTGTGATATTATTACTGCATTGTTAATATGAATGTCCAGATATAATTCTATGGACACGGGTTCAAACCCTGGCATGGCAGATGCTGGAATTTTATTTAAATAAATACCTAGAGTCTAATGATGATGTTGAATCAGTTGTTATGGATCTGATTCACTAATTCCTGATAGGGAAGGAAACTGCCATACCTATCTGGTCTGGCTGGTATGTGACTCCAGATCCATAATATCGTAGTTTATTCTGAACTTTCCTCTGGGCAATAAATAATGTACTAGTCATGAATGAATAGCTTTTGTTAATCCCACTGAAAGTTTCCAATTCATTTATCGATCCAAATATCCTGTAACTACTGTAAATGTAATTTCATTCATCACTGCCTCAGGAAGTGAATTGCACACATAAATCATCCTCTGTTAAACAAAAAGCCTCTCATGTCTTATTTTAAATCCCTCTTTTCATTTTAAATATTTGCCCTCTCGTCTTGAAGTGCCCCTCCTTGAAGAAATGATAGTTACAGTTAACTCTAGCTGAACTCTCAAAAATTTATAAATGTCTATCAGGTCGCCTTTCAAATTCCAGTGTTTGAGTGAAAATATTCTCAGCCTATCCAGCCTTTCGTTATAACACAAACCTTCCCCACTAGCCATACACTGGTATCCCTGTTCTAAACCTACTCCAGCTGAATATTTTCCTTGCTATTACTGGGCGATAAGAACTGGACACAATATTCCAGAACAGGCATCACCCAATGTCCTATTCAACTTCAACATAACATACCAACTCCTACTCTCAAAGGACTCAGCAACGAAGGCAAGATGACAACTTTTTTAACCGTTCTGTCTATATATGAAGCAAACTAAAAAGAATTATGTACTTGCATTCCTGGCCTTCGTGTCCCACAACACGATTCAATGCCCGATCATTAATTGTATAAGGTAAAAACAGTGACTGCAGATGCTGGAAACCAGATTCTGGATCAATGGTGCTGGAAGAGCACAGCAATTCAGGCAGCATCCGAGGTATAAGCCCTACTCTTATTTGATGTAGCAAAATGCAATACCTTCCATTTATCCAGATTGAACTCTATGTGACATTTTTCTGCCCAAAGACGCATTGGATTAAGAGCCTTCTGGAATCTTAGATCACCTTCTTTACAGTCTCCAATTCGGCTGTCCTCTGCAAGCTTATGAACCATGGCTTCTACGAGTTCTATTGTTTTCTCATATAGGTCAACGATTTTTAATTATTTGTCGTGGCCATCATTTAGCAGTTTGCAAATCATGTAACAATTAGTCATGTAGTTAACCATGAGGAAGAATGCCATAGACTGCAGGGAGATTGGAAACAATTGGCAAGAAAATGTGCTGAAAGGAATTCAATCCAGTTAAGTGGGTGATAATGAATTTGGGGAGGAACAATGATAAAAGTGTGACTGTTAACAGTAATAAAAGAGAAATTCGAGTAGGCATTCACGAATGTTTGAAGATGATTGGGCAAGGGATCAAGTCTCACGGAGTAAGAGATACTTGACAGCAGGTGGGAACATAAGAGCAGGGAAATGATGCTGGAACTTTAGCAACTGCCTGTTCAGAGATGAGTCAGGGGACCGGCCAAAAGTCTGGTCATTATGTTAATCTTTTTTTTTCCGGAAGAATGATAAAATAGAAGATGGAGGGCGGAACGAGACCATTTGGCCCATCAAGTCTGGATCAGCACTAAATCAGATCTTCGCTGACAATGCTTCAAGGCAGGCTGGCACGTTCCTTGGTGGGAAACTTGCAGATTGAGGTCATTCGATGCATACGTCCATAAGACAATAGAGCAGAAATTAAGCCATTCAGCGCAGTGAGTCTGCTCTGCTTTCTGTCCTGCGAGCGCACCTTGCCTCCGACACCATGGGCTCTTATCTTATTCTGTGAAGGCAAATATCAAAGGCCTTCATGAAGTCCAGATACATAACATCCAATGGCTCTCCTTGGTCTACCTTCCTCGTTACTTCCTCAAAGCGGAATTCTTACAGATTTATCAAGCATGGCCTCCCCTTGTTGAAACCATGCTGACTTTGCCTTATTTTTACATACACTTCCAAGTATTCAGAAATTTCTTCCAACGCAATAGATTCCAGGACCTTACCCACAGCCAAGTTTCGGTTGATTGGTCTGTAATTTGCAGCTTTTGTGTTGTTTCTTTTTAAAACGGAGTGTCACGTTTGTGATTTTTCAGCCCTTTAGCAGCCTTTCTGATTCTAGCGATTCCTGAAAGTTCTCCCCTAACGCATGCACGATTTATTCAGTTGTCTACCTGGCGGGTACTCCACCTGATCCAGATGATTTATCCACCTTCAGGCCCTTCAGTGCTTCTTGCACCTTCTCAGTGATGGCACGAGACTCACTTCTGTTCCCCCATTCTCTTGTATGTTTGGGTATAACTCATGTCTTCCACTGCGAAGACAGGCACAAAATATTTTTTTCAGTTCCTCAACCCATTGTCGACTTCTTCCTCTCTTTTGCGTTTATACAAATAAAGAAACAACTGCAGTCTTCCTTTATATTCTTAGTTTTCTTATATTTAATCTTCTCCCCCCTCATTTGTTTTGTTGTTGCCCTTTGTAGGTCTTTGTGAGTTTCCAATCCTCTAATTGCTCACTGCCCTTCGCCACATTATATATTTTCTCTTTTGCTTTTATGCTATTGATGACTTCCTAAGTCAGCCATTGTTGCTGCATTCTCCCTGCACCATTCCTCATTTTCCACACGATGTGTCTCTGATGTGTCTGCTGAGTTATGCTCAGACACACCTGCCATTGCATTTCCACTTTCCTGCTTTCTTGCTAGGCTCCTCACCTCACCAATTTCATCCAACTCCTCCCTCATGCCTCTGTAATTGTCTTTATTCAACTTTAAAACCATTAACTCTGATCGTATATTCTCCCTCTCAAATTGCAGGGTAAATGTGATGATGTTATCATCACCGCCTCCTAAGGGTTCTTTATCTTCAGCTTCCTTGTCACGTCTGCCTCGTTGCACAACTCTAAATCCAGTATTGCCTGTTCCCTACTTGGCTCCCCCACATGCTGCTCCAAAAATCCATCTCGACCACATTTCACATTTGAATTGAATTGAATTTATTGTCACGTGTTCTGAGGCACAGTGAAAAGCTTTGTCTTGCGATCAATACAAGAAGATCGCAGTGTTAAGTAGCATAGATGTATAAAGAAAATGTAAACATATAATATGTTGGCCTTTGTGATTGTCCAGGCCGAGTTCACCACTCGCTGTGTCTCCGATATTGAATGGTACAGATGCCATACCTGTTACTGAAACATCCAGACAGAATGCTCTCAATGCCGCACCAATATACGTTGGCAAATGTATTCGTAGTAGTGCTTCAAGTGATCATCAAGTAAAAAAGAAACATTTCCACCAGCTTTGCGAGATGTCATCATCACACATATATCCCTCTCCCGTCCTTGCCCATCATCTACAGGGACCATTCCCTACAGGAAACCTTGTTGCACTTTGCCTTCACTCCCAACACCTCCCACAACTCGCCCCATGGAGTCTTCCCACTGCATCGCTGCTTTTGTGACACATAAATGCATAGAACCTAAAAACCCGAGCAGGTGTAGGCTGTCCGGCCCTTCAAGCCTGCTCCGCCGTTCAATGACATCATTGCTGATCTTCCTAAAGACTTAAATCCGCTTACTCGCCCTCTCACTCTATCGCTTACTTCATTTATTGTTCAAAAGAAGTATCGCTCTTATCCATAAAAAAAGCTTTGTTGTACCAGCATCAAGTTCTTCGCTGGGCAAGGTTTTCTAAATAGTAATATCCGTCTGAGTGGAGAAGGTCCTTCTGAACTCAGTCCTAAATCTGCTCCCTCTAATCCTGAGACTATGCCCTCCTGTCAGAATTTCACCCGCAATGTGGAAACATCCTTTCCAATGATACCTAATCTATTCCGTTCAAAGTAAGATTCCCCGCTCATTCTTCTAAATTTCAAAGAAAATAATCCTAATCTACGTAGTCTCCCTTTATAGGCCAGCCCCCTCATCTCCTGAGTCAATCTAGTGAACCTCCTCTCCACCGCCATCACGCACCCCATTCCGCCCAGTGCCAGTACATCCGTTCTCAAGTAAGGAGACCAGAAGTGCACGCAATGCACCAAGGATAGCCTCACCAGCACCTTTTACAGCTGCAACATAACATATCTGCTTGAACCTTCATGAACTTACGTTGCATCTGTCGAATTTCTATTGAGATGCCCCGCTACGTCTTCCTTGATAATAGGCTCAAACATCTTCCCAACTGCAGAAATTAAGCTAACTAATCAATAATTCCCAATCTTTTATCCACCTCCCTTTTTAAACAGTGGTGTCACACCAGCTGTATTCCAGTCTGCTGGGACTGCCACGCAGTCTAGTGAATTTGAAAATTGCCACTAGAGCACTTGCTGTTTCTCCTGCCGTCTCCTTTCATACCCTGAAATGCATTCCCTCACGGCAAGGAGACTTGTCCATCCTCAGCTCCATTAGCTTGCCTAACACTACCTCTTCCGTAATAATGTTTGTTTCCAGGTCCTCACCTGCCTTTCTCTCTTTGCCACATACTGGCATGTTATTAGCATCCTCCACTGTGATGACTGACACAAAATACCTGTTCAATGCCTCGGTCATTTCATCACATCGCAAGACTAAATGTCCCTTCTCATCCTCGAAAGGACCGATCTTTACTTTAGTCACTGTTTTTTTCGTTTTATATTTTTATAGAAACTTTTGCGATCTGTCTTTGTATTCTGTACTAGTTTGTTTTTCCCCTCATGTTTATCTTTAAAGTTTTCTCTCTCTTCCAGTTTCATGCTGTTCTTTGCCACTTGGTATACCTTCTCTTTCACTCTGATAGCCTCCCTTATTTCATAAGACACGCATGGCAGATTACTCCTTTTCTTACCGTCTTTTCTTTTCACTTGAATATACTTTTGATGAGCACTTCTACAAAAACATCGTTTTAGGGAGTCCTCCACTGCTCGCTATCTGTACCACCATATAACCTTTGCTTCCAGTCTACTTTAGCCAGGTGCACTCTAGTTCTATTTTTGTGCCCCCTGTACGTGCACAGGACCCTGGTATCGGATCTTCTCATCATACTTCTCATCTGAATTCTAAGTTCTGCCATATTGTGATCACTATGAGATCATTAATTATTCCTGTTCCTTTACACATTGCTTTCTCCCTCGTCGGTTCCACTGCATATTGTTCAAGAAGACTATCACGGGTACTCTCAACGAACTCCACCTCAAAGGTACTGTGACCAAGCTACATGTAGATTAAACTCCCTAATGATAAAAACTGAACCACTTTTACAGGCATTGCTTATTTATTTGATTATTGCATTTATTTGATTATTGATGTTATTATTTGCTGGCCTATAGACTGCACCTATCAGTGACTTGTTTTTCTTAGAATTTCTACTTTCCACGCAAATTAATTCAAACTCATTCTCCATAGAACATACATTCTCTCTCCAAGCAGCCCTGATGTCGGCCTTGAATAACAGAGAGACACCACCTTCTTTACACTGCTGTCTGACCTTCCAAATAGTCTCGTACTCCTGGATATTTAACTCACAGTCGTGGCCTTCCTGTAACCGTGCCTCTCTAATGGCTATTAAATCATTTTCATTTATGTTGATTTGTGCCATTAACTCTTCAACCATGTTATGAATGCGACGAACATTCAGGTGAAGTGCTTTTTTGTTAGGTTTCTTGTCCTCATGATTTATCTAATAATATCACCTTTTGCTTCCTTTCTCTCCTCACCTGTCCATTGACGTCTTCCCTCCTTTGATTCCAATGGCCCAAACAGACCTTCCAGTTGAATCAACATATGAACTGCATTTTACGCAATCCACTCTACTACAATCACTGCTCGCAATGTGGCTTCCACTATCTGTGGGAAACGAAGTTTGGACTGGGTGACCACACTGCAGAACATCCATGTTCTGCCTTCAAGAAGAGTTTCAGCGAATCTCAAGGAAGAACACCACCTCAGTTTCTATTTAGGGAGTCTGCAGACCTCCAGACCACGTATCAATTTCAATTTTTTTAGGGCCTGAACTCTCCAATGTCCTATTCCCCTATCGCACACGCCAGGCCTTGTTGTCACATAATCTTCGCTACTAGCAGTCACATATGGTTCGCTACTAGCAGTCTCCATTAACAACTATTCACCCTGATAGCCAGATCATCATCCGTTCATTTGTCCAACTGTTCTTCTCTCTATTTGAACTCTATCCCTACCTAACATTAACTCCTTACCCTCCGCCAACCACCACTATATCTTCTGCAGATAGACCAACATTTTCCCAGCTATCGTCAGTTCTGCAGAATGGTCACTGGACTCTAAATGTTAACTCTGATTTCTTTTTTCAGATGCTACTAGACCTGCTGAGTTTTTCCAGCACCATCTGGTTTTGTTCTAGTTAGAGTCGGATACTGTGAATGTTCGAGGAAGAATGACTGCACATGGCCTGGTAGAAGCTTGATACTGCGCTTGTGAAATGATCCCTTGCACAGAAGACAGAACTGTGTTCCTGTTGAAAAGTTCTCTTGTGGATAGTTCCCATTACAAGGTGAGCCATCGGCATCAACTACTTTGGTCAATGAAGACAGTAATAATTTCTGCCGCAGTTCTATCCTGGATGTGATGAAAAGCAGAGGGAAAAACATCCTTCATGTCAGATGTGAACGGATTGGAGTCCACGCAGAAGGTATAATCTAGTCTACTCAGATAGAGAACGCTTTCTCACGGTAACAATGTTCCATTGGGTATTAAAGCTACATGGTTTGTTGCCGCAAAGGCTAAACACAGCGTTTTCCAGTTAAAATACGTGGATGTGTTCCCTCCAGTGTGACAATACAGTTGTGTATAGTTGTGAATAGGATAACTGGATGAATCACTTTACACATTCAGCTGGCGAACAGTCCTTTTGTGGGAAGAAATTTGTATAGAATGCAGGAAGATGCACTGAGAGGTTCTTGATCAGTTTCCTATAGGAGCTGAGACAATACTGGAGGTTTTGAGAGTCTTAAACGTGGACAAATCCCCAGCTCAGTGTGCAGTTTTATCTCACGTTGCTCTGTGAGACAAAGGAGCAATTTGAGGAGTTCTGACCAATGTTTCACTTTCCTCTTTGACCACAGGGGAGTTGGTCGAGGTCTGCACGACTACTAATAGGGTTCCACTTTTTAACAAGGCAGATAGAAACAAACTAGGGAAATACAGCCAAGTGAGTCTCACAGGAGTGGTCAGGAAAAGTTTGGGGAAACCTCTGAAGGAGAGATTTAATTGCAACTTGTCTAGGCAAGGTTTGATCAAGTAGTCAGCATGGTTTTGTCAGAGGAGGTAATGCCTAACAGATCTGTGGCCACAGACAAAGTAAGTGTCATTGTATGTTCTTAGGTGGTGGGTTTGGGTTCCTGTCTAAATACTATTGAAAATGGAATTGTAGGCAGACATGTTGTGGCCAAGTAAATGTTCTGAGGAAGTGATCAGAGGGGAGTGAAAGTGATGAAGTGTATGTGGGTTTCACTGAGATCCCACACGGGAGACTGATAACACGGTAAATACATAAGCAATACACGATCACGTGGTGTCAGAGAAATTCAGCTCAATGGATCAGAGACCAGATACGATTAAACAAATTGACATCGCGGAAAAGACATTAACCAGCACGACACAGAACTGATTCTCCGCACAGATGGCCAGAATGTTCTCCCCCAAGCAGAGGGTACAGGCAGGTTTCATAGGGGTACAAAACAAAGGGGATAATTGTAAAGCAGTAACAGTACGGTGGTGAAAATTGTAAAGCGATTAAAACAAGAATAAACTGAATGGAATTTAGACAAGAGTCTGACAGTAACAATTCAACTGTAATTGACACTGGAGATTCCAGCCATCTCCCTTAATAAGTGAGAATGTCTTCTCGGGGATTCTTAACAGTATTTCCTGTCTGCATGAGTATGCGTATGTGTTCCTTCTCCTGGCATTCAGTTATGTCCATTGTGTTCCTCCTGGGAGCAAAGTCTTCCGTGGTCTCTCAGTCTGCCTCTTTATTTATGCGCCATCGTTTTATATGGGAAATGAACTTGTGCTTAGGGTATTAGGACTGAAGAGATGATCGAGGCTAGGAGCTTACTGTGAAGGCTATTTGAGAAGTGTTTTATTTGGTTTGGGAATAGCTTAGAATATCTGTATTCTCTATTCGCCTCTTTGGCCAAAACTGAGGCATTGTGGGTGTGTTCTCTGTGTGTTCGCAGGCATGATTTCTGTGTTTCCTTGACATGCTTCTGTGTTTTTTATGTGTTTATGCTGTGGGTGGAGAGTGTAGCAGATTTTCTCCCACAGTTCACACTTTTCTTGTTAAGAGCATGTTGAAAAAGTACAATATAGCTCGGACCAGGTAGGCTATCAGATGGTGGGGTTTCAGTGTCAGACAGGTAGTAGTCAGTGTCTGAACCTGACCAAGCGTAGTTTGTGTCAGTGGAGGGGATTTCACTCCACTTGTTCAAGCTGGTTTGTGAGGAGAGCAGGGGTAAAAGTGCTGTACAAAACCGGCAGCAAAACATACGGAGGCCCATGACCAGGATATTGATCCTCACAACCGCAATACGGGATATTAGTTCCTCTAGTAGTTCAGTGCCCCGTGAGCCAAGCCAGGAGGTGGCCCAGGTCCACAGGTCCCAGTGGGACTCCGGTTCATTTTGAACATCAGTAGCCTGTGGCAAGTGGTGTGTCAGGTCTGTTATATTTTCGCTGGGGTCAGGGACGTAGGTACAGCAGTCTGTGCCAATGAAGGTGCAAGTGCCCCAGTTTTGGCCAGCCAGTTTTCCAGGGCCATTCTATTTTGTAGGGCGACAGTGCGAATGGCGACAGCCTCTGCATTCAGCTGGGCAAGTACTTCAGCCGTGGCATGTTATCTCCTCTAGCGTGGTGGCCAGTTGATATGCCTCTATGTCAAGGTGCAGGGTTTCGTAAGTGGACATTAAACGGGGGTGGGGGGTAAACGTGTCTGGCAGTGAGGGCGCGTTTTCTGTGGGGAATAAACTTCTGGAAGGGAGACGACTGGGAGTGGTAAATGAGTGGTACCATATACCATGTGTCAGACCATGACAACGCCAGCCGGGGTATGCCTTGTGGCCGCAGACAAAATAAGTGTTATTGTATATTCTTAGGTGGTGGGTTTTGGTTCCTGTCTAATTATTATTGAAAATGGAATTGTGGGCAGACATGTTGTGGCCAAGTAAATCTATGATGCTGCACTCTGCTACAGACCAGAATGCTGCAGGTTTCAAGAGCAGTGAGTTAGTTCTCCACCTCCACCCAACCACCCATGCAGATGGCTGACTTCTCGTTAGGCAGATGGTCCTCTGCATGACACCCGTGCGGTGGTGTCAGTGATGGTTAAGGTTGGGTTTTCATTTGAGACTGCGGATTTCCAGCAGTCTGAGCTATTAGCCACATGTATGGCCGGTCAGGTTAGCAGACTGAGCACTGTGTTCCCGAGGACCTGTCCAGATTCAGCCACAACTCCGCCATTCCTGCGGTGTTAAAAGGGACTGCACCGTGGGAAATGCGCCGGTGGGAATGTTCAGGTACATCGGCACAGACACAGCAGCTGGTCTCATTTACCCTCTGGGCATACCTGTGGGTCATGTCAAGGAAAATGTTCACCAACGGCTCAAGGTGGATTAAGTGCCCTGTTCTGTGTGCCCTGTTACTGATCAGTGGAGAAGTGCACGTCAGCCCAAAAGTGATGATCCCGATGGCTGCAGGGAGCAGCTGGATCCCTCTGTGGTGTCTGGAACAGTATCCTGTTCTCCTTGGTTGTCGTTCTGTGGAGGCTGAGCCCTCTTTCACCGGGTTGCATTCTGTTCTCCCTTGGAGCGTGACAGCTGTCGTGCTCGTGAGACAGACCAAGAGTGATCCTTTCCATCTACGGGAGAGAGAATCTTTCGGCAGGGACTGTCATGTTACCTAGTGCCCAGTTAAAATGGGTGAAGTGGTTCCTGCAGTGGTGTGAACACCGCAGCTTTTTATTTGTTTGTTTGTTTTTGTTTTACCCGCACACTATCGCCTAACTACGGTAGTGCTTATTTTTTTTCCCCAGTTGTGTGTGTACCAGTTTGAGACAGAGAAGGACACAAGATACGCAAATCTGTATTCAGTTCCCATCAGCAGGAAGAAAAGAAACACCCAAGTGCCCAGTATACCGCAGCTTTTAACAAATCATGGTTTAAAGTAATCCTTCTCATAAGGGCTTGAACGTAATCCAAGAGCGTTTCCTGTGTTAAGAGCAGCACCGTGTCTTTGGCTAGTTTTGGCGATCCAGAATCTGTGGGAATTGGTCGTTCCGTTCGCACTTCAAAGGGTGTGATTTCCGTTATTCGGTTTCACTGTCCTGTTACTGTATAAAACACCAGTGGCTGGCCATCTGGCCAAACTATTCCTGTGTCCTGAGTGATTTTGGGGAGGGTGGTTTTGAGGGTGCCGTTCATTCTCGCCACCATTCCTGATGACTGGGGGGTGGTACAGAATGTGGTATCTCCAGCGTATCCCGAAGGTGTAACTGTCAGCAGTAATGAAGTTTGTGGTGAAATAGGCCCCACCCCCCATATGTTTCTTAGCGCCCTGGGATATAAAACCTCTTGTAATAACGTCCTGCAGGATACATTTTACCACTGCTCTGGTGGCATTTTTTTTGTTGATGTGTAATGACTCTACCCATTTTGAAAACATATCGACAATAACTAGGACATGTTTGTATTCCTCTCTCTGAGGCATATGGACAAGGTCAGTTAGAATTTGGGTGAATGGACCCTCAGGAATTGGTACGTAATCATGTTTGACCATCAGCTTCCCTGCATTTTACAGTAGACAGATGAGGCACTGTGACAGCAGGGCTTGGGCAGCTGCAGCGATTCCCGCTGCATTCCCAGAATGGCTGACAGCATCTTGTCTGTGTGTCCGATTCCGAGTGCCGCCAAGGCCAGTGACTGCAGGTAGGCTTTCAGGTAGATGATGCAGCCATCGAGGTGGGTAAGAACCTGTAAGGATGGTGAGTGCACGGCATCAATGTGGGCCAATGCGGCCCTCTCTTCTGGTGTGGCGAATTGCTGAACTGCTCGGACTGCATTGAGAGGGTCAGGGGACTCTGGAAGTTTCACCACCCTGGGGGTCTACAGGGTATAACTGACCAGGGGTAGTGCAGATTCCCGGGTGGCTGCATCAGCAGAGGCATTTGCTAATGGGACGGGGTCGGTGGCAGATTTGTTGGCATCATATATTATAATAGCGACAGCGGCGGGTAGCAGGTCTGCTTCTCGGATGTTGGCAATGTGTGCAGCATGTTTGATTCGTCTCCCTGCTGAGCCGATAAACCCCCCTGTTTCCATATTGTGCCAAAGTCCTGAACGACTCCAAAGGCACATCTGGAGTTTGTGTAGATAGTGACTGTGCTACCCTGTGCCAGTTTGCAGGCTCTGGTGAGAGCAAAGACATCTGCCACCTGTGTGGAAACCCCATGTGGTAATGCAGCTGATTCGAGAGTGGTGAAGGGGGTGCAGAGGATATGTCCTGCTAATATGTATTGGTCTGATGGCAGGAAGGAAGAGCCGCTGGTGAAAAGAATCTGATCAGGGTTTTGTCAGACCTTTCAGGCCACCTGCTGAACCACGCGGAAGTGAGGACTGCAGATGCTGGAGATTACAATAAAGGTGAGAATGGTGCTGAAAACCACAGCAGGTAAGACAGCATCCGAGAAGCAGGAAAATCAACGTTTGTGGCAGGAGCCATTTGTCAGGAATGCTGAACCAGGTCCAAGAAGTTGTGGTTGTCTGCAGAATCATGTTAGGTGAGCAGAATTAGGGTGGTGGGTATCAAAGCTAGGGCACGGTGTAGGGAAAGGTTAACCTAGATCACCAAGCGACCTGATGACCAGTTCTCTGAGTTGCAGTAAAATGTTGGATTGCTGCTAAATTCAGCAGCAGGAAGATTGACAGTAGGACAAAACAATACACGGGTGATATAGCACAATGGCGGTGGCCTTATCCACTCTTATTGTGGCTGCTGCCAACGCGCACAAGCATTCCACTCATAACGGTGGTAACTAAACAATAGAAAATGCAACAGGGTGACGGAGATCCCCATGAAGCTGTGTTAAAATGCCAGATGCGAACCCTTCTGGCTTCGTTACATAAAAACAGAAGGGCCGGGATTAATCTGGACTCCCAGAGCAGGAGTGGTAATTATTTAGAACATAGAACATAGAACATAGAAGAATACAGCGCAGTACAGGCCCTTGGGCCCTCGATGTTGCGCCGATCCAAGCCCACCTAAACTACACTAACCCACTATCCTCCATATACCTATCCAATGCCCTCTTAAATGCCCATAAAGAGGGAGAGTCCACCACTGTTACTGGCAGGGCATTCCATGAACTAACGACTCGCTGAGTGAAGAACCTACCCCTAACATCAGTCCTATATCTACCCCCCCTTAATTTAAAGCTATGCCCCCTTGTAATACCCGACTCAATACGCGGGAAAAGGTTCATACTGTCGACCCTATCTAACCCCCTAATCATCTTGTACACCTCAATCAAGTCACCCCTAAACCTTCTTTTCTCTAGTGAAAACAGCCCCAAGTGCCTCAGTCTTTCCTCATACGATTTTCCTTCCATACCAGGCAACATCCTGGTAAACCTCCTCTGCACCCGTTCCAATGCCTCCACATCCTTCCTATAGTATGGCGACCAAAACTGCACACAATATTCCAGATGCGGCCGTACCAGAGTCTTATACAACTGCATCATGACCTCAGGACTCCGGAACTCAATTCCTCTACCAATAAAAGCCAGTACGCCATATGCCTTCCTCACCGCACTATTTACCTGGGTGGCAACTTTCAGAGATCTGTGTACATGGACACCAAGATCCCTCTGCTCATCCACACTACCAAGTATCCGACCATTAGCCCAGTACCCCATCTTTTTGTTATTCTTCCCAAAGTGAATCACCTCGCACTTAGCTACATTGAAGTCCATCTGCCACCTTTCTGCCCAGCTCTGCAGCTTCTCTATATCCTGCTGTAACCTGCCACATGCTTCCTCACTGTCAACAACTCCTCCGACTTTCGTATCATCCGCAAACTTGCTCACCCAACCTTCTAACCCCTCTTCCAGGTCATTTATAAAAATGACAAACAGCAATGGTCCCAAAACAGATCCTTGCGGAACACCGCTAGTGACGGCACTCCATGAAGAAACTTTGCCATCAACTACTACCCTCTGTCTTCTTCCATCCAGCCAATTCCTAATCCAAACCTCCAACTCACCCTCAATGCCATATCTCCGTATTTTCTGCAGTAGCCTACCATGGGGAACCTTATCAAACGCCTTACTAAAATCCATATATACCACATCTACCGCTTTCCCCTCATCAACCTCCTTCGTCACCTTTTCAAAGAATTCAATAAGGTTTGTGAGGCACGACTTGCCCTTCACAAAACCATGCTGACTATCCTTGATCACATTATTCCTATCTAGATGTGCATAAATCCTATCCCTTACAATTCTCTCTAAGACTTTGCCCACAACAGAAGTGAGACTCACCGGCCTATAGTTACTAGGGCTATCCCTACTCCCCTTTTTGAACAAGGGAACCACATTTGCTATCCTCCAGTCTTCTGGGACTACTCCTGTAGACAAAGAGGACATAAAAATCAAGGCCAATGGCTCTGCAATCTCCTCCCTTGCTTCCCAGAGAATCCTAGGATAAATGCCATCAGGCCCAGGGGACTTATCTATTTTCACCTTTTCCAGGATTTCCAACACCTCTTCTCTACATACCTCAAAGCCATCCATTCTACTTATTTGTGCCTCAGTATTCTCATCGACAACAATGCCCTGTTCCTGAGTGAATACTGAAGAAAAGTATTCATTCAGTGTCTCCCCAATCTCTTCCGCCTCCACACGCAACTTCCCCCTACTATCCTTGACTGGACCTATTCCTACCCTAGTCATTCTTTTATTCCTAACATACCTATAGAAAGCCTTAGGGTTTTCCCTAATCCTACCGACTAAGGACCTTTCATGTCCCCTCCTTGCTGCTTTTAGCTCTCTCTTCAGGTCCTTCCTGGCTACCCTATAACTCTCAATCGCCCCAATTGAACCTTCACGTCTCATCTTGAGATAGGCCGCCCTCTTCCATTTAACAAGGGATTCCAATTCCTTATTAAACCACGGCTCCCTCGCACGACCCTTTCCTTCCTGCCTGACAGGTACATAATTATCAAGGACACTCAATAGTTGCCCCTTGAACAAGTTCCACATATCATTTACACTCTTGCCTTGGAGTCTACTTTTCCAAGCCACACATCCTAAGTCATGCCTCACCGCATCATAATTTCCCTTACCCCAACTATAATTCTTGCCCTGTAGTACACACTTATCCCTCTCCATCACGAGTGTAAAAATCACCGAATTATGGTCACTATCCCCAAAGTGCTCACCTACCTCTAATTCTAACACCTGGCCTGGTTCGTTACCCAGAACCAAATCCAGTATGGCCTCACCTCTTGTTGGCCTGTCTACATATTGTGTCAGGAAACTCTCCTGCACACATTGAACAAACACTGACCCATCTTACGAACTTGAGCTATAGCTTTCCCAATCAATATCAGGAAAGTTAAAGTCCCCCATAACAACCACCCTATTACTGTCACTCATCTCCTGAATCACCTTCCCAATCCTTTCTTCAATGATTCTAGGACTATTAGGAGGCCTGTAAAAGACTCCTAACAGGGTGACCTCACCTTTCCTATTCCTAACCTCAGCCCAAACTACCTCAGATGGCAAGTCCTCATCCATCGTCCTTTCCACCGCTGTAATACTATCTTTGACAAGCAATGCCACACCTCCCCCTCTTTTACCCCCACCTCTGACCCTACTAAAACATTTAAATCCCGGAACCTGCAACAGCCAATCCTGTCCCTGTTCTAGCCATGTCTCCGTAATAGCCATAACATCGAAGTCCCAGGTACCAACCAACGCTGCAAGTTCACCTACCTTATTTCGTATACTTCTTGCATTGAAGTATACACACTTCAAGCCACTTCCCTGTTTACAGGCACCCTCCTTGGAAATTGATGCCATGTTCCTCACCTCCCTACACTCCAGGCCCTGCACCCTGAAGCTACAATCTGGGTTCCCATGCCCCTGCCGAGTTAGTTTAAACCCCCCCCAAGAGCACTAGCAAACCTCCCCCCAAGGATACTGGTTCCCCTCAGGTTCAGGTGTAGACCATCCTGTTTATAGAGGTCCCACCGTCCCCAGAAAGAACCCCAGTTATCCAAAAACTGGAACCCCTCCCTCCTGCACCATCCCTGAAGCCACGCATTTAATTGTTCTCTCTCCCTATTCCTCGAATCTCTATCACGTGGCACGGGTAACAAACCAGAGACAACAACTCTGTTTGTTCTAACTCCAAGCTTCCAACCTAGCTCCCTGAAAGCCTGTCTAACATCCTCAGCGCTCCTCCTACCTATGTCGTTGGTGCCAATGTGGACCACG
Source organism: Chiloscyllium plagiosum (assembly GCF_037043375.1). Lineage (NCBI taxonomy): Eukaryota > Metazoa > Chordata > Chondrichthyes > Orectolobiformes > Hemiscylliidae > Chiloscyllium > Chiloscyllium plagiosum. The sequence continues at coordinate 39,747,970 of NW_028270185.1, read as the reverse complement.
ACTTCGGGTTGCTCCCCCTCCCCCTCCAGGACCCGGAAAACACGATCAGAGACATCACATACCCTTGCACCTGGGAGGCAACATACCAAACGTGAGTCTCTCTCGTTCCCACAAAACCGCCTATCTGTGCCACGAACTATCGAGTCCCCAATTACTACTGCTCTGCTCTTCTTCACCCTTCCCTTCTGAGTAACAGGGACAGGCTCCGTGCCAGAGACCTGAGCCCCGTTACTTACCCCTGGTAAGTCATCCCCCCCACAAGTATCCAAAACGGTATACTTGTTCTTGAGGGGAATGGCCGCAGGAGGTCCCTGCACTGGCTGCTTCCTCCCAGTCCCCCTCACTGTCACCCATCTATCTGCCATCTTTGGAGTTACTACTTCCCTATAACTCTGATCTATGACCCCCTCTGCCTCCCGAATGATCCGAAGTTCATCCAACTCCAGCTCCAGTTCCCTAACACGGTCTTGGAGGAGCTGGAGATGGGTGCACTTCCTGCAAGTGTAATCGGCAGGGACGTCGATGGCATCCCTCACCTCATACATGTTGCAGGAGGAACATTGCACTGCCTTCACTGCCATCCCTCTAAAGCTAACTGTTTAAACAAAAACTGTGTCTAAATAATACAAGCAAAATTCAGCACTTACCTGCTTGCCACAACAGATGTTATTATTAGGTTAGAGGAGGAGGGCGGGTGGGAGGCACTACCCGTGTAGTGCCTCGGGTTCCTCTCCTTCACGCTTTTAAAGGGGGAAAAAACTAACCCAGCTAAGCTTACACTAACTGCTTCCGGGTCTCGGCTGCCCCTCTGCTTGCCGTCACTTCCTCTGCTGCTCCCGCTCTTTCTGTGAAGGAGAGAGAAAACAAAAACACCGATGCCCGCTACAGGTAAGTAATTTTGAAAAAAACTCTTACCTTAGCTGTAGTCTCCCGGGTTCACCTCAACTCGGCCGCTGCTCCCACTCAAATTTGTTGCTTCAGTTCAGTGAATGGCCATTGCATTTTGGATCTTCACTCCGTTCTATTTACGGGAGGCTGCCTCCCATAAAGGTGCATTAATAGCACAATCGGCAGGAGTCCAAGGCCTGCATTTCTTTACCAGCCCCAGAAACACTTGCAGCTGCCTGTTTGTGGCAAGTAGAGGAAGCTGGGTGATGACAGTCAATTTCTCCATGGACAGTGCTCTGAGGCCAAAGGAAAGATATTAGACATTTTGCTGACAGAGCTCCATTTTCTTGATAGGCACCCTATGCCCATCCTGTGCCAGACTACAGAGCAAGGCCACTGTAAACTGCTTTCATTCATTAGTGGAGGTGGAAGCCAATAGCATGCCATTCGCGTACTGGAGGAACGTGCTGTGGCATGGTAGGTGAAGGGTGGACAGGGTGAGGTATACTGCAGCGGCACAAATTTGGGGCTCTCAAATACCCTTAGGGAAATCCGGCCCATGATTGTTGCAGCCACCATATGTAAAAACATAAAGTTTCAGGGAACAACTTAATGCAGAATGATGCTGAGCAAAGGTCGATTACAAGAATATCAGGAGGAGGAGGCGGGTTCTGATCAGGAGGGCATTTGTGTCCGAGTCTACTGGGAAACAGGGGAAAACAATGGCATTGACAGCCCTAAGGTTTTGCACAAAGCGCCATTTTCATAGTCTTCCACGCTTCGGGATAGTTAAGAAGGGAGTGTTGCATGGGCTGGTTGTGGGCCCGAGGATTCCCTGTTGCAGAGGTGATTCAATAACTGGTTTGATTCCCAATACTGTCACGGGTAATACGGGTATTGTTGTACTGATGGCAGGATTCCTCCCTGTCTGAGTGTAACTGTACGTGATAGGGCGGAAAATACCTGGCCTGCAAAGGTCTTTGCTGTGCCCACAGTGATTTTGGGATGTCAGCTAATAAGAGTAGGCTTTCGTTGGAGGAGACGGTGCATGGGCTTTGTTTTGTAAAAGTAGATGTAGTAATGCGGGAACACAGCACACACAAAACTCGCCCTATCCAATCAGTGTCAGCTCTATTAAAGGGTCTGTGTCTTGCCTAAAGGGTGTGAAATGTATTGTTGGTTGTACAATATGCCCTATCATGGTTGTGAGATCTTTGGGGAGCCACGTGTTCTTAATTATAAAGGAATTGTGCGGGACTGCCGTTGGGTCTTTGCAGGCCAGCCTGCTCTGCGCTGAGTTGCACGTCTGCTGCAACACTCTGTGGTCTGGCAAAGTATCTGACAGTGTTGGAAAGTGGGGAGGTGAGCTCGAGATGCGAGTCCATGAGTGGAGGATATGTGGGTAGGATCTGGCGGGCACAACCAGGGGCATGAGCAATATACTAATCTCAAAATTAACAGCAGGGCTATTCCAGACTACTGTTTCAAATATCCTGGAGCCTTAGTGCACGGCCACATTCCAGAAAGTGCTGAAAAGGGAGAAAGAAAGAACACAATAAGAATGGGCAATAAAAAGCGAATTTCAGCAATTAGATTCTCGATTAGATTTCCTTTCCATTCCGCCGTGTCCAGGACAGAAAGGAAGGAAATGGGAGAAATTTCTGTTCAAATAACGGCGGATAGAGTCACGGTAGGACTATTTTTCCGAAAAAGCAATGAAATAACAGTCTCTCCTCGGGTTCAGTGAAAACTCAACTTGCCTGAAAAAAAAAACAGCGGCAGTATAGTTGCTTGTGATTTTAGATGTGGGAGGCAAACACGACCATGACAGCACAGAAACTGACCCCTTTGAGAGAGACTGCACTCTCCCACACCGTCGTTAATTTTCAAACAAGCAAACCTACCAGGTCTTTTTTTTTGCTTTGAACACGGCACTTAAACACGCTGCAGCTTTGCTGTTGACCAACAGAAATGGCAGTGGTGGGATTGGAAGCGACGCCCCCTTCGAGACTGGCCACGGTAACACCCGCGCGTGCGTACGACCTATTGTCATACATTTTCAATTGTGCTCTTGAAAAACAACAGATGAAAAAGCACAGGGAAAACATTTCGCGGTCCTTGTCCTCCTCGTATAACAGTTGGGATATGCCCGACTCTGATATCAATTTCACAGCAAATAATGATAGCCCATCAACCAACACAAAACTCAATCGAAAGCTGAATCTATCTTCTGACACTATTTTCAGCTACAAATCTATATGTGAGTGTGAGAATGCATATTCTTCATGATTTGATAAAATAAACATGAGCTGCATGACATTACTGGAAATTCGATTCTTGCTTTGGTAAATTCTTTCGATCATTGCTCGAAACAGAATGGAACACGAAACATACTGGATGACAGGGAAAATGTACAAAGCTGAGCAGGCCGTGTTCCACATCATACCATGCAGCATAGTTTCAGGTACTGCGACTGTTTTGCAGAATAAGCGTCCCAAAGAATGTTCTCCACCTGAAAAGCTGAGGTATCAGGACAATCCGAGAAGGATAGATCACATTGTGAGGATGCTCAAGCCTCGGTGTCAGTACGAGTTGACATTTCTTTGTCTTTCACCTTATCAATGCAACTTGCTGCAGAATGTCCAGACATGAGCAACATGGCTGCCAGCTGAGGTGGAAACCAATGTGGGAATCGATGGGAAGCGACTCAGAAAAGTTACAAAATTCCATGGTGCTTATTAGGGAAGCAGTTCTCATCAATGTAAAAGATAGTTTCTGAACATATTAGCAGAAGTCAAAAAGTGATTGTCCCACCCTCCCACCCCACAAGATGTTAAAGAGTTGCTAACTGTACGTGAGTGTTCTTTGTTCTCGATGTGAAAATCTCTCCCGCCTGAATCACCTTCACGTATCTTGTAGTTGAGTGAATTACAAAGCAGGAATTTCACCAAAATGCAACTGCCTCACTTTGTTATGCCGCTTGCCTCCTCCCCTCCCCCTCCCTGTTTACATTTTCCTGCTTATCTGTGATATTAAGAAAACCAAATGGGAGCGATGTCATTCTGTAGCCTGTCTGTTATTTCCGCAGTCTCAGTTCCAACATGGCTTAAATCTCGGTGCATACCTAAATATTAGTGACCCTATGACAGCACAAATCCAGAGGATCATCTGAGAGTGTAAATTCAGTTATTGCTGTTGCTGATGGAATGAGCTGCTAACGTGCAAAAACATGATTCAGGACTTCTGGTTCTAATTCACGCACGTTGAATAACGGCAGTCAGCTTCCAAATGAGGCCTTTCAGAGACTACTTTGGGATACTTTTGATAGAGAGACTACATTAGGAATCTGTGATGCACGGTGACCCAGCACATCAGCTTTCTTCTTGGTTTTGAACCGGGCCGCCTGTGCGAGGAATGCAAATGCCTTATTGCTTTTCATCGAAGGATCAGAACGCTGTAACTACAGTCTTCAACAGGATGGCGTATGATCAGAAGCCGGTTGGAGAAACACTTAACAACGTTTCGCCCAATACTTAAATGGAATTGCATTACTTTTCACCCTGAGAGCGGATTTGCACGAGCAAACGCCAAGCCAGGTTTGTTGATGGGAAAGCAAGCAGGAAAGATCCATTCTCGTCCATCTAAAAGGCTGCGGTTGGGGACAGGGCTGTTTCTGCCCAGTTTCAAACTGGGGACCTTTCACGTGTGAAGCGATTGTGATAACCACTACACACCAGAGACAAGTCCCGCCAGGGCCTGCGGTTGTTCAGCGGTGCCCAGCACTGTCATTTGCAGCAGTTCTCCGCTTCACCTTTCCATTTCCAATAGCCCATCATTGTCCAGCGGAATTCGCATCATCGAAAAAGTAAAAACATCATGTGAAATTGCTCACAAAATTGCAACAATGTTGTCAATGTTTCGACTGTCGGGTGAGGCTACATAAGCTGGGTCAATTTGCCTTGCAGCTAGCGGCTGGGGCATGATCTTATGGAAAGTTTGCAAACTGAGTATTTAAGTATTTTACCCAAGGTGGGGTGAGTTGAAAACTGGATAGCTTAGGTTTCAGGTGAAAAGGCTAAAAGTTAAACGGGACCTGAGGCACATTTCCTACACAGACAGGTGTGCGTGCATGGAATTGGCTACCAGAGGAAGCGGAGGAGGCTAGTACACTCAGAAAGTTTTAAAGGCAACCGGAGGTGTTTCTGGATCGGAAGGGTTCAGAGGGATAGGGGCCAAGTGCTGGGAAGTGGGATTTGTTTGATTTTGGCAATGTGGTCAGCATGGACGAGATCCACAAAGACGCTGTTTCCACGCTGTGAGCCCCAATAACGTTGTGTTACTTACACCGTCTTGAAAGGATTACTTTGAGCGGGGCTTGCCATCGCTCTCTGTGGCTGTTCACCGGAAAGATAGCATTGTGAAACACTGCAGAACCGAAAGACTTTCTTACTTTTGCCCCGACTGACCATACTCCGTGAAATATTCCCGGATCCTCAGTTGAGGATGTTTGCTCCTGGAAGTTACCTCACAAACCGTGTTATCTCGTAATGTATTGAGCGAATGGCAAAACGGTCAGCATTTAACACGGAACAGAAACAAGGATGTCAAAGCAAATGCATTTTTTCAGACACAGCGAAGCATGAACGCTAAATGTGATACAGACCGTGAGCCATATACTAATCTCACAACTAACAGCAGCGCAATTCCAAACTACGCTTTCAAACATACTGGAGCCTTAGTGCACCACCACTTCCCAGAAAGTGCTGAAAAGAGAGGAAGAAACAACACAATAAGAATGGGCCATAAAATGTGAAGTTCACCAATCACAGTCTCGATTAGATTACCTTTCTCTTCTAATGTCTGCAGGACAGAAATGAAGGAAACTTAAGACCATGTAACATCGTAACTCATTGGAAACAATTCCCTTTCGTCAGAACACCAAATAACGACGAGTAGAGTCACCGCAGGACTTTGTTTCACGACAGCGATGAAGTAACAGTCTCTTTTTAGTTCCAGTGAAAGCTCAACTTGAGTGAAACAAGATGACAGCAGTAGAGTGCAATTTACCGTGGGAGAGACGACCACCGCATGGACTGTGACACCTTTGAGAGTGTTTGCACTCACCAACACTGCATTCAGCTCTCCAATACCCCTGCTTTGATCTTGGCTTTGACCAAAGCAGATTAACACGCTGCAGCAGTGGGATTGGAACTTACACCCGCCGGCCGAAAAGGAACCTGAACCCCGCGGCTTAGGCTGCTTGGCCACGGTACAGAGGCCTGCTTTTGCCCTCCTAGGGAAGTGTGCTGTTTCTGATCCGCAGGACACACTGCAGGATTTTCAGACAGCGCCATCCTCCCTGCGACATGTCCGTGCTGGATAATATTCTGTTGTGTAGATGTGCCCCGGCTTTGCCAACATCACCGTGGTCTGATTCCCTACATTCTGTTGGTCGAACTGTGATTCCACTCTGAATCACAAATGTGTCACAAACCACCTAAGGTGTGCTGGCTCTCCACAGAGATAAATGTGTTTCTCTTTTGGTATCATTCTCTTGCTTTCTTCCTGTAACGCTGCACAATTTCACTTTCAGCATAAACATCGAATTAGTTTTTAAATAACTCGCTTGAAACTGCATCTGTGAATTTCAGGCAGTGCTTTGCAGACACTAACCACTCGCTATGTGAAAACGTTTCTCCTCATGTACATTTTTCTTCTTTTACTAATGACTTTAGAACTCTGCTGAATTGTTCTCGATCCTTTCAGGCGTGGGGATCGTTCCCCCTTCCTTGTTTTCTCTGTCTATCCCACTCATGTCTTGGAAAGGTTTAACAAGGTCAGCTGTCGGCCTTCTGCTCTCCAAGAAGAACTGCCCCAACCTTACAAATCACCTTTATTGTTGACATTCCTCATACACCACACCATTGCCATTGACCTGTTCAGCGCTGTTTCCAATCATTTAATGTCCCCACTTCCTCAAGTTTCATACGCAGAACTGTGCGAACAACCAAGATGGTGGATTTATTCAGAACGGGATTGTGAGGACGAGCATCCTGAAACACTTCGTTCGCTTTCACCACATGTGCGACTGTGCCATGTCTACTAAAATGACACTTCTTACTCCAGACTTCAACGTTATTTCAAGGGGGGCAACTTCCTGATTTAAACCTTTTTTTAATCAAACAGCTGATAGGACTACCGGGCAAAAGTGAAATCAAACGACCAAGGCTCGATGGCGACTTCAAGTAAGACATTCTCACACGCCAGTATTAACACAAGCTACTGAGCGAAGATCATGCCCCTAGACAAGTGGCATTCTTACATTTCCAACACCAAACCAGCTGAAAGTCGCTCAGATCCAACAACATTATACTTTGATCTCGGGTTTCTAAGCACCAAAGTGTTTCAAGGATATCGCCTTCTCATTCCGTCACCTTGTTCACGGGACATTAATGTTTAACCCTTCCACTTGGACTCCATCGGCAGAGTATTCAGTTATTTCCTCTCCACCTGCAAGCAGTTTGAGGCGAGGCAAGCGCGGAAATGCTCGCATCAAGTGCTGGAAATCAGCAAGTTTTATTGTGAACTTTCTGTAAATATTATTTATCTGAGAGACTAATAAAGATGTTGAACTGTTGGGAAAGACAGAATCTACTCCGGATTCTCTACCCTCAAGTAAATTGATGTGAGGACATTTTTGTGCAGCCTGTTTGCTGTTCAGAATCCATCTTCACAGCAATCCTGCAGAAAGGCTTTTGTAACAGTGACATCGGTTTCTTTGCTGCAATCGGGCAGCAGTTAACCCTGAGCCCCAGCTGTCCTAGATGAAGAGAATGCGAATGAAACCCTCAGTCACTGAGAATCATCCCCACGGTCCTGAGCTGCGGAGCTGCAGACAGTCTAACACGGAAGGGAGGGTTAACAATGAGACATTATTTCAACATCAGCCACTCTGTGCCAGAGACTGGACGAGGGGCAGCATCAACGTGTGGCATCATTCACTCGCTGACAGAAGCTGTTCAGCACATCGTGTCCATGGCAACTCTCTGTCACTTGTATATCTCTGTGGTTATTCATAACTGGCGATCTATGCCCTAATAATGTGGAACTGTGTCAGTGTCATAATGCTGTCTCCAACAAGTTGATCCAATTGTTACTCACGTCTTTTCATTTCACAGGCAGGAAATGGCTGTGTGAAACAGCGTGGGGAATAACTGCGGGGCGTCATGCGTATAGAGCACGAAACAACGACTATATCTCAGCTTCACCAGTTTATTCCCAGCTCTGGCAAATGATTTTGCGAATCAGATCAGAGCAGACCGGCAGAGAACAGCAAAAGAGTTTCCCGAACTTCACGATTGTGTTTCCTCACCGGTGTCAATTTGGCGGGTGTATCAGAATGAAATATTCATTTCATATACATTGAGTGAAAGGAAATGGAAAGTGAAACAACATGCAATACGTAGAATGGAGCTATGTAATAGAGGAACACTGGCGGGGATAGGACACACACTGAAACGTGGCATTGTCAACGAGCAGAGGATGTTTTCAATCCATTAATTTCCGGGTTATGAGCCCAATAGGCTCCAGCTGGGCTGCTCTGTTAGCGCTGACTTTAGCATGAATTACACTGTCTTCAGCATTTCGCCTGGCGTGTGGCATGTACCTCAGAGGATGATGTTGAAAGGTCTTCACTATTATTGTGTGTGGTGCAGGTGTGTCCCGGCTGTGTCAATATAACCTGTGGGTAACTTCCACATTCTGTTGGTTTAACTGTGATTTAATTTCGAATCAGAAAATATGTCACAGTGCAAAGTGAGGCCATGCAGCCCACCTTCGCCGTGCTGGCACTAAACAATAAGGAAATGTCTGTGTGTTTCGATTGATTGACTTTATTTGATTTATTGATTGTCACATGTACCTGAGTACAGTGAAAACATTTGCTTGCGATTGTTAAAGGCAGATCACACTAATCAAGGACATGCAGATTACCGTGTGAGTAAAGCAACATTTTGGACAGATTAAGGCTTTCACGTTAATTCACATAGGACGTGCGCTCGGCAAGATCCACATTAACAGGATCAGCACAATTTTAAGTTAGAAAATCCATTTCTCAGTCTATTATCGGCCGACAAGAAGTTGCTGGTGTATGTCTTGAAGCTTTGGTATCTTGATCTGACCTTGATCTCATCGAAATCTTGCCTTCTGAGTCAAAAATAGAATTAAATGCAAAACTCCAGGGCTCATGTGTGACTTCTCACACGTACATCACCCTCCCGAGGCGACATCACACCCAAGACCAACAAGCCAGAACCGCAGCTTGTGCGTGATCTATAAATCAGGTGAGCCTCTTTGTTTAAAAATGTTTTTTTTTCTGTTGTTTCGGAGTGAAGGCAGCATTGAGATTTAATAACAGTTCCTTGACATTCAGACTTCCGGTTTCCCGGAAGCTGTGATGGCCACTTTCCCCGCGAGCAGGCTACCACCATTGGCAGCTGGATGAACTCATCTTCCAGACTCGAGAAGAGTGCGCAGTGTTGTTTCCATTGGTCAATATCAGGATAGATAGATTGAATCACCGTCGAATGTTATTGTAGGGAGCCCTGTCGCCGAGACGTACTATTCCTTTTGCACAATGGTACAAAAGCACGGACGTTTGGTGTAGAGGGGACAACTTCAAAATCGTTAATGATGCAAAATGCACAAATGGGCAAAACAACACAGCAACTACAGTAACTGGTGTTACGTGACGGGGTAAACTCCATCTGCTAATGTAAACCAGCAAAACAGAAATGAATAATCCCGTGCTGTGTTCTGTTGAAATTCAACAGTCAAAGAACTATCCCAAAATCACAATTTAAAGCTACCATTAACAATTTTATTGTCATTTTTAACATGTGACAGAGAATAATCAACTTTCTATTTCTTGCAACTCCTTTCTCTAAACCTTCTGCTCTACAATACCTTCCCTCACCCCGACCCCATTAACATTTACAAAAAAAAAACAAATTTACAAAACAGCTAGTTGTTGAATCTTCTCTTAGTATCTTCCTCTGTGGATTTTTTTCTCAGGTGGATGTTGATACTTTTTTTCTATGATATCTATTTCTCCAGAGGCACCTCTTGGAGATTTTTCGAACATCCTATATCTGTTGGTCTTTGAGCTGCTCTCTTTGCTGTTCTTTGCCGCTCTGGGTAAAAGTTCAAAATGTCCGATATTTGTCTCACAAAACGTCGGATCGTTTCGTTGGTTTTAACATTGTAAAAATACCAAATTCAAACTTGATTGGAGCATAATCTAAACTGATTGGCCGAATTCGCATTTCATTTTTGTATCCATGTAACAAAGCTCTTAGTTGCTTTGACTAAATGTTATGTTGTTACCTTGTTCTGGACTCCTTGTGCTAGCCAGACATTTCAACACTATTAAAAGTACATTACACCCAAAACTTCAAAACACTGGCATTTGCCAAGAAAGTCTATTTCGTTCAACATCGCTCTCTGTCAATCTCATGTGCCTGAGATTTGAGCAATCTCTGGTCGATGTTACTGAAAACTGCCCTATTCTCATAACCTTAGATTTAACACACCCGGTAATGTATGTCTTACAATATTGATTGATTCCTCACGGTGTTACTTAAGCACAGGTTAAGAAGAAATAAAAATGAGAACAACAGTCACCTATGTGACTGCGATTTGACCAATGTTGCTACAGCCAACCGACTCAGCTGTAAATGAAATAGCTCACACCTTTCCTGTACCGGTAAAGAGATTGCATAACATAGTGGTAAGTTTTCATGAGTTGAATTAGATCCAGCATCATTTCTAAGGACGGAATTTACTGGTATATAAAGACATGATGAAATACACGGGGGTTGGGGGGTGGAATATGGTTAGGAAGGATATGGTCAGAGTTCCCTTGATACAAAATCGTTTGAGACGACAGAAATGAGATTTACTTGGAGAAAAGGAAAGAAGGGATGAAAAGAAAAGAAGGGATTTAATGGGATGGTGGAATAGATGAGGAATCATGCGACAAAAATCAGGAATGACTGAGTTGTGTCCTAATGGAGCTTTTCCAGCGGATGTAAAATTGGTTAGGGTAAAAATAATGGAAATTACCTCGTTCAGGTGATCATATAACCAGAGGTTAGAGCTTCAAAACGAGCGAGGAACGACAAAGAAGTTTGCATCAGGTACTTTTTATTCTGAGTTTTTGAAATCGGAAATACTTTTTCAGAAAGCAAAAAACATGGTAGAAGATGATTCCAGCATTTTGACAGGCCACGTGCAGACACAAGGAGTGGATTTAACAGGGACAGGGACTCTGGGCTGCCTGGATGGGGAGGCAAAAGTGACACACTCACGAATTGTTTAGCGTTCATCGGAAAGGAATTGCATAACACCGGCAACTGAACATGTTAAGTGTAAGAAGAGCTGGTGGTGTTGAAATGTGCAGCAGCTGGTTCGACGTGCACTACTACAAACTGTTAATGTACTGAGCAGTTTGTTTTAGCTTTGCATTAAATCGAAGGCGGTAAGCTCAATCCGCTGGCTAACTGGTTTATGGTATAGAGTAAGAATAACAACGTGGGATTTATTGTCGCACTCTCTCAGGTTGACAAAAAGATCATCATCTGCACTGCTCACGGGGTCTGTAATACAATTGTGACTCTAGTGAGCAGGAATGGACCTGTCGATGTCAACCATCATTATCATTGCCATCTGTTGCCTTGAACATTTGGTCACAATGACCAGTAACGGGACTGAGTTCGTTTATTACTCACTGATCTCCTCCCGAAAAATCCACGGACAAGATTCGTCCTTATTCCTGTTTGAACCCTCTGTTCTGCACAGCAGCAAAACTATTTGTCATGATTAACCAGATTCGCTGACAACATTCAGTCTACCCTCAGAGATAAATCTAAATCCTTTCGAGCGGTTTAACGAGCTGTGTGAGTTTGCAGCAAACAGGATGATCTGAAACGAGTTTGACAGCCTTTCCAAGAATGTAATCCAGTGCAGTGTCAGAGATTTGAAAAAGGTCATCAAGCTAAAATATCACCTCTGTTTCTTGATCCACAGATGGATAATCACTTGGGGAATATGTGCAGTTTAGCGGTTAATAATTGATGCCTTTCCCAAAGACAGAACAATCCCACAAATCAGAAATTGGAATTTTAGAATCGATGCTGCTTTATTCGACATTATTCTTCAACTACGCGTCACTCTGATGCTCCAATAATTCCTGATCAACGTCAGTAAAACCAGCTTTAGATAAGCATTAAAATTACAACTGCGGCATTTTAACACACTGTTTAGTGCCATGCGCTGATCAGTTGATCCACTGGAACCCACCGGCAGCAAGCGGAAAAGTGCCCTACTCCTCACTCTGGGACCTTCGACCCGCATATTCTGGTTTTGCTGCAGTTCTGGAATTAATGCTAAGGCAGAGGAGGAGGAACTGATATGGACCTGTGAGTTTTCGGGCATCATGTTCAGGAAGTGGGACACGGAAAAATGTTGCGCTAATTAGACTTGATTGAAAACTGGATCTCCGTGGGTCGCTGCGTTGTTGATAGACAATGTTATCGCTATCACAGTGCTTCTCAGTCGGTCGGCTTCAATTTGGCACAGAGGTCGATTCAACGACACTTCACTAACTTCCTTCTTCAAGTTTCTAGAGACGACGTGAAACATACTGCACTCATCATCAATCTTCATCATGGCTACATCCAAGGACATGTTGCACAGTTTTCATGAATACTGAAGATAGAAGAATGTTATGCAACAGTAAATTGAATTTCAGTTTAACTTGTAAAGTGATAACAATCCAGAGAATGATACCGAATGTCCCAAATTCATGTCTATTACCGTGGCCAGAACTCTAGCCAGGCAAAGGGGAAATCTGTCCCTGAATCCCCAATATCCACACGGCCGTTTGCTCCATGTGCCCACTTGGAAACCTGTGTGAAGGAGCATGCAGTCTGATAGTGCGCCTGGGAGAATCCTCCACTGTCTGATCTAAAGCTGCAACGGGAGCTGTGTATTCCAGCTGTAAGAGCAGTGGGTTAAAGGGGAGGACCTTGGTATTCCGTGGTGTAGATTAACAGGGTCCTCATCATGTTATTGTCCTCTGTCAGAAACAGCACAGACAGAGAGGAATAAGAGGGGGCCATTTCGCTCGCCAGCGCTACCCTGCCATTTGATGTCATCATGGTTAACCGAATCGTCAATGTCTTTTCCCAGCTCATCCACATCAACCTGTCGCCCAAAGGGAAAGAGACACTGAATGAACCGAAAAACTCTGCACCTGTGAGAGGGAAATGCGTTTAGAGGCAGTGGGCTTCTGCAGTGGATTTTGTGAATGAGAGGCCGATTCTGGGCTGATCAAGTTTCAAGTGATATGATTCCCTCAAAACTCACCACCCAGAAAGTGAGGAATCTTCTCTGGTCAGTAGCAGTGCGGAGAACTCCAGACGATGGGAACTGATGATGAATCAGCAGAACGATCATTCATTCAGCTGAAATCCAAACTAAACTCCGATTCTGGTGGGACTCAAAATGACAAACTTTGAACACTGCAGTAGAAGTCCAACACATCTTTCATTGTGCCGCAGAGCTGTACTAGCCTCCATTTTACTGCACTCAAAGTTACGGTTTTCAACTCTTTCATCAAACGTCTGTTTATCCTCGCCCCTGTTTACAGCACTTGGTCCTCATCCGTGCATGCTCGAGCTCCTCAAGTATTCGGCTAAGTACTCCTGATGCATTTTAATGAATCCTAGCTTCACCACACGTTCAAATAGTGAGTTCCAGACAAACGACACTCTCAGGATATAAACATTCTTCCTAAACCTATTCTGAACATTTTCTCTCTAGCGTTTCATCTATATCCCTTGTTATTAATCCATCCCATAAGAAGTTTATTCCAGTCACACATATCTATCCCCTTTCTGTGCACGTTAATCAATTCCTCTCTCAGCGTTCTCCGCTGTCAGATAAAGAGCCCCAGTCGAGCTCATCTATCTTTGCAGTGGCGTGAGAGTAGTGCTTTCAAGGTAGGCAGCATCCGAGCAGCAGGACAATTAATGTGTCGGCCATACGCCCTTCATCAGGAATGAGACTTTTGAGTCGGAGTTGAGGGAGGGGAATGGGAGTGGTGGTCAGGTAGCGGGGAAATTGATAGGTGGATGAAGGTGAGGGAAGTGGTGGTAGTTCAGAGGGGGGTTGTTGGCCGTTTCCAGAGAGCAGTGCCTAATTGGAGGCTTTGCACTGGGATAATGTGGGGGGAGGTGAAATGACGAAGCTATTAAAATACACACTGTGCCCGTGTGGTTGCAGTGTCCCAAGGTGGAATATGGGACGTTTTTCCTCCAGGTCTCGGCTGGTAATAAAATGGGGGTGGCTTGTGCCAGAAGCAGCGATTATTTTCTCCTCAGATGCTGTCTATCGTACTGTGCTTTTCCAGCACTACACTCTCGACTCTGAGCTCCAGCATCTGCAGCCCTCACTTTTGCTTATCTACACAGGGGGAATGTTCGAGCTCAGGAACCATCTTGGTAAATCTCCTCTGACCACGCTTCCGTGCAAACACACGCTTCCTGAAGGCTGCTGATCAGAACAGAATAAAGTTATCCAAAGAAAAGCAGAAATAACGGAACAAAATCAGTAGGTCCAGTGCATCTGGGGAGAGATTTTCGAGCCAAACGATCCGCCTTTGGAACGAATGGTATGTGTAGGTGGGGCAGGAATGTGAAAGAAGGTGGACAGGGTCTAAAATGATTGAACTCGATAATGGTTATTGAAGATTGCACGGCGTCTCAGCAGAAAATGACGTTCCGCTCATCCAAATCACGCTGTGCTGTGCGGGAGCTCTGCAGCAGACGAAACTGAAATGGATGCATGGGAAAACAGTGCGATGTTGCAGTGACAGGTACCTGGAAGATCAGGGTCTTATTTTGCTTGCAGACAGAACGAAGGTGCACACACGTTTGTCACCCACTTTTTTGTTCTCTCCCCAATCTGGACGAGATCACATTGTGAGCGGGAAATGCAGTTTGCCAAATTGAATGATGGGCAAATAAATCACTGAAACTTACACAATGAGGAGAGACATCATAAACGATCAGCATTGCACCTTCTTGGATTTCGTGGAATGGTACCATATGGGGAAGTGCTGGAAGTCAAGAAGGATTGGACGATGGAGTACAGAGAGAAAGTTTCTTGCATTTTGCCGGTATTCAGTGGTATGAGCTTGTGGAGAAAGGGCAGAATGTATATCTTCCTGTGCTACATGCTATAAATAAACAGCTCAATCCGGAGCAAAAGTATTTAATGATTTTCATTCAAACACTGACAGTAGGTACAGCTTGCAGAAGTCACGTGTTTGCGCTATCACTGTCACTCTGTCTCCCTGAGAGCATCAGTACTCCCCCACGTTGATTCAGACAGAACAGTTCTTTCTGTGACATGTCCCTTCGAGAATGGAAGGACAGGTGTTAATAACCCGTCCTTGGAATGGAATAGCTGTATTGCTCAGTAACAATCACTGAACTGTCAGAACTCCATTTCAAATAACTTTACCCATAGCCTTATATGTCTTGGCATCACAAATTCACATCCGAGTATTTCGGAAAGTTATGGGGATTTCTGCCTCTTCGATCCTTGCATACACTGAATTCCAGATTTCAAACACCCACTGTTTGAAAACGATTTTCCACGCCTCTGACCTTAAATCGATGGCCAACCGTGGTCGAAGTCTCCATCAAAGTGTAACATGTACTTCAGTCTATTCTATCCATATCCCTCTGTACATCTTACATCTTAATCATGCCCCCCTCAATCTCCTCTGCTCGAAGAAAAACAACTCTAGTTTGTCCAATCGCACTTCTTTAGCCCAGACAATATCTTATCAAATCTCCCCTGCATCGTTTCCCTTCCTACTACATCCCTGCTGCAATATAAATTGCGTAACTTCAGACATTGGTCTCGCTTGAGCCGAATGAACAAGTGAAATAGATAAGGTGAAAATAGATAAGTCTCCTGTGCCTGATGGCATTTATCCTAGGATTCTCCGGGACGAAATTGCAGAGCCATTGGCCTTGATTTTTATGTTCTCGTTGTCTACAGGAGTAGTGCCAGAAGACTGAAGGCTAGCAAATGTGGTTCCCTTGTTCAAGAAGGGGAGTAGGGATAACACTATTAACTATAAGCCGGTGAGTCTGACTTCTGTAGTGGGCAAAGTCTTAGAGAGAATTGGAAGGGATAGGATTTATGAACATCTGGATAGGAATAATGTGATCAAGGATAGTCAGCATGGTTTTGTGAAGGGCAGGTAGTGCCTCACAAACCTTATTGCATTCTTTGAGAAGGTGACTAAGGAGGTGGACGAGGGGAAAGCGGTAGATGTGGTATTTATGGATTTTAGTAAGGCGTTTGATAAGGTTCCCAATGGTAGGGTACTTCAAAAAATACGGAGGTATGGCATTGGGTGTGAGTTGGGGGTTTGGATTAGGAATTGGCTGGCTAGACGAAGACAGAGGGAAATAGTTGATGGTAAAGGTTCATCTTGGAGTGCCGTTACTAGCGGTGTTCCGCAAGGATCTGTTTTGGGACCATTGCTGTTTGTCATTTTTATAAATGACCTAGAGGAGGGGCTAGAAGGTTGGGTGAGCAAGTTTGCGGAGGAGTTGTTGACAGTGAGGAAGGATGTGGCAGGTTGCAGCGGGATATAGATAAGCTGCAGAACTGGGCAGAAAGGTGGCATATGGTGTTCAATGTAGCTAAGTGTGAGGTGATTGACTTTGGTAAGAATAACAAAAAGATTGGGCTAATAGTCGGATACTTGGTAGTGTGGATGAGCAGAGGGATCTTGGTCTCCATGTACACAGATCTTTGAAAGTTGCCACCCAGGTAAATAGTGCAGTGAAGAAGACATATGGCGTACTGGCTTTGATTGGTAGAGGAATTGAGATCCGGAGTCCTGAGATCATGTTGCAGTTGTATAACACTCTGGTGCAGCTGCACCTGGAGCATTGTGTGCAGTTTTGGTCGCCATACTATAGGAAGGATGTGGAGGCACTGGAACGGGTGCAGAGGAGGTTTACCAGGATGTTGCCTGGTATGGTAAGAAGATCGTATGAGGAAAGGCTGAGGCACTTGAGGTTGTTTTCATTGGAGAAAAGAAGGTTTTTTGGGTGACTTGATAGAGGTGTACAATATGATTAAGGGTTGAGATAGGGTTGACCGTGAGAACCTTTTTCGACGTATGGAGTCAGCTATTACGAGGGGACATAGCTTTAAGTTAAGGGGTGGTAGGTATAGGACAGATGTTAGGTGTAGGTTCATTACTCAGCGTGTCGTGAGTTCATGGAATGCCCTGCCAGTAGCAGTGGTGGACTCTCCATCATTATGGGCATTTAAGCGGGCATTGGATAGGCATATGGAGGATAGTGGGCTAGTGTAGGTTAGGTGGGCTTGGATCGGCGCAACATTGAGGGCCAAAGGGCCTGCACTGCGCTGTATTATTCTATGTTCTATGTTCTATGAAATAAATGATGCGCAATTCGACAAAAAAACTGTTGTTTTTTGATTAAAGTTTCTTTTCCTCAATGCTGCCCTGCGCCCTTTTCCTGAGCCTGATGTTTCAATAATCGCTGATCCATGTCAGTAAAAGCTGCGACATGAGGAGTGATCTCACAACCGCGGTATCCAAATGGAACAACTAGTTTGAAGATCCCGATGGTGAGCCTTGGGCATGGTCACACAGCAACAGTGAGTGGACAGCCGCAACACCAACTGCATGGGATCAATGTGAAAGTAATTGTAAGGGAAATGGGAGGGGGGACTTAAAGGAGTTATGTGATTGCGGAGGGAGGAAAGACTCCGAGAAGGGGTGAGTCTGAATCCTGAAATATGACTCACAGAGATGGGTGCGAGAGAGAGAGGTTTGGTGGCAAAGTAATCATAATCTCTGAGAATGTTTTCATGTAAAATCAACTAATTTATTTCTGTGTGTTCTCTGCATGAGTCACAAGGAATAAAATGCAGTGACTCGGATTCGTACGAGGTTACTGCAGCCACAATGCAGAATATCTTATCATTGAAACCATTACTGAGTCATGCAGAGACACGCGTTTAAAAACAACATTAATTACAGTGACAGAAGATATGTTAGGAAGAGTAGCAGATGTACAACAGGAATATTAGGCGAGGGATAGCAGACATATGGGAATTCAGAATTGGCTGAATTTTAAATTCGATATCCTCAGACGCTGTGGTGGCTCCATCGGACTGCATGTTGAAGACTGAGTTTGATGGATTTCGAGAAACAAAATGTTTCAGGGGATAGTGCGAGATATTATTGCAATATATGTTTCAATAACAATGAGTTTTTAAACTTTTGCTGCACGAACTTACCCACACAAGGAGATACCCATTGCTGCAGTCAGTAACATAACCCCTGTTCCTAGAACCAGAATCAGGCAAACTTTGTGGCTCAGCCGCTAATATCAAATCGGAAGTGGGGGCGGAAATGAGCACGTGAAGCTATTCTGTGGCACCAGTGACATGATTGGTAAAGGTGCAGACATTGAGTCATAGAGTTGTACAGCATGGAAACAGACTCTTTGGTCCAACCCGTCCATGCCGACCAAATATCGCAACCTAATCTAGTCCCACCTGCCAACACGCTGCCGATATCCCTCCAAACCCTTCCTATTCTTATACTCATCCAAATGCCTTTGAAATGTTGCAATTTTACCAGCTTCCACCACTTCCTCTGGCAGCTTATTTCATACACGCACCACCTTCTGTATGAAAAGGTTAACCCTTAGGTCTCTTTTATATCTTCCCCTTCTCAACCTAAATCTATGCCCTCTAGTTCTGGACTGCGCGCCACCAGCGAAAAGACATTTTCTATCTATTCAAGCGAGTGAAATGCTGAGGATGGGAGTGCTTCTGGTCAAAGGCGAGGTGGAAGGTCAACTTCGTCTCAATTTATTATATTATTAAGATTCAGCAGCAGCATTAATCAGCACTGATTGGCTCAGAGCAAGCTTACTGAAGCCTTAAGTGAGAGGCCGATGTATTGAAAGCATTCTAAGAGATTTCCCTTAACGAAACGGTATTTTGTTACTTGACAGTAAGAACTGATTTTGCTCACATCGTCTCCACATCAGTCTCTTGCTCCATTAAACACTCCAAGCCATTGTACATTTCTTCCATTCCAATACAGGAACGCGTAGTATTCGCTCTCCATCTGGGATAATCGAAATTGACAATGTCATTCTTTGAATGGAGAAAGGCAGCAGGGAGTTGTAAGTGCAGCGGCGATCTATTGGGCTTGTAATCTTTGAAGAATGGAACGTGACAGCTGTTGTTATTTGAATTCGATGAACAAAATCTGGAAAATGAACCCAACCTCAGGAACAGAGACAATGACTTTAATATGCAGAAAACTCATTCATTCATGTCCCTTCGAAAGGGGAATCTGCTGACCATAATGAGTCCTACCAACATGTGTCTCCAGACCCACAACAATGTGGTTCACCCATAAATACCCTCTGACTCAGTTGAAGGTGAAGTACGAATGAAGAACTAATGGTCTTCAGACCAATGATAACAACTTTTCGTGGGAGAATAAGGAAGCATAAACATACATGGACAACGGGGGAAATGGGAATCGTGCCTGTGTGGACTCGAATTCAAATTAAATAGACAAAAGGATACCCGCAACGCCAAGAAATCAGGGCCATGGGGTGACTGCTGGAAGGGATTCAATTACCCACTGAGGTGTAAACTCACTTGCTCAGTTAGAATGCGCACAGATCACTCACCACATCCATATGTGAGAAGTGATCACTCCGGAGAATAACTGACAGAGTGAACAGCAAGTTTCCAAATTACAGTAGGAGTTCGATTCTGCTGTTATCGCATTTGTTCACCCCAACCAAAAATGAAACAGGTTTGTATGCGTGTTTCCAGTGGAGTTCCACTGTTTTTTGATGTAGACCAATGATTTAGACTTAGTTGTAGGAGCCATGATTCAAAGGTTTGCTGATGATTCAACAATTGGTCGTGTAGTTGACTATGACGAAGAATGTCCGAGACGGCAGGGATGTATCAATAAGATGGATAGGAAAAATAGCGAATTGCATTGAATTCAGACCAATGAGTGTTAACGAAATTGGGGAGAAGAAACAATAGCAATGAGTATTCTGTGTGGTGTCGACAGACAACGTGATCTTGGAGTGGACATTCATGATCGCTGAAGATCAATGGACAGGGGAATCAGTTGGCCGGAAATGCGTAAAGTAGATGCTGGAGATCAGAGTCAAGAGTTGAGTGGTGCTGAAGAAGCACAGCAGGTCAGGCAGCATCCGAGTTTCAGACAAGTCTGATCACTGCATTAATCAACATTTATAAAGTTTTTAGATTAAAGATGGAGGGTGGTAGTATGCAACTTTGCCAATCTAGACTGATTCGCCACTCAATGAGTTTATCATTGATTCCTTTCAAACTCAGGCTGCTATTGGCCTTGGAGGGGAACTTGCAAATGGTGATGTTTCGTTCCATGTTCCAACCTTGTCCTATTAGTCAGTACAGCTGTTCAGATTTGAAGGTTCGGTCAAAAATTCTCGGATGAGTTACTCCAGTGCGTTGTGTAGTTGGTGCACTCTGTTGCTATTGTGCCTTAACGGTGAAGGGAATAAATATTCAGGTATTGAATCGGGTACAATCAAGTGACTGCATTGTCGCGGATGGTGTCCAGTTCCTTAAGTGTTGAAGAAGTCACTATTCCCTATTTCACACTGGATCAGGTTGTCCACTTGTCCCTCTTCTCTCCTCCCCAGGTTATTGCTTTCAACCTCAATGTCATTACCCTTATCCTTATCATTGACCTTAACATTACATTTCGAGTAGTGGCAAATGGAGAGAGTTCTGTACCACATCTCATTTGTACCTTGCAAATGATGTAGGATTCACGGAGCAATGAGTTGAGTTTACAATCTACGAACGGACATGTTTTTGTTGCTGGAAATGTTTCTATAGCCGGTCTCAATCCTTTTTTCCCAAATTCTAGCTCCGTGGACGATTACACAGGGGAACTAGGTTACAGTAAAGCCATTGAATGTCAATGGAATATGATTAGGTTTTCATTTGTCAGATTTATAATTACTCTATTTCTTTGTTGTGTGGACCAATCTGATTCCAGTCGCTAGCTGATTTCAAGTTCCAATTCTCGTTTGTGCTTGAAATTTCAACCGTTGCCTCACATAAATTTCTCCAACTGCCTTATTAATATGTAAGGACGGTATGAGGGACAGCAGAGATTTACAAAAAAGGTGCCAACCTTGTATAAAATGGAGCTCTATAATCACATAATAACAATTATAAACGTTCAATATTCGTGGGATCTTGACAGGGTAGATACGGTCAGGTGGTTTGCCCTCTGGTATTAGGAGAGCACCAGAGGACATGAACTCAGACTTAGATATTGCCTATTTAATTCAGAAATGAGGAGGATTTTCTTTGCTCAGGGCCCAGTGATTCTGTGGAACTCTTTCCTCAAACTGATGTTGAGGCTGATTTGTTGTGCATTTTCAAACTGTGCCAAACAGATATTTAACCAGAAATTCGATGAAGCATTATCGAGGTGAGGCAGGAGAATGGAGGTGAAGATTATCAGATCAGCCATGAGTTTGTTGAATGGCGGAGAAGATTCGATGGGCTGAATGGCCGACTCCCAATCCTATATCATTTGATGTAACGCCTTATTTTATGGATAAGTTTAGAATTCTGAGGGAATGGGATGAAGTGATAGACAAGTTTCTCAAACTGATCAGACAGATCAGGAACTAGGCTCATAAACTGATGAACATGAAATGTGCTGTAGCTTGGAGGCATAAATGGCACGGGGCACACCACAGATGGGTATGTGCAGACGCTGTGATTGCTAAAGAAAATTCGTGGATCTTATGTGGTTGCCAACTTGGTGACCACGCTGGATGATTGATCGCGGTATGATTCACACAACAAAAGATTGTGGAAGAATGAATGATTCGTTTCATTGTAAAAGTATTCTGCAGTTACAATTCAATTGACTGGTTAAAATACTGATCAAAACTTTGTGTGGAATGTTACATTAAAATTCACAATCTCACTGGATAAACTATTGCACCCGATCTCTCCTTACTTGTTTCACTTTTATTCGATGTAAATTCATAGAAAGTCAAGACAGAATGAAAGGAAGAAAGAAACGTTACACTCCTTTACATTATCCCAATCTAACTTACAACAGAATCAAATTGCTTTATTTCGACATCGATGTATCACAAATCTCCGGTCCAATGAAGGGCAAGAGCAAGAATCTCCATCCAATGTACATTAAAGATGCGAGGCACAAAGAGAAACCACAGCTGTGTTTGATAGAAGTAACAGCCAGAGTCTGAATCAAATCCATACATGCGCAATGGAAGAGCAACCCATCGCCTTCACCTCTGGGCCACTTCAGCCCATGGCAAAGGCGCTCACATGTGACCACATCAAGATTACGTATGGTGCACCGAGAAGATAAGAAATTCCCTGAGCGCAATCGAATCCATACCATTATGTTTCTGCTTTCAGCGGAATAGTAATACCAGCAAAATCCAAGAAATGGACCTTGTCCTTGGACGGAATACCTTGTCCTTGATTCATTCCGAGTCGGAACTGTCTCAGAATGAACCAGCAAACGTGAAATTCCCGTCACATTCACACACACATTTAGTCTTGACGTATAATTTCTTCAGACAGTTTCCCTGAAGAAATATATATGGACAGAGAAGTGAAGGTGATGTTTTAGTTCGATGGGCTTTCTCATATGGTTGAACCTGAAGTGGAAAAAATTCCCAGAAATGAAGTGTTGTTCGTTTCATTTTATTAATTTTGCTGCAACTTCACTTTGTTCATTGCAATGATCAGAAGTGAATTGTATTTATGTGATTGGAACGTTTAATGTTGCATTCAATTTTGGTCCGAGTTTATTTCAGCTTAAAGAAAATACTTATGAGATAAACAGAAGGTTAAACTACAAAACAAGATGCCAGTTTTGAGTCTCAGTTACTTTGGCAGATTTCATTGGGTATCAAATGAACTCAATATCATGGTGATTGTCCTCCCATCTTTAAACCATGGGATTAAAGCAGGAAATCGATCTCTAAGAGACGGGTCACTTCCTGTTCATTATGGAATAGCTTTCCTTGACAATATGCAAAATCTGCTCAGTTCCATTTATAATGCTTCATTTGAAATATGAAGAGAAATCTTTCAAAACTCTGAGGTTTTTTGCTGAATCTTGTTCAGCTGCATACGTTTCCGATATTTCTTTGCATCTGAAGTCATCCAAATTAGACATTGTTTCCTCGCATCTTCTACCCCCGCCCCCCAACCACACACCACTTTTACACTTTTACCTGGCCCCAGGCTGTCTCTCTCCTGGTGAAACACACTGCTTGTGTGACTCTAAATGTGCCTTTCCAAATGTTTTGGAAACGGATTCTCTGAGAGACAGAAATTCTGCTCCCATCATTTCTTTGTCCTACATCGATGGTTTTGAATACCTGACGTTCAGAAATATACGAACTTGAATGAGTGAATTTACCACTTATTTACTCTCTCCAAACCTCGAATACTCCGGAAAACTTCCATTCGGTTTTACTTGGTTCACTTTCAAATTTTCCAACACACAAATAAATAAACTTTCATCCCCACTAAACGCCCTCAGCATCGTCTCTAACGTCTTAGCAGCCCAATAAACGCTGGCAGTGCCTTCGCTGATAGAATCACAGATTCCCAAGAATGCAGAAAGTACAGTTCAGCCAATCGAGTCTGTAGGGACATTCTGAACAGCATCTCAACCGGATCGAGCTCCCTTCTTTATCCCCGTAGGCGTCCGACTAGTGATTTCAAATAAACCTTTTGGAATAAAACCTGGCATCATGTGACTGCTGACCTTATCACTGCATTACCCATGGCTAATTCACTTAAGATACTGAATTCACTCCGTGGACACATCAGCATAATTTAACATGGCCAATCCACCTAATCTACAGACTTAACAGCAGTGCGAACCACTGAGCAAATGTACCATCACATTGAAACCGATCTGTATCATGTGTAATGGCTTTACACACTGGTAACTCCGCTTCGTGAAAGCAAGCTGCGCCCACCAACCTGATTTCAATGCATCCAAACGCGGTTCTACGCTGTACAACCTCATTAGTGCTGCAAGGAATATTTCTGCACTCAGATCTGAATGGGTTTGCTCTGTCTTCTTCCTCAGATTCCTGCTTTAAATAAACATTTTAGTCAGGAACAACTCTATATAATGGTTTTCATTCCAACACAGAAGTGCAGAAGTTTGCAGAAGTTACATGTTTGCACTTTCACTGACATTCTCTCTCCCCAGGAGCTGCAATCCTTCTCCAGCTGATTCAGACAGCACTGTCCTTCCTGTGACATATCCAATCGAGAATGGAAGGCCAAGCATTAATAACCTCAGTGGGGAACAGAGCGACAGGTTTAAAACCTTTACGATTCCCTCAATGGAGAATTGAGCCCTGTGACATGCGGGGACACTAACCACGATACTGTGGAGGATGACAACATCGAAGGAAGCCCTTCATCCTGTTGTGGCCGCACTTGTCCAACGCAACTGCTTAACGACCTGAATCAAGCTTTCCATCGCTTAGCCCATAGTCTTATATGTTTAGGCATCACAAATTAACATCTCAATTTTTTTAATGTTAGAACGATTCCGGCCTCTCTGACCCTTTCCGCATATCTACTCTAACCTTTCTACCTTTTTCCGAAATCTCTGAGCCCAGTGTTCGATCTCTCCATCAATAAGAAACGCTTCTTTCAGCCTATCCTATCCATATCCCTCAGCAGTTTGTACATCTCAGTCATGTCTTCTCCAATCTCCTCTGCTCAGTGACAAACTACCCCAGTCTGCCAAATCTCTCCTCATAACTGAAACTCTTCATCCCAGACAATATCCCAGTGAATCTTTACTGCAACGTTCCCAGTGCGATCACATCCATGCTGTACTGTGAATTGCAGAACTGCACACAGTAATCTGGAAGTTTTTTTTTTCTATTCTGTTACAGTATGAGGGCGTCGCTGGTTCGGCAGTATTTATTGCTATCCCTAATTGCACAGCGGGCAGTTGAGACTAAACCATATTGTAGTGAGCATGAAGTCACATGGAGGCCCGAGCAGGTAAGAATGGCAGTTCCATTCCTTAAAGGACGTCAAATGGTTTTGATTTTTCAACAATTGTACATGGATACATAGGTGTTATTAGATTCGTAATTCCAGATATTTATTGAATCCCAATTCTAGCACCTAGCATGGTCGGAGTCAATCCCGGGACCCTGACATCTGAATTAACAGTTCAGTGGTTAGTGGTAATAGCGCTCGGCCATTGCAGAAAAACAGTGAAACTGATCTTATCCAATTAAGTCGCTTTTCCCCGATACTGTCCTGTGCCATTTTCCTGAGCTTGACCACCCCACCCCCCCCCCAGTCCTCCAATAATCCCTGGTCCATGTCAGTAAAAGGTGCTACATGAGTATTGATCTCACAATAGTGGTAACCAAATGGATCAAATGGTCTGCAGGTCCCGATGGTGGGGCTGGGGCACGTTCACCCAGCAATAATGACCGCAGCCACGCAGACTGATCGGTATCAAGATGAGAGTCTGTATTAGATTCTGCAATGCCTTAGTGAAATAGGAAATGATGAAAGAGCAGCGCTCCGAAACCGAGTGTTTCAATTAAACCAGTAAGACCATAACCTGGTGTTGGGTGATATTTAACTTTGTACTCCATAGTCCAACGCCAGCATCTCTAAATTAATGAAATGGGGTGTGGGACGGAAAGTTCGGTTAGTGGTCGGAGGAGGAAAGAAATCTCTGAGAACGGGTGGATTTGAATTCTGACATATGAAGCACAGAGATGTGACCGAGCAGAGCTTGAAGGAAAAAAAAACATCACCTTGGAGAAAATCACCATGTTAAAACAACTGATTCCTTTGTGTTTCCAAAAGCCTGGGACACAGAGAGCAATTACTGTCGTGACTCGGATTCAAACCGAGGTTGCTGCGGCCACAACATAGAGTACTAACCACTATATGATCACGGCACCTACCGATGGGCACACTAACCACTAGCAATAAGTAAAGTACCATTAGAAATGCTAGGCAGAGCACCAAATGCAAAATATCAGTGCTTAGCGAACAGTGGCAGATATATGGGAACTCAGAATGGGCTGACCGTTTAACATCGGTGCCCACAGATGCTGTGGTGATACCATCGTTAATGTACTGAAGGCTGAGATAAATAGATTTCTCCAAAGCATTAAAGTCTCCGGGGACATTGCAGCTCTTGTTACCTGCACAACCACCAATATCATTCATGGTATCCGTTGCTCCTGGTGCGGTCTCCTCTACATTGGGGAGACTGGACACCTCCTGGCAGAGCGCTTTAGGGAACATCTCTGGGACACCCGCACCAATCAACCACACCGCCCTGTGGACCAACATTTCAACTCCCCCTCCCACTCTGCCGAGGACATGGAGGTCCTGGGCCTCCTTCACCGCCGCTCCCTCACCACCAGACGCCTGGAGGAAGAACGCCTCATCTTCCGCCTCGGAACACTAAAGCCCCAGAGCATCAACGTGGACTTCATCACTTTCCTCATCTCCCCTTCCCCCACCCCACCCCAGTTCCAAACTTCCAGCTCAGCACTGTCCCCATGACTTGCCCTGACTTGGCCTACCTGCCTATCTTCTTTTCCACCTATCCACTTCAGGCTCTCCCCGACCTACCACCTTCATCACCTCCCCCATTCAACTATTGTACTGTAAGCTACTTTGTTCTCACCCCCACCCTCCTCTCACTTATCTCTCCACCCTTCAGGCTCTCTGCCTTTATTCCTGATGAAGAGCTTTTGCCCGAAACGTAGATTGTACTGCTCCTCGGATGCTGCCTGAACTGCTGTGCTCTTCCAGCACCACTGATCCAGAATCTGGTTTCCAGCATCTGCAGTCATTGTTTTTACCAAGCTTTAGTTGAAATATATGCTTCAATAGCAATGCAGTTTAATATCGTACACTTCACGAGTTTCCCCCACAAGGCAGTAACCACTGCTGCTATGTAGTCCCAGTTCCTAGCCCCAGAATCAGAGGAACTGAGGCGCAGTCGCGAGAATCCAACTTGAAATCGAGATGGGAATGAGGTCGCAGAGATACTCGAGGGCTCAAGTGACACAACCGGAGAATGCATGTTATTTCTATGATGGTTTAGACGCCCAAGCAACTCCGAGGTTGGGAGTGCTACTGGTCAAAAGCGGGGCAGAGAGGAAAATGTGTTCGCGTTTATAATAACAGCAATCTACAGTGCATCTTGCTGAGACAGCTGAGTGCCACAACTGGAGCATGGTCAGCTGGTTTAAAGTTTAATTTTGCCTCACTATCACCCACTTCCCTGGAATGAATTGCTTTCACCATTTTTATTTCCAATTGTTTGATATCTCCCTGCAGTCTGCGGCTTTCTTCCTCATGGTTAATTGCATGACTAACTGTTGTATGATCTCCACACTGCTAAATCACGGCCACTACAAGTAAATATGAATCATTGATCTATATGAGAAAACAGTGGGACTCACTGCAAGCATGCTTCGTAGGCTTGCAGGCGACACCAGAATTGTAGACAGTGAGGAAGTTTATCTAAGTTTCAAAAGGATCTTAATCCAATGAGTCGTTGGACTAAAAAATGTAACATGGAGTTCAATCTGAATAAATGGCAGGTATTGCATTTTGGTACAACAAAAAGAATATGGCTTTGCGTATGTTGGAGAACACGGAAGCTTGCGATGCAGGTACATCATTCCTTGTGATTTGCATTACCTGCAGACAAGATGGTTCAAAGGCATTTAACATGCTTGGAGAACATGGAAGCTCGGTGTGCATTTACATAATTCCTTGTAGTTTGCATTACCTACAGACGAGGTGGTTCAAAGGTATTTGACACACTTCCCTTCATTGCTCAGTCCTTTGTGTATACTAGTTGGGACGTTATGTTGAAATTTTGCAGGACATTGATGAGGCCTCTTCTGGAATACTATGTCCAGTTCCGGTCGCCCAGTTGTAGGAATGATATTATTCAGCTGGAGCAGGTTCAGAAAAGGTATACACGCATGTTGCTGCGTGTTGCAGGTTTGAGTTATAATGAAAGGCTGGATAGGCTGAGACTATTTTCCGATTCGAGATTGGGGTGCTGGAAAACCACAACAGGTAACACAGAATCCGAGGAGCAGGAGAATCATTTTTTTTCGCGCTAGTGTCGTTCATCAGGCTCTTCCCAGAAACGTCGATTCTCCTGCTCCTCAGATACTGCCTGACCTGCTGTGCTTTCCCAGCACAACACTGTCGACTCTGATGTCTCATTTGCAGTTCTCACTTTCTCCGAGTTGAGAGTGTTTTCACTCTAGTTTAGGGGTTTGAGCGGCGACCTGACAGAAGTTTATGAATTATTGAGAGGTAAGTTACAGTTAACGATAGATACCTTTTCCCAGGATGGGGATTTCAAGACGAGAGGGCATATGTTTAAGATGAAAAGAGAGAGGGTTTTTTAAAAAAAAAACATCTAAGGCTCTTTTTAGGGAAGGTGTTTTACGTGTGCAATTAACTTGCTGAGGAAGTGATGGCTGAGGGTACCTTTGCAACATTTAAAGGACAATTGATTCCAAACAGGAATGGGAAAGTGGGATTTTTAAAATAAACTTATTCATGCCTAGTACATTAGTTATTTCCCAGGGGACATTTAAGAGTCAACCACGATATTATGCATCTGGAGTCTACTGTGGGACAGAGCAGATGAATATGAGAGTTTGCTTCCCGAACTGGCATGAGTGAATCAGATGGGATTTTCCACACAACTGATGCAGGTCACCACGAGACTCTTCAATTCCAGGTGCGTATTGAATTCAAACTCCACTATCTGTCATAACAGGACCTGAACCCTTTGTCCCCAAAATATTACCAGGTTTCTTTTGATTAACAACAAAGTAATAAAACTACAACGGCATTATAACCACTCAACGGGTACAGGAGGAGGCAGATAGGACAAGGTTAGTTTGGCAGTATGTTCAGCATGGATTGGTTGGACTGACGGGCCTGTTTCCATGCTGTATAACTCTATGATTGACGCTATGGAACAAATAGCTGGTTGGGATTAACAGCAACACTGACAGCATAATCGAACACCTGATGGGATATATAATCCTGCAGGAGGCTCCGGAGGTTGTTTTGCTTAGAGATGCCTTCCCACACACGGGACTGGTGAACGGTCTCTCCCCAGTGTTATTGATTAAATGCGTTTCCATTTATGTATTTAATTGAATCCCTTTCCAGCAGTTCCCACATTGCTCTGCTTTCTCTGTGGTATCAGCGTCCTTTTTTCTACCCAGTGTGAACGATCCTTTCAAATTGTGTCCAGACAGATACAAATCCTGTTTTTCATGTTGTGAATATGTTTTCATTGTTTCTCATTCACCCACAGGGTGTGAGTATGACTGGTCAGGACAACATTTATTCTTCGCCCCTCGTTCATTGCTATCTGGCTGCACCATAAACCCGGGTGCCATCCCAGCCTCGGGTAACTGTCTGTGGGCACTCTGCACATTCTCTCTGTGTTTGTGTTTTTATTTCTCCCTCGAACCAAAGATGTGCCAGTTACAGGTATCAACAATGGAAAATGCAGGCTTATGGGATAGGGAATAGCGTGGGGTCTGGTGGGATGCGCTTCGGATGGACGTGTGGACAGGACGGGCCGACTAGACTGCTTCCCCACACAGAGGAGATTCTTGGATTAGGGTCAGCTCATGTTTTTTTTTCTGGTCCTGGAGTCTCTCGTAGGCAGGACTGGGTGAAGATGGTAGAATCCCCTGCATAAGAGACATGAATGAATGGGATTGCAGCAAATTAAAGTCAGGATCTCTGCTCCTGAGGTCAGGCTTGCATTTCAGGTTTTATTCGTGGAACTTAAACATCACGCTTTCCGTGTTCCAATCGCCAAGGATGACAAGTTTAAAATATCACCCCAACACCACATTCTCCAGGTTGAAATCGTGCCTGTGTGGAAGAAACTGATACTGAGCTGATGAGATCAAATGTAGCTGCCACCGCCAGTGTCAGAAAAACAGATCCAAATAGCAAAATCATCTTTTAAACCCACCACTGCAAAGTTAAGGGCTCAACACGCCCCAGTTGTGCCACTCAGCTGTCTTAGAAAGATGCACCAGAAATCGCTATGATAGTATAAACGGGGACAACCATTACCTTGAGCAGGACCACACTCAATCTCGGAATTCCTTGCGCCGCTATACCATCCTAGAAGGACAGCACGCTCACCTGTTGCATCACTGGAGCCAGAGAGTAACTCTCCGCACTCATTCCCATCCTAATTTCCCTTCGGATCTGGGCGGCTATGCCGATGTTAAGCTAAAATGCTATTGAAGAATACATTTCAGCAATATTCTGTACTGTCGCCGAGACTTTGATGTTTTGTCGAAATCGATCAATCTCAGTTTTCAACATTCTCATTCAAGGGATCTCCACAGCCTCTGAGGACATCGAACTGAAAGATTCAGCTCATTCTCAGTTCCCACATGTCTGTCACTGTTTGCTGATTGCTGATAATGTACACTTGCTGTTCTTCCGAACATTTCCTCTGCTAGTCCACTTATTGCTGCTTGCAAGCATCCTGTTCTGTGGTTACTGTGATCGTGA
Source organism: Chiloscyllium plagiosum (assembly GCF_037043375.1). Taxonomy (NCBI): domain Eukaryota; kingdom Metazoa; phylum Chordata; class Chondrichthyes; order Orectolobiformes; family Hemiscylliidae; genus Chiloscyllium; species Chiloscyllium plagiosum. Next base: position 39,717,247 of record NW_028270185.1, on the reverse strand, counting down.
TTGTCGGTATTTTGCATTGTGACAACAGCAACCTCGATTTGAAACCAAATCACGGCACTAAATGTTCCCTCCGTTGTTCTTTTTGTGACACATGCTAAGAAATTAATTGTTTTACCTTCAACTTCCGCTCTCTTACATCTCTGCGTTTCATATAACAGGATTCAAAAAGACCCGTTGTCGGAGATTCCTCTCCTTCCCACAATCATTAAACCTCCTTTCCATCCCTCCCCCCACCTCCCATTTCTCTGAGGCAATGCACAATCTATCACTCTCTTTCACATTGATGTTGTTTTGTCTGTGCTGCTGCTGCGGTCACTGTTGTTGCGTGAAGGTGCCCCAATCCCACCAGCGGGACGCCCAAACAAGTCGATCCATTTGGATACCGCCGTTGCGAAATCAACCCCCATGTAGCAGCTTATGCTGACATAGGTCAGAGACAACTGGAGGCTCAGGCTCATGAAAAGGACGCAGGGCAGTTTTGGGGAAAAGATATTTTATTAATAAAGATCATCTTTTGTGGTTTCTGCGATGGTCTTGTGTCAATTTCATCGTACTGATAATCCAGAGACCGAGAAAATAGTCTGGGTACTCGGGCTTGAATCCCATCATGCTAAGATTTTCAAATTTGATTCATCAAACATCTTCAATGAAGAATCTATTGACTTCAATAGATCCATTGACAATTGTTGAAAAAAAATCTGTTTCAAAGATGGCATTTTGCGGTGGAATCGGCTATCCTTTCTTGATCTGGCCTGCATGTGATTTCAGACTCATAGCAGTATGGTTGAGTCTCAACTGCCCTCTGGGCAATTCGGAATGGGTAATAAATTCTGCCTAGCCATAATCGCCCTTATACTAATACAGAAATTTTAAAACAAATGCTCATTAGGTTCAAGCAAATGTTTTGTGCGCAGTTTTGCCAGTCACATTATCGCAGGCATGTGATCACACTGAGAAAATTGCAGGAGATATTTACCGGGATACTGTTTGGGCTGAAGAGTTTCAGTTGTGAAGAAAGACAGGACAGAGTGGACTGTTTGTCGCAGTGCAAAGGAGATGGAGAGAAGACATGATTGAGTTAGTGTATGGACAGGGATGACTGAACGAGTTTCCCACTGATGGAGAGATCGATCAGCACGGGCCACAGATTTAAGGAGAAAGGCAGAACGGTTTGAGAAGATGTGCGGAAAAGCTTTATCAGCCAGCTGGGGGATTGGAATTTGGAATAAACTGTCTGCATTGTTCAGAGCGGCAGAAACCTTTACGACCTGAATAAAAATTCAGATGTGAACTTATGATGCCAAGATATATTAGGCTGTGGGATAAACATTGGGAAATGGGATTCAGTTCATTAAGCAGTCGTTTTTGACAAGTGCGGCCACAATTGGCTGAAGGACCTCCTTTGACACACTTGTCTTCGGTAGTGTCCCCGCCTGTCACAAGGCTCAATTCTACGCTGGGGACAGTGTAAATATTTTAAAACTGTCGCCCCATTCCCAAGTGCGAGTATTGATACTTGTCCTTCCATTCTCGATGGGGCATGTCACAGAAAGGACAGTGCTGCCTGTACCAAGGTGAGGAAGGGTTGCAGCTCTCAGGGAGGCAGAGTTTCAGTGAAAGTGCAAATATGTGATTTCTGCAAACTGCATCTTGTGTTGGAATGAAAACCATTTGACAGAGTTTTTTTTCCGGATTGAAATGTCTACTGGAAGCAGGAAGCTGACGAAGAAACAGGGTAAAAGTATCCAAATATGATTGCAGAAACATTTCCCGCAGCACGAACTGCTGTTCGGTCTGAGGCTTGGTTGATTGGCCAAGTTAAATTGCCCTCTAGTGTCCAGGGAGAGAATTAAGTACGTTAAGTGAATTAGCCATGGGTAACTCGGGGACCAGGTCAGAATTCAGAGGCCTCCAGTTTATCGTCCAACAGGTTTATTTGACATCATATAGGGGAGGGATGCCCCTTCTTCAGGTGAAATATAAGGGAATAGGGCGGGGACATAGGTCTGGGTGAGATGCTGTTCAGAAAGTGGAAACTGGATCGATTGACTGAAATGCTATTTCTGCACTGTAAGATTCTATGATTCTATCGGAGAGGATAATGACGGTATTTACTGGGATGTAAAGCCATGACAGACGATGCTGGCGCAGTGTACTGAGGATGAGATTTTATTCACTTGCTTTCTTGGAAAATTTAGAACAATTATCCCTGAACCAAGGAAGACTTATTGGGGTTTTTTCACGTTATGAAATGTTTGGACAGAGTAAATAGGTGGAAAATTTCCTCTTTCAAGTAAGTATAAATCTTAACATCAGGCATTCAAAACCTTTGATAAAACTTTGAAGGACGAAGAAATGATGAGAGCAGAATCGCTGTCACTCCCAGAATCTGTTTTTCAAAGCATTTGGAAGGGTACACTTGGTGACACACAAGGAATAAATTTCACAAGGAGAGACAGTGTGTAGCTAGGTAAAGGAGTATGGATGGGGTTTAGTTGGTTGGAAGCCGCGGGTAAATAATGTCCAAGCTGATTGACTTTAAATGTAAAGGCATTTCGTGAACATGTGCACCTGAATTCGATTCGGTTCCAAAAGTCTGGATTTTAAAAGATTTGTCACAATATTCCACCAAAAGCATTATAAATGGCCCAGTGGCTCAGTGGTTAGCCCTGTTGCCTCACGGCATCACCGTCCCAGGTTCGAGTTGAGCCTCAGGTGGGGTTTGCACATTCCTCCTGTAGGTTTGCTCCAGTTTCCTCCCACCGTCTAAGATGTGACTCCGCCCCAACATTCAACGAACATTTGGTTGATCTGATCGTTTTAAACTCCTTTCTGCTCACCTACCTCGATAAACTTTCATCATCTTTCTGATTAACTATCTGACACAGTCTGAAAGTATCCAACACCTCAAACTCAACAGTGTTTGTTGTAAAAATGGCACAGACTCTCTGGCCCCTGAGCAAAGAAATTAGTCCTCATTTCTGAATTAAATGGGCAATATCTAATTCTGAGATTATGTCATCTGTGCTCTCCTCACAGTATAGGCAAACTACCTGCCTGTATCTCCTCTGTCAAGACCCATGAATATTGAAAGTTTATAATTGTTATTGTGACACCTCCCCTGTCTGAAGCAGAATAATCCCAGTCTAACCAATCGTGCAACGAAGCTCCATTTTATACAGAATTAGCAACACATTTGTAAATCTCCGCTGTCCTTCACAGCGTCCTTACATATTTTGAAGACAGGTGGAGAAATGTTGGCGAGGAAACGGGTTGAAAGTTCAGGCGCAGACGGGAATTGGAACTTAAAATCTGAAAGCGATTGGAATTAGATTGATCCACAGAAGGACCAAATGCAGAAATGATAAATCTGACAAATGAGAGTCTAATCATATCGATTGACAATCAATGGCTTCATTGTAACTGAATTCCTCTGTGTAATCGTCCTGGGAGCTAGTATTTAGGAGAACTGCAACCTCACCGCCCGTACAAAGAAGTTGACGACAAAAGCATGTCCGTCGGTCGACTTTGTTTGATTATTAACTCAACTCTTGTCTCAGTGAAGCCTTCATCTTCCACAAGGCACAGACTCGATGTTTAACAGAACTCTCCATTTGCCTAGGTGGGTGCAGCTTCGATACCACTGAAGGAACTGGGCACCCTCCACGACAATGCAGTCACATAACGTACATTGTTCAGCACTGGAATATTAAATCCCCTTAGCTGCTAAGGCAGAATTGCAGCAGAGTGCACCACCTAGAAGATTCACTGGAGTAAGTCATCCAGGCTTTGTTGACAGAACATTCAAAGCTCAAAATCTGTACTGACAATAAGGACAAGGGTGAAGATGCCTGAAACTCCACCATTTACAAATTACCCTCCAAGACACATACCAGCATGACTTGTAGAGGAATCAGTGGGAAATTCATTGAGTGGTGAAGTGGTCTTGATGGGCAAAGAGCTGTACTTCAGCCTTCCATCTTTTATCGTACAATTTTTAAAAATGTTGATTATTGCATTTACCAGACTTCTTATCATTTCTTTAGTTGCTTCCTAAACTGGCGGTTGCTAAAGATTGAATATCATCCTCAGCCTGTGGTCAACAATGGAAAATATCCAAAAACCCTCTCCAACAACTGATCTCCCTGTCCAACAATCTTCAGAGATCTCTGAATGTCCACTCCAAGATCTCTTTGTTCCTGTACACCACTCAGAATCCTCACTGTTATTGTTTCAACTCCCCAAATGCATTACCACTTATTGGTCTGAATTCAATTCCATTCGCCGTTTTTCCCTTCCACCTCATCCCTGCGATCCCTGATATTATTCATCACAGTCAACTACATGAACAATTGTTGCATCATCTGTAAACTTCTACGACAACTAAGATTGAATTATTGATCTACATCAGGAAACAGTGGTACTCCATTGGAAAAAGGCATCCAAACATGGTTCATTGCTGGATGAGATTAAAACCTGTAATAACAACAGAATCGGACCCTTGCTATCATTTGTAAACATAATGGCAACTCTGTAGGTTGGTCTCCTGACTGATTCCTTCTCAAATATGGGAGTGGTGAATGACCTATCCACATTGTGACTGAGCAAGTGAGTTTACATTTCAGCGGTAATGTAATCCCTTCCTACAGACCCCGCCCCCATAGACCTTACTTCATGGCAGCGAGGGTATCCTTTTGTCTATTTAGTTTGGATAATCGGTTGAATTTGAGTCCACGCTGAGACGACTCCGATTTTTTCCCTGTCATCCATGTATCTTTTTTACCCTTCCTTATTCTCCCAAGCAGTGTGGCTATCATAGTCTGAACAGCATTTGTTGTTCATCCTTAACTCTCCTTGAACTGAGTCAGAGGGAATTTATGGGTGAACCGTACTATTGTGGGTCTGGAGTTATATGTTGGCAGGTCTCGTTAATGACGGCAGATTTCCCTTTTGAAGGGACATAAATGAATGGGTTTCCAGCAAATTAGAACGTTTAGTCACTCTTCCTCTGAGCGGGTTTATATTCCAGATTTTATTCATCAAATCTAATTACCAGCAGCTGCCACGCTCCAGTCTCCAAGGGTTGCTGGCCCAAATATCGTCTTTGCATTTGCAGATGACACGAAGATTGTTGGAGTTGCAGACAGCATAGCGGACCGTCAAAGGATGAAGGAGAATGTAGGTAGACAGGAGAGTTGAGTGGAGAAGTGGCAGGTGGAATTGGGTCCAGGTGAATGTGCAGTGATTCATTTTGGGAAGTCTAATTCTCGAGTCAAGTAAACGGAAGATCTTTGGGTAAAGTTGATTAGCAGAGAGATCTGGGAATTCAGGTCCTTCAGATTAGATTAGATTACTTACAGTGTGGAAACAGGCCTTTCGGCCCAACAAGTCGACACCGCCCCGCCGAAGCGCAACCCATCCATACCCCTACATGTACCCCTTACCTAACACGAGGGGAAATTTAGCATAGCCAATTCACCTGACCTGCACATCTTTGGACTGTGGGAGGAAATCGGAGCATCCGGAGCAAACCCATGCAGACACGGGGAGAACGTGCAAACTCAACACAGTCAGTCGACTGAGGCGGGAATTGAACCCGGTTCTCTGGCGCTGTGAGGCAGCAGTGCAAACCACTGTGCCACGGTGCCCCCCACGGTGGCATGATAGCTCCCCCCACACCCCCTCAGGAGGTGCAATCCGGACCCCATCACCCTCTATCTTAAATGTATCTTAGCTCTATCTTGTCTATTATGTGCCGTTCTGCAATTTGCATGATAGCACGGATATGATAGCACTGGAAATGATGTAGGAGAGATTTACCAGGGTATTCTCTTGCTAGAAGAGTTTCAGTTATGAAGAGAAATTGGATAAACTGAAGGCGTTTTTCTTCAAACAGAAGAAATTGGTAGCAAAAATGATTGAGACGTACAAAATAATAAGGAATATGGATGGCGTAGACTGAAATAAACGTTTCTCTTTGATGGTGAGATGGATCACGGGGGGAGGGGTAGGGTGGCATCCATTTAAGAATATAAGAGGAAAGATTTCAGTGAATGTGCCTACAAATGTTTTGAAACAGCGGTTGTTTTAAATTTGGAATCAATGGATGCAAATCTTGGAGAGGCAGAAATCCTCATAACTTCTAGAAGCATTCAGATGTGAATTTGTGATGCCAAGACATACAGGGCTATAGGCCAAGAAATTTAAAAAAAAGAGCTTGGATAGTTAAACGAATGTTAATTTCCAGTATTAACATAGGCGCCTTTTTGCATACAATTCCTGAAAATTACCACTGCCCGTCATTGCGTGAGACCGGGTTCAATTCTCTTCCAGGATGGGCGCTTGCATATTTTGAGGGCTCAGTGGGTAGAACTGCGCCTCTCAGCGCCAGAAACCCGCCTTCGATTCCAGACTTGTGTGACTCACTGTGTGGAATTTGCACACTCCTTTTCTCTCTCTCCCGTGTGAGTTTCCTCTGGCTGCTCCGATTCCTTCCCAAAGTGCAAAGGTGTGCAATTCAGGTAAATGGCAAACAAAGTCTGAATGGACTGTAAGTGTTGTAAATCAGAGTCAAAAGTCAGAATTGCAGCTGGAGGAAAACAGAATGACCATTTCGGGTCAACAGACTCTTCCTCGGAACTGTTTTTAATTCGCAATGCTAACTCTGATTTCTCTCCACCTGAAGCTGCCTGACTCGCTGAGCTTTTGGAGGAATTTCCATTTTTTTGTAAGTAGATCATAAATGCGGGTTTAGAAAGATAGAGAGGGGGAGTGTGAATCTCTTGCACGGCACAGTGCAGACTCAACTGACCAAATGGTTTCTGTATGCACTGTGTCTAATTCTATTAACTCTGAATCTATACGTTTTTGTCCTTTTTTAAGTCTTTGGTTTTCACATCTCTCCTGTCATGTGAATTGCAGAGCAGGACAATCGACGTTTCGGGCATAAGCCACCACCAAACCGTTACCACCTGAGCCTGGAAGATGAACGCCTCATATTCTGCCTTGGAACCCTGAAACCACACGGGATAAATGTGGATTTCAACGGCTTACTCATTTCCCCTCCTCCCACATTATCACAGTCTGAAACATCCAACTCAGCACCACCCTCCGGACCCATTCATCTCTCTCCCTCTGACTTATCACATTTTTTTACATTACATTACATTACATACATTACATTACAGTGTGGAAACAGGCCCTTCGGGCCAACAAGTCCACACCGACCCGCCGAAGCGAAACCCACCCATACCCCTACATTTACCCCTTACCTAACACTACGGGCAATTTAGCATGGCCAATTCACCTGACCCTGCACATCTTTGTGACTGTGGGAGGAAACCGGAGCACCCGGAGGAAACCCACGCAGACACGGGGAGAACGTGCAAACTCCACATAGTCAGTCGCCTGAGGCGGGAATTGAACCCGGGTCTCAGGCGCTGTGAGGCAGCAGTGCTAACCACTGTGCCACCGTGCCGCCCACATTCTCCTCGCCTCCATCCACCATTCGCTTTCCCAGCTACCTTGCAGCCAACTCCAACCCCCTCCCATTTATCTCTCAGTCCCCACTCACAAAACTCATTCCTGATGAAAGACTTATGCCAGAAACGTCGATTCTCCTGCTCCTCGGATGCTGCCTGATCTGCTGTACTTTTCCAGCATGACACTATCGCCATGGCGAAGATAGATGAGCTCAGCTCAGGCTCGTAATCTGAGAGCGGAGAAGGCTGAGTGAGGAAGGGATTAAGGTGCACATTAAGGGGATCAGTATGTGTGATATGAATAAACTTCTTATGGGAAGAGTTAACAACCATGTATCTCCATTAAACGCAAGCGAGAGGATGTTCAGACGAGATATAGGAAGAACGTTTTCACTCTGAGAGTATTGTTTGTTTGGAATTCACTGTTTGAACGTGTAGTAAAACTATGAGTCATCAAAATATTTCAGGAGTATCTAGACGAATACTTGGGATAAAGACCAGGTACTGGAAAGGGGAGTGAAGATAAGCAGATGTCTGATTAAAAATTCGAACACTGTACAGAAAATGCAGAGAATGAAAGCATGGGAAGAGTAAAGGCATGGAAACTACTGGCGATCTGTTACAAAGGTCCGCGAATGCTACACTCGTCAAAAGATTACTGGGGAGGATGGGGCCATTGTGGCAGGATGGGATAAGAATAGTGGAATGCTCCTACACCAAATAGAAAAGTCAGACTGGACTGAAAGTTTACTATGGCAGACTGAGATAATAACAATTAGTAAAGTCAGACTCGCCTACTAACTACCATCATGGCAGGTTGGGACAAGTCGTGACAAGAAATACTTAGGACCTGACTTTAAATAATAAATTCATAGTAAAGTCAGCCTGCTTCACACATTTGTAGCAGGATATGACATTAAATATCTAATCAGTAGTTAGTAGAGTCAGCTTGGGAATGGAAAACATTGTGATATATGGGGTAGCTAAATATCGAATCATGACAGATTAGTCTGAGATGGAAGATCATTGTAGCACAGGTGGCAGTATAATACCTAATAGTGACAGTTGAATAATATTAAGGAGAATTAGGAAAAAACAGTGGCAGAAGTAGAAGACAATGGGAACTAACACTATTGGTTTATTGCATAGCTGGAGTGAGGTAATTCTGATTAACACAATTGGGCATTCTGACATGCTAACAAAACATGATTAAAGAAAAGGTATGAAGTGATGGAGTTTAATTCAGATACATGCGAGCTGCTGCATTTTGAGAAAGCAAACCTTAGAAGGACTTATACACTTAATGGTAAGGTCCTAGCGTGTGTTGCTGAACAAAGAGACCTTAGATTGCAGGTTCATAGCTCCTTGAAAGTGGAGTCGCAGGTAGATAGGAGAGTGAAGAAGGTGTTTGGTATGCTTTCCTTTATTGGTCAGAGTATTGAGTACAGGGGTTGGGAGATGATGTTGAGGCTGTACAGGGCATTGGTTAAGCCAATGTTGGAATGTGACTTTTTGTGCATTCTTCCTACTTTCCAATTTCAACTGTAATTGAATTTATTCTTGCATACCATTCTTATATTTTCAATATTCATGGAAACTGTGCAACGTGTTCTTGGATGCAGGAATGGTGAAGCTTATTGATTAATGGAAAATGTTTCATGTTACCTATATTAACTTTCAGAAGAAAGTTGTTGAAGTTTAATTGATTCGAATTCTGTGCCGATTGAAGCTAATCGAAGGAAAAACCCTGCGACAGCAAGGTAACACTGTCTGTAAACAATGCAAAAACCAATGGAAACACATTTTTCAATGTAGTCTATTTTTAACATTTTTGTATCACTTTTGTATCCTTTTCGTGAACTTGATGCTTCGATCATCACACGTTCATGTCAGTTTCACCGTGTGTGCATTAGCTGTAATTTCAGAACCAGACGGTTCAGGGAAATGAAGCAGGGTAAGTGACTGAGGTACCAGTGAGGCAGCACATCACCACCAAAGATCCCACAGTGTTGTGGTTCAGTGGTTCATTCATCATGTCTTTATATCCCAGTAAATTTCAACCTGAGAAAGGATGCTGAGTACAATTCAATGCAAGAAAGACTCACTTCTAAGATATGCAATCTTATTACGGACACAGGAAAGGTGGAAGCAATTTCAATTACAGCTGAAAGGATTGGTTGCAACAGAATCGGGTCAAATCCCAGTCACATACTTGACTGTTGTTCTTATAGTTATTTGTTCTCTACGTGTGCTGGAGTTACACAGTGAGGGAGGAATTACTATTGCCAGACATACATAAGGGGGCATATGAAATGCTGAAGTTGTGAGATCAGAGCAGTTTTTATTGACATAGGTCATCCATTATTCGAATATCAGTCTTAGGAATTAGACAGAGAGCGATTTTGAACGAATTGTGAGCAGGGAAGTTTACCGCATGATGTAACACCAAATTGTGTGGTTACTTTGGTTTTACCTCATTTGTGTGTTTTGCCTCTTTGGGGATTTTGAAGTTATCCCCTCTATACAAAAGTTCCGTGCTTTTGCACCATTATACAAAAGATGCAGTACAATAACACCCAACGCTGTTTCAGTCTACTTGTACAGATATTGGCTCCTGGAAACAGCACTGTGCACTCTCCTCGAGTCTGGAAAATAATTTGGTGCATTCCCACTCTTATGGCTCTTATCATTACATCGGCTTCTGTTCTTCACGGAATCCGATTCAGCAGATCTTGTCATTGAATCATTTCTTTGTATGTGTTCAGATCATGTGAGCAGAATATCACAGTCCATAACCCAGAAGTCAGACCATACTCAGAGAACCAAACTCTGCTCTTGATCTTTTCATGAACACCAGTAAGAAATATCTATGTTCTTCAAACATTACTGACCTGTTTTTCAGAAGCAAGATAAACAGTCCCAGGTTTCTGCTTCTGTTGTCACACGGACCAAGATTGTAAATGTTGGAACCAGTTGAGACTGTCTGCTCTCCCACATCCATTTTCTCCCCAGGAAGTGTTATCTTGATGGTTTGAATTGGATTCTTCTAAAAAGAAGAATATTTTTATCCATTGATTTCTGGTTTATGGGCCACTAGGCTCCCGCTGGGCCTCTGTGTATCGCACTGACGACAGCAGTTTCCAGCCGTCTTTTGCTTTTTTGTAGCAAGTACCTTCGAGGATGACATCAAAAGATGTTCGCTGTGACTGTGGTACTCTACCAATGGAGACAGCTCTATCAATGGAGGCAGCTCAGTGCGCTGGGCTGGGATAATTTCTGCAGTGTCCTGCGGACCAGATACAGTGCACTTTATCATTCAGATCATACCACAGTGAGAGCGCTCCAAAAGGCCAATTGGTCACTCGTACCTGCGTCAGCTCGGGAGTTACAAAATATGGGTTAAAGCAGAAACTCGAGATTTGATCAGGTTTCAAGTGTTTACGTGAGGCAGGAAGCAGAAAAAGATAGACTGTGAAGCGATTGGGATCTGACTACAGGTGCAGCACAGAGGAGAGCTTTGAAGTATTGAATTCTGATTGATGGGGCGATCATGCTTTCACTTGGCCATGCTGCAGTAGAAGATAATATGTCAATGTCACTTGGAATTGTGATGTCGCAGGCAAATATCACCGTTACACTGCTGTAAGTTCCTTTTTCCAATGTGACGACAGTCTGTATGTAAAATAGCTTAAATATTTAATCCGTTCTCATAAACAAGTCCATTCCATCTCATTGTATTGTATTGTCTTCTTTCCACTTTACCTGTTATTGTGCCTGCACTGAAGTTGATTTGCTCCTTCTGCATGTCTTTTCCAGTTTGGTTGATATGATGCAGTTGTACTGATCCACCGTCTGACAGAATTTTCCACTTCACTTCAGCCCGCCCTAACTTCGCTATCGGATACCATTCCCGTTGTTTAGGTGTTAAGCGCTCGTCTCAGATCCAGCCTGCCCTCACCCAAAATAAATGCAAATCTCAGTCCCACTGTGATCACTGCAATCCGGGAAATCTTCACTCCGAGTTCATTGATTATTCCTAGGAGAAAGTTGGGACTGCAGATGCTGGAGATCAGAGTCGGGAGTGTGGTGCTGGAAAAGCACAGCAGGTCAGTCAGCATCCGAGAAACAGGAGAATCCACGTTTCAGTCATAAGCCCTTCAACAGGAATAATGCTTTTGAGTCGGGAATGAGAGATAAATGGTGGAGGTGTTGGGTTGGGGGGAGGTAGCTGGGAAAACAATAGTTGGATGAAGATGAGGGAGAAGATGATAGTTCAGAAGGAGCAGAGATGGAATGGGTCCAGAGGGCGGTTCCAAGTTTGAGTCTTGGAACTTGGGGAAAGGGAAATGAGGAAACTGTTCAAATTGATACTTATCCTCTGCGGTGACAGAGTCCCAAGGCGGAATATTTGGCGTTCCTCCTCCAAGCATTGGGTGGTTGTGGTTTGGTGGTGAACGCGGCCCAGGACCTTTACGTCGTAGACGCAATGGGGTGAGGAGTTGAAGTGTTCAATCACGGGATGGTGAAATTGGTGGCTGCGAGTGTCCCAGAGATGTTCTCTGAAATGATCTGCAAGGTATCCTGTCTCCCTGATGCAGAGGAGAGAACACTGGGTGCAACGGATGCAGTAGATGACATTGCAAGCGGTATAGGTGAATGTCTAACGGATGTGGAAGGATCCCTTGGGGCCTTGGACGGAGATGAGTGAAGTGGTGTGGGCGCTGGTGTTACCCTTCCTGTGGTGGTAGGAAAAGATTCCAGCAGTGGGGTGTGGGCTTATTCTGGGTTGTAGACCTGACGAGGGTTTCGTGGAGGGAATGGCCTTTTCAGAATGCTGATAGCGGTGAGGAGGGAAGTATATATATGATGGTTGGGTGTGTTTAGAGATGGCAGAAGTGGTGGAGTCTGATGTGTTTTATGCGGGGGTTGGTGGGGTGAAAGTTGAGGACCAAGGGTTTCTGTTCTTGTTGCAGGAGGGGTGGGGTTGAAGGGTGGTGGTGAGTGATGTGGATGAGATGCACTGTAGGGCATCGTCAACCACGTGGGAAGGGAATTTGCGATTATGGATGAAGGAGAACAACTGGGACTTTCTGAGGTGGAATTGGTCATCCTGGGAAAAGATGTGGTGGAGGCAGAGGAATTGGGAATAAGGGATTGCATTTTTACACGAGGTGCGGTGGGAGGAGGTGTAGTATTGATAGCTGTGGGAGTTAGTGGGGTTGTAGTATATGTCTGTCATTAGTGATTCGCTGGAGAAGGTGATGGACAAGTCCATGAAGGGGAGGGAAGTTGCTAAGATGATCCAGGTAAAGTTGAGATCGAGGTGAAACATACTGGTAACTTTGTTGAACTGTTCAACCTCCTCGTGGGAGCACGAAGTGGCGCCAATGCATTTATCAATGTAGTGGAGGCACAAGTGGAGAGCGGTGCCAGTGTAACTGCGAAAGATGGACAATTCCCGATATCTGACAAGCAGGCAGGCATAGCTACGTCACATGCGGGTGCCCATGGTTATCCCTTTGGTTTGGAGGACATGAGAGGATTGGACGGAAAAGTTGTTGAGGGTGAGGACCAGTTCAGCCAGGTGGATGAGGGTGTCGATGGAAGGGTACTAGTTGGGATGGGGTGAGATGAAGAAACAGAGGGATTGGAGACTTTCATCATGGCAAATGGATGAGTACAGGGACTGGATGTCTAAGGTGAAGATGACGCGTCGGGGGCCGGAGAAAAATAAAACCCTTGGAGGAGATGAAGTGCACAGCTGGTATCACAAACGTAGGTGTGAATTTCCTGGACTGGGGAGACATGAAGGTTTTGAGGTAGGAGGAGATTAATCATGTCGGACAGGCGCAGGCTGAGACAACAGGTCTTAGGAAGGAGGTAGAATCGGGCAGTGGGGGGTTCATGGACAATGAGGTTGGAGGCAGTGAATGGGAGATTCCCCAGAGGTGATAAGATTGTGATTGTCTGGGAGATGATGGGAGGTTTGGCTGTGATCGGGCGCAGTAGGACGAGGTGTCAGTGAGGTGGCGCCTGGCTTCAGCAGTGTACCTCAGGAAGTCGCACATGCCTTATTCCTGATGAAGGGCTTATGCCCGAAATGTCGATTCTCCTGCTCCTCGGATGCTGCCTGACCTGCTGTGCTTCTCCAGCATCACACTGCCGACTCATTCATTATTCCACTTTTATTTCACACTGCCAGGTGCTTGCTGCCTGTTTGCCTCTAGAACGCATTGTTCTCATAACCTTGCACAACATCTGCCAATCTCAAACAAAAAGAGAAATTGCTGTAAAACCTCAGCAGGTCTGGCAGCATCTGGCGATTGGAAGAGTTATCCTCGAGATGGTATTTGGCTTCAGCGGTGTAGAGGTCAGTGCGCCAGACTACCACTGCACCCCCTATATCTGCTAGCTTGATGGTGAGATTGGGATTGGAGCAGGGGGTTTGGAGGGTTGCGCGTTGTGAGGGTGACAGGTTGGAGTGGGGGAGGGGGTAGACAGGTTGAGGCGGTGAATGTCCCAGTGGCAGTTGGAAATGAAGAGTTCGAGGGCAGGTAATGGGCCAGCGCGGGGTGTCCAGGTGGATGCAGTGTGTTGGAGGTGGGCGAAGGAGTCCTCAGAAGATGGGCGGGAGTCCTGATTGTGAAAGTAAGCTCGGAGGTGGAGGCAGCAGAAGAAAGGGTCGACGTCACAGCGTGTATTAAATTCTTTGGTGCATGGACGGAGGGGGATGAAGGTGATAGCTATGCTGAGGACAGATCGTTCGTCCTCAGTGAGGGGAAGGTCTGGATGGATGGATCACAGTTAAAGTTTCAGATCAATGCGCCGTCACCAAACCTCTCTACAGTCAGCCCTGCCTCAGCTGAGGACCACACTCTCTCAGAATTGCAAAGGACCCACTCTGTACTACATCGTCAGGAGAATTCATACTCTCAACAAACAGTATTTCAACCTCATCTCCAATATCAAAAACTGTAAGTACGACAAACCTTTATCAGCCCACGTCCATAACAAGCACTCCTCAAACATTTAGGAAGAATCCCCGGCCTCTGAAACTGCTCAGACGCCATTAGCAATGTGGCTGGTGCAGCAGCAACCCCCCACGCTGATTGATGATGTCACTTCCGCCCCCCATCATGGCCATTCCCAAAACCACTTCCGCCCCTCACAATTCCTCATGCATCACACGTGACATCCTTCCGCCCCTGACATCATCGCTCTTTGACTTCCGGCACCCCAATTCTGAGAGAGTGTGGTCCTCAGGTGAGGCAGGGCTGACTGCAGAGAGGTTCGGTGACGGCGCATTGATCTGAAATGTTAACTGTGATCCATCCATCCAGACCTTCCCCTCACTGAGGACGAACGATCAGTCCTCAGAAAAGGAATCACCTTCATCCCCCTCCGTCCATGCATCAATGAATTTAATACACGCTGTGACTTCGAACCTTTCTTCTGCTGCCTCCACCTCCGAGCTTACTTTCACGACCAGGACGCCCGCCCACCTTCCGAGGACTCCCTCGCCCACCTCCAGCACACTGCATCCACCTGGACACCCCGCGCTGGCCTATTACCTGCCCTCGAACTCTTCATTTCCAACTGCCACTGGGACATTCACCGCCTCAACCTGTCTACCCTCTCCCCCACTCCAACCTGTAACCCTCACAACGCGCAGCCCTCCAATCCCCCTGCTCCAATCCCAATCTCACCATCAAGCTAGCAGATATAGGGGGTGCAGTGGTAGTCTGGCGCACTGACCTCTACACCGCTGAAGCCAAACACCAACTCGAGGACACCTTTTCCCAAGCCCCCTCGACCATGAACCCACCTCCATCACCAAACCATCATCTCCCAGACCATACAGAACCTCATAACATCAGGAGATCTCCGAAACACAGCTTTCATCCTCATTATCCGGGAACACCTCACTGCCCGTTTCTACCTCCTTCCCAAGATCCACATACCTGACCACCCTGGCCGACCCATTGTCTCAGCATGCCCCTGCCTCACTGAACTCACCTCTACCTGCCTTGTAACCGTCCTATCCTCCCAGTTCAAGAACTCCCCAATTACGTTCGAGATACCAACCAACGCTCTCCACTTTCTCCAAGACTTCCGTTTCCCCGGCCACCATCGCCTCATCTTCACCATGGATATCCAATTCCTCTACACCTCCTTCCACCATGACCAGGGCCTCCAAGCCCTCCGTTTCTTCCTCTCCTAACGTCCCCAACAGTATCCTTCCACCGACACTCTCATTCGTTTGGCCGAACTGGTCCTCACCCTTAACAATTTCTCCTTCGAATCCTCCCACTTCCTCCAGATCAAAGGGGTAGCCATGGGCACACGTATGGGCTCCAGCCATGCTTGTCTCTTTGTTGGCTACGGAGAACAGTCGATCTTCCGTCATTACACCAGCACCACTTCTTGTGCTACATCGATGACTGCTTTGGCGCCACCTCGTGCTCCCGCGAGGAGGTTGAGCAATTCGTCAACTTCACCAACACATTCCACCCTGCCCTTAAATTTACCTGGACCATCTCTGACCTCTCCATCTCCATTAATGACGACCGACTTGACACTGATATATTTTACAAACCCACCGACACCCACAGCTCTCTGGATTACAACTCTTCCCACCCTACCTCTTGCAAAAATGCCATCCCGCATTCCCAATTCCTCCACCTCAGCTGTATCTGCTCCCAGGAGGACCAGTTCCACCACAGAACACATCAGATTACCTCCTTCTTTTGAAACTGCAATTTCCCTTCAGACATGGTTAAAGATGCCCTCCAACGCATCTCGTCGACATCTCGCACCTCCGCACTCAGACCCCACCCCTCCAACCGTAACAAGGACAGAACGCCCCTGGTGCTCACCTTCCACCGCACCAACCGTCGCATAAACCAAATGATCCGCCGACATTTCTGCCACCTCCAAACAGACATCACTACCAGGGATATATTTCCCTCACCACCCCTTTCCCCCTTCCGCAAAGACCGTTCACTCCGAGACTAACTGGTCAGGTCCACGCCCCTACAACCCACCCTCCCATCCTGGCACCTTGCCCTGCCACCGCAGGAACTGCAAAACCTGCGCCCACACATACTCCCTCACCTCTATCCAAGACCCAAAAGGAGCCTTGCACATCCATCAAAGTTTTACCTGCACATCCACTAATATCATTTATTTTATCCGTTGGTCCCGATGCAGTCTCCCCCTGATTGGGGAGACTGGACGCCTCCGAGCAGAGCGCTTTAGGGAACATCTCCGGGACACCAGCACCAATCAACCCGACTACCCTGTGGCCCAACATTTCAACTCTCCCTCCCACTCTGCCGAGGATATGGAGGTCCTGGGCCACCTTCACTGTCGCTCCGTCACCACCAGACGCCTGAAGGAAGAACGCCACATCTTCTGCCTCGGAACACTTCAGCCCCAGAGCATCAATGTGTATTTCAACAATTTCCTAATTTCCCCTTCCCCCACCTCACCCCAGTCCCAAACTTCCAGCTCAGCACTGTCCCCGTGACTTGTCCTGTCTTGTCCTACCTGCCTATCTTATTTTCCACCTATCCACTCCACCCTCCCCGTTCCCCCGACCTATCACCTTCATCTCCTCCCCCCTCCCAATTGTACTCTATACTACTTTCTCCCAATCCCCACCCTCCTCTAGCTTATCTCTCCACTCTTCAGGCTCTCTGCCTTTATTCCTGATGAAGGGCTTTTGTCCGAAACGTCGATTTAACTGCTCCTTGGATGCTGCTTGAACTGCTGTGCTCTTCCATCACGAATCCACTTTCAGATCCATTGGTCTGTCCCTCCACAGATCTGTCCGAAATACTGAACTTTTCCAGCAACTTCTGTATTTGTTTGATTTTCAACATCGGCGATTCTTTCGTTTTTTTTCTTATTTTCTACCAATATGATTTGGCTAAAGATAATGTTGAATATTTTGAATTTGACTGCGATAGAATAGCCAGATTTCAAAAGCCCGCTACTGCTACTTGGTTCACGTGACCAATGCCTTTCCACTAGATCACTGCGCCCTACAGCTGCACTGCAGATAAATTTAAAAAATTATGATATTCTCTCGGTTTGGTAATCAGGAGCGAGATTGTTTGAATTGTTGAAAAGGTAAGATATGCTGATAAATACAGTATATTAAGTGGGGAACCATAAGGGAAAGAGAGAACAGTAAAAGATAGTGTTCTGGCAAAATTTAAATTGTCATTGCACACGATTCAGAAAATGCTGGAATTCACAAACATACCATAATGTGGAATGTACGTTTCAGGACAAGCAAAGCAAGCAGATTGCAAAATCTTAGTCTGAAAGTTTTGCAACGTCAGTTTTAGTTTAGATGAATGCACGCATGGGTTTCAGTGCTGTAATGATCTCATAATCTGTAGAAGGAAATCCTTGCCTTCGAGGATACGTGTGGAATGTTCACTGATTCATCCCAGTAATGGCAGGACTGTCCTCTGGAAGCATATGAGTACAATTATTCAATGCTCCATGGAGTTTCGAATAAGAGGTGAAGGGCATGTCTACATTCACAAATTAATCATTCAGTGGAACTCAATACAAGGACACATGAAGTGATAAACAAAGTGGGCAAGAACACGGAAATATGATACACAATAGCTACGACAATTTCTATGTGCAAATTGTTGATTTCAGACCCACGGTGGCTTTTGGTAATGATATTTACTGTCCAGAACCAGTCTGCACTGGAATGACTCGAGCCCTACTGTGATGTATTTGAACTTCAGTTACCTTTAGAAATAGCTGGCACTCACTCAGATCATGGAGATTTAGAGAAATCAAATTTAAAGCAAATAGTTCATCTTGAAACTGTGAAATCTTTAGGTCACCGTCAGTGGGAGCCTTGTGTGTAATCCTTGTCCTTATTCTCCAACAAAGACATGTGAAGAGGTTAGGAAGGGCACAGACACTGCTTACCGAATAGCCAGATATTAGGAAGCCCAGGGATGGGGTTTACTGAGACATAAAAACATCAGAAAGGATATAAATGATTTCATTCGCATTATGGACAGAATGAAGGAGTTTATTCACGACATGTGGAAATGCTGGACCAGAAACACTCAAGTTTAAAAGTAAACAAAAGAGATTTTCTCATAACGTGTGGTTTGAAGTGACTAAATTCGGGACATTCCGTCTTTCAAGTGAATCAACGACTTTAGTTGGAGCTTCAAAACCATTAGTGAATGATTGAGAAAAGATTGGATGAGAGTTTCTTCCACTCAATAAAGTCGCTGAATTCCTGAATGACTTTCTGGAAATAAAACGTAGATTTATGATTTCATCGTGTTTTAAAAATACACGAACAAACATACAAGGAGGAATTTACCATTGAAAGAAAGGAAAAGTGTGGGTGTGGATTAATTTCGATTTGATTGTTTTCAGACACAAAGACATTTCATGAACACGTTCAGCTGAAGAAAATTGAGTATAAAAAGTTTCTGGATTTGAAAGATATAGCGTATTATTCAAGGTGAAGCATTGTAAATGGGGCTGATGTCTTAAAATAACTGCAGACAGAAGTTACATCCTAATGAGTGGCAATTGAATCGTCACTTGGAGACGCAACACCTACTTTAAAGATTTGACCACATTCAAATGAAGTTAGGTGTATTTCACGCTTTCTTATATCCACCACCAAGTCTACTCTGTCTTTTTTGTATTTTTAACCCTCTGTACTGCTCTGCAGCACACCATTCCAGCTGAAAGATGCTCAGACTAAAAGTGAGTACAATATTCCGACGGCCCCATGCGATCAGTCTTTTTTTTATTATTACATTGCGGGTTTGCAACAAACTACATAACATGAAAACAGATCAACATCTATTTTCCCAGAATTTACCACAGTGCAAATGGGAAACTTTATCCGTCTGCCGAAAAATCACCTTCGGCTCTCCCTCCACACATGATTCTTCACGTTTTAAGTATTCGCAGTATGTTTGTTGATCAAGGTGTCATTATCCTGAAAAGGTCGTTTCTGAATCCACAAAAACTGGTACTTTCCCATAAACGTGACATTGCTCAATATCACCTTCTACCCGTACCCCTCAACACGTCAAATTGAAGCTGCTCCATGTGAGGCTCAAACCTAAAACTTCGGCAGAGCACAGCCCACTATACTGGCACAGAGATACCGTACACTGGTCACCTGCAGCACTGGAGCAACATATTATTGCTTACCTCCACATTCCTGGTTGTACATTAACGGTTGGGAAACCGAGTTTCTCTGATTCCGTGTTTGGTCACTGCGATTATACGATCATCCTCACCAGTGGTTCTGACCCCGTGTGAGGCAAGTGGTGAGCTACTCATTGCAAAGATGTAAAAATGTGCAACTGCAACTTTTGCCTTCACTAATCCATGAGCCTTTTATTTTGTTTTTCATCTGTAGAAATTTTAAAACCTTCATCTTGAACAGACTCAATAACAGATCTCCATTGTGTCTCTGGCATCAAATTCCAAAATGTAAACCCCTTCTGAATTCTTCCACCGCAGTCCACTGTTTGGGAAGTTTTCCTGTTCAGGGGAATGCACTTGCCAGTGTGTCAAATGCTGCTCCCAGCATTCGCTCTGGCACTGCACTCAATTTCCTTCTGACACTTGCTCACTGCGTTGCTGTGATCATACAGTGACTTGGTGTCACACAGCCAGGGAAATGATACAGATCAAGGTTTTTGCATTGTTGAATTCAATTGTCAGTTTAGCCTTATTTAAGATTTCAAATTTGCCTGTCCTGTACACAAGTGCGTGTCAAAAATATCTGAGTGGAAGAAAGGTGTTCTGAATAATGACATTGAGCACTATGCACTCTCCTCCAGTCTGGAAAACAATTCCTCACAGACAACTTTACACCTCCTGCTGTCACGGGCACTTCAGTCCGTTGGCTTCAAATCTTCACAGATTTCAACAGACATTGTTACATCGTCATTTCTTCATTTTTGTTCAGATCACTGTGAGCAGAGTGTCACAGTGGGAGTCTGTTTGCCCCACAACTCAGAGGTAAGACGATACTATTGGAACCGTCCTGTACTATTTATCATTTCACCAAAACCATGTAGAAATATCTGCTGCTCAGCATAATTTACGCAATTCATTTATTCATAAGGTCAAATGTGCTCGCGATTTATGTGACGAGGTGGCCGAGAGGTTAAGGCGATGGACTGCTAATCCATTGTGTTCTGCACGCGTGGGTTCGAATCCCACTCTCGTCATTGTTGTCAGCGATTTTCAATTGTGCTATCTTTGGATGATCACAGCTGTCCAATGGTCTGTTTATATGCATCGACGCTATAATAAAATCTCAAAGAATAATTTGAGTCTGTTGCCTAAACTGCATTGAAATGTAGATTGAATTGGGACAATGAACAGGAACGCGATTGTCTTTTACAAGTCAAGTTGCTGTGAACTTTTATCGTATGAAAGAGATCCATGAGAACCAAATAACGAGAGATGCGAAGTGCATGTTGATGCATACGATTCTTAATGAGTGTTTTGTCAGATGAAATTTGTAGCAGTTGGGGAGAAGTGATTCGTCTTGGTGAAAAGAGCACAGAGAGATAGTACGAAACAATGGAGGTATTTCAAAAGTGGCAGGGGCTGGGTGTAGGGGCACCCGAGAACTGGCTGTAAATGCACAGTAGAGAATTACCGATGTGGGTGCCGTGCATGGGCACAGACAGACTTACACATTGGTCTTATCCTTTCCCCCTTGCTCTCGCCATTGATGAATGCTGGACATAAGACACATATAAACACAAGATGTGGGAAGTAAACTCCTTCTCGTTATGCACACACTTGATGCTTCATATTTAACTGTGAACAACTGGAGAAGTCAGCAAGTTAACTGCAGGGACTGAATCTAAACTGTGTATCAATAACCGCAGATTTATGCAGCATAAACATGAAAACTGATTTGAAATGTCTTTATACGCATGTCATTAACAGACGGTTCGTTCTAATACCTTGAGCTGCTTTTAATGACATGACGCAGCAGGGAACATTGGAACATCAGACTGGTACAGCCAACAGCAACTGGACGTTTTCTATTGACATGGAGCAGGGAGCATTGGGATATCAGACTGGGAGCTGCAACTTCAACTAGAGTAGCTTGTATTGACATGGAGCATCAAGGAACACTGGAACGTCAGGTTGGGAGCTCCAACCTCTCTTGGAGCAGCTTGTATTTGCATGGAAGAGGAGAGAGTATTGGGACATTAGGCTGGAGGAAAGGGTATTCAACTATTTTAATTTGAAGTAAAATAGGATTCAACACCTCAGGTGTTAACTGATTTATGAAGATTCTGTCATGGGAAAATAATTAATTCATTAGATATTAAAGACAATTCCTGCAAATATTCAACTCAGGAAAACGCATTGGTACAGAGAGAAATGGGAGTGATGTTTCAAGTCTTTGACTTTTCTTTTCTGGCCGACTCAGCACTAGATTACATCACCAGAAGGACGTTTTCACGCATTTCATGTCATTCAGTTTCCTGCAAATACGGACAGATCATTAACATAATCTAAATCTGAAAATTAATGGGAATATGCGATGTAATGATTAGGCTGGAGTTTACCTCTAATTATGGTGAAAACGTAGCAAAGTAAGTTGCAATTTCTTTGATCAGCAGTGACCTCATTGATTGGCTGATCAATGTTTAAGGACAATGTGAAGTGAATCATTGATGGTGACTCACCTTTGTTCACCTTGTGAGTGTTATTTTTATTGCTCCTGTCAAAATTCGCATCACAGCTCTGCAGCGTGTAAAATCTCAGCTGCGCATCTGGCCAGTGGTACAGCCATTCGTATAGCTGGCTATGGATCAGGCGGGTGCAGGTTCGACTTTTGCTTTGCGCAAGCGCATTGTGGAGATGCAGCACACATCCAAAGTAATCTTTTTTGTTCCACTGAGGTGGATAATGTTTGAAATTTTCATCTCCAGGAACGAAAATTCTTTTACTGTCTACGATCAGTTAAACATTACCAAGGGTCATCAAAGTTAAAAATCACATGGCATCAGATTGTATCGAACTAGCATATTTGGAAGCAGCAGTGTTCCATGCACTGTTTCTTCATCAGGTGGTTGTGAACTGTTGGGCTCTAATATGGCTTTGTGAAATTTTTAAATTTGTCCATCCCAGTCCAATACCAACACATCCAAGTCATGGGTACCATCGACACCACGAACGGTCGGTTAAAGTCCAGATGATCTTCCACAACATCGCGCATATTGACACACGCATCAAGTTTCTGCAGAAAGACACCTACCTGATAAAAGAGCGGCTCTCTGAAAGCTGGTGTTTCCAAATAAACTTGCTGGACTATGTCCTGATATTGTGTAATTTTTAACTTTGTCTACCCAACTCAAACACTGGCACTTCCATATCATAGAGAACATCAGTCATGTCGCAGCGCTGTCAGAGAAGACAACCCTGGAATAGCCTCACACATTGCACATAAGATACGTTTCATTTTCAGAAACCAACCCACTCAATCGCTGCAGCTCCTGTGTATGAAAAGCACAGAAATGAAATAGCTGAGATTCAGTTTTGACAGTTCTTTGAAACTCTTTGGGAAGTGGAATCAGAGGAGAATGAAGGATTAACTGTCCGACTGTGTAGAGACAGGGAAGGCACTTTTACCTTCATTCAAGGGCTGGGGTATTGACTGATTCAAGGCATTAAACAGATTCCTGGTAGAGCTGCGCTCTCTGCATCAGGAACAAGAAGTCCTTATTTCCTGAACGGTAATGAAATCCAGCCCACTCAGTCAAAGCGCTGAATACTAACTACTAGACCACCAGGGATGAGGGCAGAAGCAGTTGTACAGCTTCTTCATAACGCTGTTTTTGGAATTATGTCACTGCAGATATATTTGCCCTCAAAAATGATTGAATTATCGAATGTTTACAACACAGAAATGGGTCCATCATCTCACTTCCCAGCACTTGGTCTGCAACCTTGTACACTCTGACGTTTCACGTGTTCATTTCAATGCTAATTTCTTTGAAACGTTTTAATCTCGTAAGACACAATAAATTGAATTGAAGTTTGAGATGGGAAAAATGTGTTCACACCCGGTCGGGGAACTGAATCCCATTTTTACCCACAGGCTGAAGCACGCAGACACATTTCCCCAAGAGTGATACAGGCCTCGGGAGAAAACAAGCAGAAAGTAACATTTCACCCACTTGGCTGATGTTGTCCCATTTCAGACTTCAACACCAGCAAAGAAAGGAAGCATTCAGCCCCTCCCGTCCCAGTGTTCCTTGCCCATTCTTTCCACATCTCTCTCTAGTATATACTGTCTCACCTTGTTGTTGCTGGCAAACTGGATCACTGCTCACGCGCGTTTTTTCCTGTCCTGGCGAACCGTTTTTCTCAAGTTATTGGAATTAAAAACAGGAATGGGCTATTTCAAGCTCTTTTCTAGTTTATAAGACCAGCGTTATCACCACTGAGCCAGCACATTGCCAGCTCATTAGATAAGGCCTCGTACATCAGAAACTGAAATTCAACAGATGATTAGATAGCCTCAGTATTGTAAACCAACCAACAAGACCGGAATAGAGCCGAAGGGATCATGCACAGAAGGATGGCAGAATAGAATGACGAATCTCATGGTGTCCAGGGTGGTATTAACAGAAATCGTCCCTGGTAGTATCATGATGAGGATTCAATAATTTCACTGTCTTGGCTTGTTAAAGGTTAACGTTTACAGTAATCAATATGAAATACTGCCTGATCTTTCCAAGCAGAATGATGTTGTGCAGCATTCCGAATCGCTTCCCTGCATGTTATAGGTCCAAATCAGCAATGTCAACTGCAATTGCCTGACGTTCAATCAGTTTAAATCAAGAACGGAGAGGGCGTCACTAAAATGGAAGGGGAAAAGTGGTTTGTGAGAGTTAACTGTATGCCTAGTGGAGTCAGGTTTAAAGTAGATAATGAATATTGGTTTTCCTGTTTACCTTGATATACTGATCACTCCGGATCAATTACCCACATTGTCTGCCCTTTGTGTGATGTTCTTTGTACATTTCACCTCGGTTCAGTTTTCCGGGGTCCACGCATTTTTAATTTGGCACATTTTACTCAGGTCGGTTTTGCAGCATCATATTTAAGCCAACATTTTTAGGAACAGAAAGACACCATTCAGACCATTAAGTCTGTTCCTATATTGAATGGTTTCATGTCAGATCTGATAACATTGAACTGCACTTTCTTGCCTTACTCCATAACGCTTGATGTCTTTACTGTTTGAAGATCTGCCGATCTCAGCCTCATTCCTCAACAGCCTTCTTGTACAAGAAAGTCCTCGGATCCAGAACTGTCTGAGAGAATAAATGCTTTCTCATCTCTGTTTTAATTGTGAGATCCGCATTATAATACGAAGTTAAATATCACACAACACCAGGTCATAGTCCAACAGGTTTAATTGGAAGCATTAGCTTTCGGAGAGCTGCACCTTCATCAGGTGGTTGTGGAGTTCACAGTTGTAAGAAACAGAATTTATAACAAAAGCTTACAGTGCGATGTAACTGAAATTATATATTGGAAAATACCTTGATTATTTGTTAAGTCTGCCATCTGTTAAGATGACTATGTTAGGTTCGCTTCTTTGTTATGTGATTCACAAAACTTTCTTTTAATATTTACATTCTTAGGTAAACTTTAACAATTAGTGTCAGTCCAGATAATATATTGACGTTGTCAGTTCCTGTGTGCTGTGTCCGTGCCATAATGTTTAGACTGACGCTAATCTAAAAAAATGGTGCAGGCAAGGATGCTTTGAGGCATGGTACATTGGTGAAACCGAGCAGAGGCTACAGCAACGGATAAATGGGCACTACACATCTATCGACAGACAGGTGTGCGCCTTCCCGGTTGGAGAGCACATCAGTAGTCCAGGACATTTCACCTCGGCCTTTGCGGTGACAATCCACCAAGGCGGAATTAGGAGCAGGCAGCATCTAAAAGTGCCCGAGCAGAAGCTGATAGCTAAGTTCCCATGAGGATGACCTCAACCGGGACCTTGGATTCATGTCACAGTACAGGTGATTCCATTGCACTATCTACACACAGAGACCCTCCTACACACACACACACACACACACACACACATACACACACACACGCATACATACGTTTGTGGGGTGAATTTGTACTTGCACAGTTACATTGTACTTTGCTCAAAAACTACATGAATCCATGTCAGCCTCTGTTAACTCATTTATTAAAATTGGAATCAGTCTAAACATTATGGAAAAGACAGCAGCGTACGGGGGGCTGACACCAATTGTTCAAGTTAACCTGAGAATGTAACTTTAAAATAGAAAGCTTTGCGCTTTACAAATGTAAGAAGTGAAGTGAAGCTAACATGGATATTCTAACAGATGGGAGACTTAGCAAACTATCATGGTAATTCTCAATGTATAATTTAAGTTACATCACACTGCAAATTTGTGCTATAAATTCTGTGCTTTATAACAGTGTACTCCACAACCACCAGACGAATGAGCACCAGTCGGAAAGCTCGTACATCCAATTAAACCTGTTGGACTGTAACCTGGTGTTATGTGATTTACAAATTTGCTCACCCCAGTCCAAAACCGGTCTCTCCAAGTCATTCGATACGAGGCGCTCTGGTTACAGAGATGGAAATGTGTTGCTGGAGAAGCGCAGCAGGTCAGGCAGCATCTAGGGAACAGGAGAATCGACGTTTCGGGCATTAGCCCTTCTAACAAAACTTTCTGCATCCAACTTCTTAAATCCTTGAAAAAAACTGTATGATTCAATAAGGATCATTTTTTGTAGTACTGAGTCTGAGCAGGCAAAAGCACCTGATTTCAGCATTTCTTCCCATTTGATTTCATCTCCGATATGAAATTCTCAATGACTCTGGCAGAACTACTACCTTTGCTGTTTTGTAATGTCAGGAATTCATGTTCATTTTAAGATTTTCATAAGGAGCAACAAATCTTTTTTTTCCCTGACTGGAAATCAACATTGGGAAATAGCATTGAGACAGCTGAATTTCAGCACTTATGCATCAAGGAAAAAATATGCAATGCTTACAACTTTTCTTGGTGACTTTGTTTTTGCCTTTTTGGTTCAGTTGAAAAATGACAGTCATTAAGTTTTTAAAATCGTGGTGAGAGGCCCTTCAGCCTATTGCATCAGTATCAGTCATCAAACATCTAGTTTATAAACACAGTTTCCAGCACGTGACTCATCGCCTGGTGTGTTCTAACGTTCCAAGTCTTCAGTTAAATTGTTATTCAATTTCTTAAGTGCTAAATTGGGACAAAACATCTTTAAACTAACAGTTCTGAAAGACAAACTCTTTCTCAGAGCCGTTTGTCAGTTTTCCTCAAAATGCTGCGGAAAATGTTTCTGTACTCACATCGGAATTAGTTTACCCTGTTTCTTCTTCAGATTCCTTCTTCTTTCTATTAAATGGTTTAGATTTCAGTACAGACACAAGGTGCATGTTGCAGAAGTCATGTGTTTGTACTTTCACTGTCTCAGCGGGAGCTGCAGTCCTTCCCCACGCTGATTCAGACAGCACTGTCCTTCCTGTGACATGTCCCATGGAGAACGGAAGGACCGGCATTAATATGCTTCACTTGGGAACGGAGCGACAGTTTTAAAACATTTACACTGCCCCAGCGAGGAATTGAGCTTCTATCTCCCGCATAACATGTTTCGACACTAACCACTAAACTACCAAGGACAACAGTTGCAAAGGAGACCCCAGAGCCCGTTGAGGCTCCATTTGTCAAAAACATCTGCTTTACGACCCGAATCGTTTAACCCACAGACTTCTAAGTATTGACAGAACATATTCACATCTGAATATTTCTGCCACTCTGACCCTAACAGACCGTGTGTTACAAATTCCAACACCCGGCAGCCTATACTGCTTTTCCACGCATCTACTTAAATCTTTCTGTCTTTCTCATTAAATTTCTGGCCACCTGTGATCGATCTCTCCGTGGATGGGAAACGCTTCTTTCAGTCTACCTTAACCATACCCTCATTATTTTGTACATCTGTACAATGCCTTCTCACAAACTCCTCTGCACGATGACAAAAAATCCCAGCCTGTCCAGTCTCTCTTTATGACTGAAACTCTTCAGCCCAGACGCTATCCGAGTGAATGTCTCCTCCAACTTTCCCACTGCGATAACATTCCTGGACTCACGTGAATTGCAGACAATATTCTAGGTGGAGCCGAATGAACTTTTTTTTTCATTCTGTAACAGCATACGGGGTGGCTCTGCAGCATTTATTGCATTGCGGTCTGGAATCAGACCAGTTAAGGACGTAGTGAAACAGATCGGTTTTTCAGACAATGCATTTAGCATATTCTTAATTGTCGCAACCAGTAACAGTGAGGGCAACGGCACAGACTTGACGTTATCAATGTGAAAGTATATGTTAGATTGTGCAATACCTCAGCAAAATGGGATGTGGGACAGAAAAGAGAGTTCGGGAGAGTGGGAGGGGGAGACATCTTCCAGAACTTTTGGGTTTAAATCCTGATACATGAAACGCAGAAACATCAGAGAAGGTGATTCGATGAAAAACACCTCGGAGGATATTATCATGTAAAAATGATTAATTTCTGACCGTGTTTCACCAAAAGTAAAACTTTGAGAGAACTAAGAGCCATGTCGTGGATTAGAGACGTGGACGCTGCAATCACAACGCAGAATACGAACCACTAAAAAGTTACAGCACTCCAACAGAGCACTTTTGCAAACTGCCACCAGTATTGTAGCAGTGGAAATGTCAGGGAGAACGTACAATATCAGGCATTATCGACAGGCGTGTGGGAACTCAGAATGGGCTGAATCTTTAACTTTAACGTCCTCAGAGACTATGAAGATTCCATAAATGAGAGTATTGGAGAATGGGATTAATGAAATTTTCCAAACTCCTGGGACAGCGCAGGATATTATTGAAACGTATGTTTCAATAGCATTATATTTTACATTAGCTACTTCATCACTTTGCCCACACAAGGTAGTACCAACTGCTGCAGGCAATCACGCATAATCGGAGTTCCAGACCCGGAATCGTAGAAATGGTGTGAAGCAGACACGAAGATCCAATGGGAAATTGGGATGGAATGACAGGAGAAAGGCGCGTGTATTTCCGAGGGTGGGATTTCTCCTGGTCAAAAGCGGGACGGAACGGAATACTTGCCAACATTTATAATATTATAGCGATAAGTAGTACATGTTGCTGAGACAGCCGATTGGCGCATCTAAAGCGTGTTGAGACTTTAACTTTGAGGTGTCAAGGTTCGAAAATTCATTTTCCTGTTTGGATCAATGTTTTTGACATTGGCAGTAGCAGCTGCTTTTGCGCGCATCAGCTCAGAATCAGCTTCTTGTTCCCAGTAAATACTGCACCTGGAGAAGGTGATGTTGTGGTTATATAAAAAATTAGTCATCCTTGGGGTCTCAGATTCGGAACTGGTAATGCTAAAGTTCGACGAATAAAACCTGGAATTAAAGCCTGAACTCAGGAACAGAGAACATGTCTTTAATTTCCTGCAATCCCATTCATGCATGTCCCTTATTCAGGGGATGCTACTGTCTTTCGCCAATCCTGCCTACTTGTGACTCCAGGTCCAGAACAACATAGCTGACCCTTAATCCGAGAATGCTGATCGTGTGGCGAAGCAGGCCATTTGGCCCTTCCAGTTGACACCATCCCTCCGAAGCACATTCTATCAGACCCATGCTCCATACCTATTCCTTTTCCCTTCATTTCTAATGGCTGATCCCAGTAACATGCACACCTTCAGACTGTGGGAGGAAACTCACACAAGTAAAGAGAGAATTTGCAAACTGCACACAGTCATACGAGACTGGGATAAAATCCATGTCTCTCACACAACAAGACAGCAACGAATCAGGAGGAACAACAAATGCTGTCCTGACCGGCGACATCCATACCCTGTGGGTATATCAGGAAGAATAAAAACACATTCACAACATGGACAACGGGACTTGCGTCTGCGTGGACATGAGTTGAACTAATCGTTCCCCTTTGGTTAGATACAAGGATACCAATATCACAGAGAAACCAGGGAAATGCGAGATTCAATTGACTGCTGAAGTGGAAACTCATTTATTCAGTCAAACTGGGGACAGACTGAACAGTCCAGTGTATGGAAAGGGCTCAGTGAGCAAATGAACCTCCTGAGTAACCAGCAAGATTATATATCCGAGAAGGAGATCAATTAAACTGTCAATGCTGCTGTTTATCACAACCAGCCGCCATTTCTATAGACTTATAGACATAGACTCACGCAGCATGGAAACAGGCCTTTCACTCCTAACAGTTCATGCTGAACATCATGCCAAACCAAAAAAGTCGCATCTGATGGCTCCTGTAACTGCTGAGGGTTAATTATGCACTCATGATATTATTACTGCATTGTTAATACGAATGTCCAGATATAATTCTGTGGACACGGGTTCAAATCCTGGCATGGCAGATGCTGGAATTTTATTTCAATAAATAGCTAGAGCTGAAGAGTATAATGATGATGTTGAATCAGCTGTTGTAGGTCTGATTCACTAATGCTTGTCAGCGAAGAAACCTGCCACACTTATCTGGTCTGGCTGGGATGCGATTCCAGATCCAAAAAATCGTGCTTGATTCTGAACTGCTCTATGGGCAATAAATAATGGACTGGGCATGAATGAGTCGCTTTTTTAATCCCACTGAAACTTTCCAATTCATTTATCGATCTAAATATTCTGTAAATGTTGTACATTTCCTTTCATTCATTACTGACTCAGGAAGTGAATTGCACACATGAACCATCCTCTGTTAAAAAAGCCTCTCAAGCCTTATTTTAAATCTCTCTCTTTTCACCTAAAACATTTGCCCTCTCGTCTAAAATTCCACATCCTTGGAGAAAAGACAGTTACAGTTAACTCTATCCGAACTCTTAATAGTCTATAACTTTCTATCAGGTCACCTTTCAAGCTCCCGTGTTCGAGAGAAAATATTCTCAGCCGATCTAACCTTTCATTATAACTCAAACCTTCCGCACTAGCAATATGCTGGTATACCTCTTCTAAACCTACTCCAGCTGAAAAATTTCCTGTGATTACTGGGCGACAAGAATTGGACGCAGTATTCCAGAAGACGCATCACCCAATGTCCGATTCAACTTCAACATAATCTACCAACTCCTACGCTCAAAGGACTGAGCAACGAAGGCAAGGTGACATTTTTAACCATTCTGTCTACATGTGAAACAAACGAAAAAGAATTATGTACCTGCATCCCCGGCCACCGTGTTCCACAACACTATGCAACGCCCTAATACAAAAAGTGAAATTGGAGTAGGCTTTCACGAATGTTTGAAGGAGATTGCACAAGGAATTAAGTAGTCTCGAGGGGTTAGATATACATTCTGTTCTTGACCGTAGGTGGGAATATAAGAACACGGATGTGAGGCTAGAACTTTAGCATCTGCCTTTTCAGAAAAGAGTCAGAAGACCGGGCACACGTCTGGTCATTGCATTAATCTTTTTTTTCGGTCGAATGATAAAATAAAGGATGGATGGCTGAAATAGACCATGTGGCCGATCAAGTCTGGGTCAGAACTCAGTCAGATCTTCGCTGACAATGCCCGAAGTCAGGCTGGCACGTTCATTGGAGGGGAACCTGCAGATGGAGTCATTCGATGGATAAGTCCATAAGACAATGGGAGCAGGAATTAAACCATTCAGCGCAGCGAGTCTGCTCTGCCATTAAATCATGGCAGATATCTTTCTAAACCCAATTCTCCTGCTTTCGCCCCATAAACCTTGATCTCCTTGACAACTACGCTGCTACATACCTCAGGCTTACATATAATCGAAGACCTGGCTTCCACAGCCTTATCTGACAATGAATTCCATTCATTCACCACTTCCTGCCTGAATAAGTGTCTCTTATTACTTTTCTTAAATGTCTTCCCTTTTCTCCAAGGCCTTGCCTTTCGGTTCTAGTCTCTACTAAAAATGGAAACACCTTCCCAGCATCCACTCTGTCCAGGCCATTTACGATTCTGTAAGTAACAATTAGACTTCCTGTTATCCTTCTAAACTTCGTGGGTATAGACCCAGAGTCCTCAAACGTTCCTCATGTGTCAGGCTTTTCATTCCTGGGACCATAATCGTGAATCACCTCTGAACACACCCCAGGACCAGTGCATCCTTCCTGACATTTGAAGACCAAACGTGCGCACAGTAATCCAGATGTGGTCTGACTAGACCCTTATAGAGCCACGGAAGTGCATCCCTGCTTTTATATTCAAGTATTCCAAAAATAAATGTCATCATTGCAATTATCTTCCTAACCAGAGATTTAACATGCCCTACATGTCCATATCCTTCTGCAGCATCCCCGCCTTCTCGTGCTACCTGTTCTTCTGTCTTTCATTGTCTGCAAATTGACACACATCGCACTCAGGAATTTTATCTAGATCGCTAATGAAGAAAATGAAAAGTTGTGGTCCCAACACAGTCTTGAGGAACGCCACTTGTCACCAGCTGCCATCTTGAGAAGGATTATTTTGTTCCTAATCACTGCATTTTGTCCTGTGAGAGCACATTGCCACTGACATCATGGGCCCTTATCTTATTCAGTAGCCTCCTGTGCAGCAAATATCAAAGGCCTTCATAAAGTCCAGACACATAACATCTATTGGCTCTCCTTGGTCTACCTTCCTTGTTACGTCTTCAAAGAGGAAATCTTCCAGATTTGTCAAGCATGTCTTCCCCTTGATGAAAAAATGCTAATTTTGCGTTATTTTGACAGACACTTACAAGAATTCAGAATTTTTTTCAGCGCAATGGATTCGAGGACCTTTTCCACAACCAAGATTCGGCTGAGTGGTGTATAATTTTCCAGCTTTTGTGTGGTTTCCTTTTAAAATGGGGTGTCACGTTTGTTATTTTTTGGTCCTGTAGCATCCTTCCTGATTCTACCAATTCCTGAAAGTTCTCGACTAACGTATCCTCTATTTCTTCAGTTGTCAACCTTATAATTCTGGAGGGTACTCCATCTGATCCAGATGATATATCCACCTTAAGGCCATTCAGTATTTCTTGCACTTTCTCAATGATGGCCACTAGACTCACATCTGTTCCCCCATTCTCTTGTATGTTTGGGTATAACTCATGTCTTCCACTGTGAAGACTGGCACTGTAATTATTCAGTTCCTCATATATTTCCTTGTTACCCACTACTATCTGTCAAGTGTCATTTTCCAGTGGCCTATTGTCCACTTCTATCTCTCTTTTGCGTTTATTTGAATAAAGAAACACTGCAGTCTTCCTTTATATTAGTAGTTAGCTTACATTTAATCTTCTCCCTACTCATTTGTTTTGTTATTGCCCTTTGTGGGTCTTTGTGAACTTCCCAATGCTTCGATTACCCACTGCCCTTCGCCACATTATATATTTTCTCTTTTGCTTTTATGCTATCGATGACTTCCTGAGTCAGTCATGGTTGCCTCAACCACCCTGCACCATACCTCAATTTCCACAGGATGTGTCTCGGATGTGTCTGCTAAATTACGCTCAGCCAGTCCTGCCATTGCACATCTACTTACCTGCTTTCTTGCTGGGGTCCTTTCTCACCAATTTCAGCCAGCTTCTACCTCATGCCTCTGCAATTGCCGTTATTCAACTTTAGCACCGTTAATGGGCGGCACGGTGGCACAGCAGTTAGCACTGTTTCCTCACAGCGCCAGAAAGACGGGTTCAATTCCCGCCTCAGGCGACTGACTGTGCTGGAAAAGCACAGCAGTTCAGGCAACATCAAAGGAGCGGGAAAATCAACATTTTATGCAAAAGCCCTTCATAATGGGCGGCATGGTTGCACAGTGGTTAGCACTGCTACCTCACAGCGCCAGAGACCCGGGTACAATTCCCCCCTCAGGCGACTGTCTGTGTGGAGTTTGCATGTTCTCCCTGTGTCTGCGTGGGTTTCGTCCGGGTGCTCCGGTTTCTTCCCACAATCCAAAAAATATTCAGGTTAGGCGAATTGGCCATGCTAAGTTGCCCGTAGTGTCAGGTGAAGGGATAAATGTAGGGGAATGGGTCTGGGTGGGTTATGCTTCGACGGGTCGGTGTGGACTTGTTGGACTAAAGGGCCTGTTTCCACACTGTAAGTAATCTTATCTAATTTTATCTACTTCTGCTTGTATATTCTCTCTCTCAAATTACTTAGTAAATTCAATCATGTTATCATCACCGCTTCCTAAGGGTTCCTTCATCTTCATCTCCCTTGTCACGTCTGCCTCATTGCACAATTCTAAATCCAGTATTGCCTGTTCCCTACTTGGCTCCACCACAAGCTGCTCCAAAAATCCATCGCGTCGACATTCCACAATTGAATTGAATTGAATTTATTGTCACGTGTATTGAGGCACAGTGAAAAGCTTTATCTTGCGATCAATACATACAGATCTCAGTGTTAATTAGCATAGATGTATAAATAATATGTCAACATCTACTAGGTTGGCTTTTGTGATTGTCCGGGTCGAGTTCACCACTCGCTGTAGACATCTCCGAGCTTGAATGGTACAGGTGCCATACCAGGTACTGATACATCCAGACATAATAATCTCAATTAAGCACCTATAAAAATTGGCTAATGTATTCGCACTGGTGATTCAAGTGATCATCGATTTTTTAAAAATTTCGACCACCTCACGAGAGATACCATCATCAGACATATATCCCTCTTCAGTCCATGTCCACCATCCACAGGGACCATTCCCTGCAGGAAACTCTGTTGCACTCTGCCTTCACTCCCAACACCTGAACCAACTGGCCCCATGGAGTCTTCCCTCTGCATCGCTAATTTTGTGACACATAAATGCATAGAGCCTAAAAGTCCGAGCGAGATTAGGCTGTCCGGCCCTTCAAGCCTACTTCGCCATTCAATGACATCATTGCTGATCTTTCTAAAGACTCAAATACGGTTACGCGCCCTCTCACTGTATCCCTTATTTCATTTATTGTTCAAAAGAAGTATTGCTCTTAAAACAAATTGTTGCACTAGCGTCAACTTCTTCGCTGGGCAAGGTATTCCATATATGAACATCTGTCTGTGTGAAGAAGGTCCTTCTGAACTCAGTCCTAAATCTTCTCCCTCTAATCCTGTGGCTATGCCTTCCTGTCCGAATTTCACCCACAAGTGGAAGCATACTTTATAATTCTCTCTAATTTATTCTGTTCAATGTTGTATGTTTTAGTAAGATTG
The DNA here is from genome assembly GCF_037043375.1 of Chiloscyllium plagiosum. Classification (NCBI taxonomy): domain Eukaryota; kingdom Metazoa; phylum Chordata; class Chondrichthyes; order Orectolobiformes; family Hemiscylliidae; genus Chiloscyllium; species Chiloscyllium plagiosum. Next base: position 39,682,433 of record NW_028270185.1, on the reverse strand, counting down.
CCCCTCATTTTTCTAAATTCCAAAGAAAGTAATCCTAATGCTGTCACTCTTTATAGGCGAACCCCCTCAACTCCGGAATCAACCCAGTGAACCTCCTGTGAATCCCTTCCACCACCAGTGCCAGTACGTTTGTTCTCAAGTGAGGGGACCAAAAGTGCACACAGTACACCAAGGATAACCTCACCAGCACCTTTTACAGCTACAACATAATATCTCTGTTTGAACCTTCAGGCGCCTAAATTACATCTGTCCAATTTCTAGCGCGATGCCCTGCTGTTTCTTTCTTGATAATACACTCAAGCATCATCCCCACTGCAGAACTTCAGCTAACTGATCAATAATTCCCAATGTTTTATTCATCTCCATTTTTAAACAGTGGTGTCACACAGGTTTTGGTCTGGTTAGAGTCGGATACTGTGAATGTTGGAGGAAGAATGACTGTGCATGGCCTGGCAGAAGATTTATCCTGTGCTTGTGCAATGATCCCCTGCACAGAATATAGAACTCTGTTCCTGTTGAAAAGTTCTCTTGTGGGTTGTTCTGAATACAAGGTGAGCAATCGGCATGAACTTCTTCGGTCGATGAAGACAGCAATAATTTCTGCCGCAGTTCAATCCTGGATGTGATGAACAGCAGAGAGAAAAGCAACCCTCGTGTCAGATGTGAACGGATTGGAGTCCACGCAGGAGGTGTCATCAATTGACATTTTTTTTACAGATAGAGAACGCTTTCTCACTGTAACAATGTGCCATTGTATATCAAAGATAAACAGTTTATAAGCGCAAAGGCTGAAAACAGCTTTTTCCAGTTAAAATGCGTGAATGTGTTTCATCCAGTGTGACAGTACAGTTGTGTATAGTTGTAAATAGGATAATTGGATGAATCACTTTACGCATTCAGCTGGCGAACAGTCCTCTTGTGGGAAGACATCTGTATAGAATGCAGGAAGAAGCACTCAGAGGTTCTTGATCAGTTTCATCTAGGGACTGAGACAATACTGGAGGTTTTGAGATGCTTAAACGTGGACAAATCCCCAGCTCACAGTGCAGTTATATCTCACGTTGCTCTGTGAGACAAAGGAGCAATTTCAGGGTTTCGGACCAATGTTTCACATTCCTCTTAAAATGGACTGCGCCCTGGGGACTGCCGCTGTGGGAATGTTCAGGGATACGGGTACAGACCCAGAAGCTGGTCTGGTTTACCTTTGGACACAAATGTGGTCATGTCAAGGAAAATGCTCGCCCACGGCTCACGGTGGATTAAGTGCTCTGTTCTGTGTGCCCTGTTACCGATCAGTGGTGATGTGCAGGTCAGACCAAGAGTGATGATCCCGATGGTTGCAGCGAGCAGCTGGATCCCTCTGTGGTGTCGGGAGCTGTATCCTGTTCTGCTTGGTTATCCTACTGTGGAGGCGGAGCCCTTTTTCACCGGGTCGCAGTCTAGTCTCCCTTGGAGCGTGACAGATGGCACCGTCGTGAGACAGACCAAGAGTGGTCCTTTCCATCTCGGGGAGAGAGAATCTTTCAGCAGGGACTGTCTCCTTACATAGTGCCCAGTTTAAACGGGTGAAGTAGTTCTAGCCGTGGGTTGGACATGGCAGCGTTTTTTTGTTTGCTTTTCTTTTGTTGTACCCCTCACACTATCGTCTAACTGCAGTAATGCTTATTTTTTCCCCAGCACCCATGTTGTGTGTGTGCAGGTTTGATACACTGAAAGATTGAAGGTGCACGAATCTTTATTCCGTTTCCACCAGCAGGAAGATAAGAAGCAGCCAAGTACATCGCAGGTTTTAGCAAATCTTGGTTTAAAGTGATCCTTCTACTAATGGCTTGAACGTAATCAAAGAGAATTTCCTGTGTTAAGAGCAGCGCTATGTCATTGCTTAGTTTTGGGGGTCCGGAGGCTGTGGACATGGTTCGTTCCATTAGCACTTCAAATAGTGTAATTTCCGTCGCGCGGTTTCCCTGTCCACTTACTATGTGAAGCACCAGTGGCCGGCCGTCTGGTCAAGCCAGTCCTGTGTCCCGAGTGATTTGGGGGAAGGTGGTTTTGAGGGTGCTGTTCATTGTCTCCAATATTCCTGATGACGGGGGATGGTACAGAATGTGGTATCTCCTGGGTATTCCGAGGGTGTCATAGTCAGCAGTAATGAGCTTCGCGGAGAAATTGGCACCATACCCCGTATGTTTGTATGCGCCTGGGGATAGAAAACTCTGGTAATAACGTCCTGCAGGATACACTTTACCACTGCTCTGGCGTCATTTTTTTTTGATGGGTAATGAGTCTACCCATTTTGAAAACGTGTCGACAATAACTATTCCTCCTTCTGAGGCGTGAGGGCAAGGTCAATTAGACGATGGGTGAATAGACCATCAGGAACTGGAATGTAGTCACGTTTGGCCATCGACTTCCCTGCATTTTTCGGTAGACAGATGAGGCACTGTGACAGCAGAGCTAAGGCAGCTTCAGCGACTCCCGCTGCATACCCAGGAATGGCTGACAGCATCTTGCCTGTGTGTTCGATTCCGTGTACCACCAGGGCCAATAAGTGCAGGTAGGCTTTCAGTTAAATGATGCAGCGGTCGGTAAGAACCTGTAAGAACGGTCATTGTACGGCACCAGTGCGGGCTCTTGCAGCCCTCTCTTCTGGCGTGGCGGTTTGCTGTGCTGTTGGGTCTGCATCGAGAGAGTCGGGGGACTCTGGAGTTTCACCACCGTGGGGGTCTGCAGGACATAAGTGGCAATGAGTAGTGCAGATTCCCGGGTGGCTGCATCAGCTGAGGCATTTGCTTGGTTGACGGGATCGGTGGCAGAGTTATTGGTATCACATTTTATAATTGCGACAGCGGCAGGTAGCAGGACTGCTTGTTGGATGTTGGCAACGAGTGCAGCATGTTGGAGTGGTCTCCCTGCAAAGCTGATAAACATCCTTTGTTTCCACATTGTGCCAAAGTCCTGAACGACTCCAAAGGCACATCTGGAGTCTGTGTACATATTGGCTGTGCTACCCTGTGCCGGGAGGCAGGCTCTGGTGAGAGCAAAGAACTCTGCCGCCTGTGTGGACACCCCATATGGTAATGCAGCTGATTCGAGAGTGGTGATTGGGGTGCAAATGGCTTGGCCTGCTATTGTGTACTTGTCTGATGGCCGGAAGGAAGAGCCGCTGGTGAAAAGAATCTGGTCCGGGTTTTCTCAGACTGGTCAGGACACCTGCTGAACCAGGCGAAAGTGAGGACTGCATATGCTGAAGATTAGAGTCAAGATGGGAAAGGTGCTGAAAAACACAGCAGTTAAGACAGCTTCCGAGAAGCAGGAATATGAAAGTTTCTGGCAGGATCCCTTTGTCAGGAATGCTGAACCAGGTCCAAGAAGTTGTGGTTGTCTGCAGAATCATGTTAGGTGAGTGGAATTAGAGTGGCGGGGTTCAAACTTAGGGCACGGTGAAGGGAAAGGTATGCCGAGATTACAATTCAACTTCATGACCAGTTCTCCGAGTTGTAGTAAAATGTTGAATTGCTGCTGAATTAAGCAGCAGGGAGAGACACAGTGGGACCAAAACGGTACACGGGTGATCTAGCAGAATGGAGGTGGCTTTATCCGCTGTTATTGTGGCTGCTTCCACCGTGCACAAACATGCCGGCATTCTGCTCATAACAGATGGTAACTAAGCATTATAAAACGCAACTGGACGACGGAGATCCCCATGAAGCTGTGTTAAAATGCCAGGTGCGAACCCTTCTTACTTGGTTACATAAAGATAGAAGGGCTGTGAGTAATCTGGAACTCCCAGAGCAGGAGTGAAGATTAGTTGTTGTTTCAGTTCAGTGAATACCCGTTGCATTTCGGTTGTCCACTTCACTCTGGCTGGCTGTTTAGGGGAAGCTGCCTCCCACAGTGGTGCATCAATAGCACAATGGGCAGGAATCCAGGGCCTGCAGTAGTTTACCAGCCCCAGAAACACTTGCAGCTGTCTGTTTGTGACAGGTAGGCGAATCTGGGCGATGACAGCCAATTGCTCCGTGGACAGTGCTCTGAGGCCATAAGAAAGATCGCACTCCAGATATTAGACACTGATCCCTTTGAGAGAGTCTGCACTCGCCCGCACCGCAGTTAATTCTCCAAGTAGCAAACCCAGCAGTTCTTGTTTTTTTTTTGTTTGCTTTGAACACGGCACTTAAACACGTTGCGGCTTTGTTGTTGGCCCACAGAAATGGCAGTGGTGGGATGGGAAGCGATGCCCCCTTCGAGACTGGAACCTGGTTCCAGCGCCTTAGACCGCTCGGCCACGGTAACACCCGAAAGCGTGTTGTCTATTTTCATACATTTTCAATTGTGCTCCGTGATCCCTATCCTGCCTGCATCGCAGCTGGGATTTGCCCGACTACAAGATCAATTTCGCAACAGATAAAGGTAGCCCATCAATCCACACAAAAATCAATGGAAAGCTGAATCTATCTTCTGAGACTCTTTTCAGCTACAAATGCATATGCGAGTGTGAGAATGTATGTTCCGTCATGATTTGATAAAATAACCAAGACATTACTGGAATGTCGATTCTTGCTTTAGTAAATGATTTCGCCCATTGGTCGAAACAGATCAACTTTCACGTTTGCACAGAACATGAAACACACCGCACTACAGCGAAAATGCAAAAAGATGAGCAGGCCGTGTTCCACATCATACCGTGCAGGATAGTTTCAGTCATTGTGTCTGTTTTGCAGAATTAGCGTCACAAAGAATGTTCTCTGAAAAGCCGTGGTAGCAGTACAATCCGAGAAGACAGATCACAATATCAGCATGCTCATACCTCGGTGCCAGTACGAGTTGGCACTTTTCTTGTCTGTTACATTAACCATGCAACTTGCTGCAGAGATGTCTCCACCTGGACATGAGCGACATGGCTGCCAACTGAGTTGGAAACCTGTGTGGGAATCGATGGGAAGCGACTCAGTAAATTTCACAAAATTTATGCTTATTAGAGATGCAGCTTCTGTTCACGTCAATGCAAAAGGCAGTTTCTGTACATATTTACAGAAGTCAAAAAGAGATTATCCCACCCACTCCCACTCCACAAGATGTCAAAGAGGTGCTAACTGCACTTGAATGTTTTTTGTTCTCGATTTGAAGAGCTCTCACGCCTGAGTCACCTTCACGTCTCTGGTTGCTGAGTGAATCACAAAGAAAGAGTTTCACCAGAGCTGCAACTGCCTCACTTTGTTATCCCGCTTCCCTCCTCCCCTCCCCTCCCCGTTTGCATTTTCCTGCTCATCTATGACTTAAAGAGAACCAAATGTATGCAATGGCATTCGGTAGCCTGGCTGTTATTTCCGAATTCCCACTTCCAACATGGCTTAGATCTCGGGGCACACCTTAATATTAGTGACGCTATGACAGCACAAGTCCAGACGTTCCTCTGAAAGTGTAAATTCATTAATTGCTGTTGCTGACGGAATGAGAAGCGAACGTGCAAAAACATGATTCAGGACTTCTGGTGCGAATTCTCGCACGTCGAATAACGGCAGAAAGCTTCCAAATGAGGCCTGTCAGAGAGTACTTGGGGGTACATTTGACAGAAGGGCTACATTAGGAATCCATGGATCACCGTGACACCAGCACATCAGCTTTCTCCTTGGCTTTGAAATGGGCCATCTGCGCAAGGAATGCAAATGTCTTACTGTTTTTTGTGGAAGGATTAGAACGCAGGAACTACACTCTTAAACAGAATGGCGTATGTTCAGAAGCAGGTTGGAGAAACTCAACAACGTTTCACCAGGGCTGTTTCTGCCCAGTTTCGAACTGGGGACCTTTCATGGGCGAGGCGCATGTGACAACCACTACGCTATAGAAACAATCTGCATCTGAAGCAAAATGCTGGGAAATGGCACTTGTTTAATTTTGGCGATGTGTTCAGCATGGACGAGATACACCGAAGAATCTGTTCCCATGCTGTGTACTTCAATAACGTTGTGTTGCTTCCACCGCCCTTAAAGGATTACTATTAGCGGGGCTTGCCATCGCTCGCTGTGGCGCAATAGTTTAGTCTATTCAACTGTTCAACGGAAAGGTACCATTGTTAAAAACTGCAGAACTGAAAGACTTCCTTATTGTGTCCCGACTGACCATACTTTGTGAAATATTCCCGGATCCACAGTTGAGGGTTTTTGCTGCTGGAAATTATCTCACAAACTGTGTTATCTCGAATGACAAAACAGTCACGATTTAACACGGAACACAAACAAAAATGACAAACCAAATGCATTTTCAGACACAGCGAAGCATGAATGCCAAATGTGAGACAGTCCGAGTGCATGAGCCATACACTAATCTCACAACTAACGGCAGGGCAATTCCAAATTATTCTTTCAAGCATACTGGAGCCTTAGTGCACCACCACTTCCCAGAAAGTGCTGAAAAGAGAGAAAGAAAGAACACAATAAGAATGGGCCATGGAAAGTCAATTTCATCTATCACATTCTCGATTAGATTAGCTTTCCCTTCCGCCGTCTCCAGGACAGAAAAGAAGGAAATAGAAGAAATTTAAGAACATATGACATCGCAATTCATTGGAATAATTTTCCCTTGCGCCAGAAAACCAAATAACAACGAGTAGAGTCACCGCAGAACTTTGTTTCACAACAGCAATGAAACAACAGTCTGTCTTCGGTTCCAGTGAAAACTCAACTTGCCTGGAATGAAACAGCAGCAGGAGAGCTGCTTGAGCCCGCGATTTACCTTGTGGCTTGACAGCACGGGCACTGACCCCTTGGAGAAAATCTGTTCTCTCCCACACTGCAGTTTACTCTTCAAGAGACAGACCCGCAGTTGTCCTTCGACCACGGCACTTTAACACGCTGCAGCTGATGCGACGGAAATTGCAGCAGTGGGATTCAAACCTCCACCACCTGCCAAAGTGGAACCTGAATCCTGCGGCTGAGGCTGCTTGGCCACGCTACAGAGCCCTGACCTTCTCTGAGGAATGAAGGGGGCTGTGTCTGATCCGCAGGACACCCTGCAGGATTATCAGGCAGCGCCATCCTCCCTGTGACATGTAGGTGCTGGCTAAGATTCTGTTGTAAAGATATGTCCCAGCTTTGCCAATATCACCGTTGTTTAACTCCCTACATTCTGTTGGTCTAACTATGATTCCACTCAGAATCACAAATGTGTCACAAAACACCTTAGCTGTGCTGGTTCTCCACAGAAATAAATGTGTTTCTCTTTTGGTATTATTCTCCTGCCTTCTCCCTGTAATTCTCCACACTTTTACTTTCAACATAAACATCGAATTAATTTTTAAATAACTCGATTGAAACTGCGTCTTTGTCAATGTCAGGCAATAGTTTACAGACCCAACCCTTCGAACAGTACCTTCATCCAGACCACTGCTTATGTGAAAACGCTTCTCCTCATGTACATTTTTCTTCTTTTATTAATGACTAAATATCTGCTGAATCGTTCTCGATCCTTTCAGGCGTAGGGAACATTCTCCCTTCCTTATTTCCTCTGTCTATCCCACTCATGTCTTGGAAAGGTTTAACAAGGCCAGCTTTCAGACTTCTGCTTTCCAAGGAAATCTGTCCCAACTTTCCAAATGATCTTTATTGTTGACATTCCTTATATACCAGACCATTCCCATCAACCTGTTCAGCGCTGTTTCCAATCCTTTCCCGTCCCCACTTCCTAAAGGTTCAAACCCAGAACTGTGCAAACATCCAGATGGTGGAATTATTCAGAGTGGGATTGTGTGGGTGAACATCCTGAAACACTTGTTTCACTTTCAACACATGTGGTACTGTGCCATCCTCACGACTATGACATTTATTACCCCTGAACTCAACGTTATGTCAACGGTTGCAACTTCATGATTTACACTTTGTTTTTATCAAACAGTTGATAGGGCGGCCAAGCAAAGTGAAATCAAATAACCAGGGCTCGGTGCCGACCTGAAGTAAGATATTCTCACATTCCAGTATTAACTCAAGCTACTAAGCGACGAACATGCCCCTAGACAAGTGACATTCTTCCGTTTCCAACACGAAACCAGCTCAAAGTCGCTCGAATCTAACTACATTACGCTTTGCTCTCGGATTTCTAAGGTCCAAAGAGTTTCAAGAATATCACCTTCTTATTCCGTCTCCTTGTTGACGGGACAGTGCTGTTTATCCCTTCCACTTGGACTCCATCGGCAGAGTATTCAGCTATTTCCCTCCAATGGCAGGCAGTGTGAGGGGAGGCAAGCGCGTGGATGAACTCTCAAGCTCTCTCTGATCGGCACAGCCAGTTCCATCAAGTGCTGGAAATCAGCAAGTTTGTTCGGGAACTTCCTGAAAATATCATTTATCTGAGAGTTGTCTGTTGGGAAAGACAGCATGTACTCCGGATTATCGACCCTAGGTAAATTTATGTGAGGGCATTTTTGTGCAGTCTGTTTGCAGTTCAGAATCCATTTTCACAGCAATCCTGCAGAAAGACTTTCGTAACAGTGACATCGGTTTCTATTTTTTCTTTTCTTTTTTAAATTTTCTTTTTGTGAACACTCATGTTTATTTTTCTTATTTAACCCCAACACTACCACCTAAGTGCGGTAGTGCTTTGTTTTCCCCCAGCACCCATGGTGTGTGTGTGCAGGTGTGAGACACAGTAAAAGACACAAAGTGCACGAATCTTTATTCAAATTCCACCACCAGGAAGATAGGAAAACACCCCGGTGGCCAGTGACAAACACTGCCCTTCACATGAAAGGGCAGTGCTGTGTGACATCGGTTTCTATGCTGCCATCGGGCAGCAGTTAACACCTGTCCCGGATGTAGAGAATGCGAATGAAACCCTCAGTCACTGAGACTCATTCCCACGGCCCTGAGCTTCGGGGCTGCAGACAGTCTAACGCGGAAGGGAGGGTTAAAATGAAACATTGTTTCACCATCTGCCACTCTCTCCCAGAGACAGGAGGAGGGACAGCATCAACGTGTGGCGTCACTCACGCGCCAACAGAAGCTGCTCAGCCCATCGAGTCCATGGCGACTCTCTGTAGTTTGTATATTTTGTGGTTATTCATAATTGGCCATCTATGTTATAATAATGCGGAACTGTGTCAGTGTCATAATGCTGTCTCCAACACGTTGATCCAATTGTCACTCACGGCTTTTCATTTCACGGGGAGGACACTGCTGTTCGAACCAGCATAGGGAATAACTGCAGGGCTTCATGCACATAGAGCTCTCTACAACTGATGTACCTCACCTTCACCAGTTTATTCCCAGCTCTGGCAAATGAATTTGCGAATCAGTTCAGAGCTGACCGACAGAGAACAGGAAAAGAGCTTCCAGACCTTCACAAGTGTGTTTCTTCACCTGTGTAAATTTGGCGGGTGTATCAGTGTGAAATATTCATTTCAGATACATTGAGTGAAAGGAAGCAGAAAATTAAACAACATGCAATACGTAGAATGGAGCTATGTTATTTCCGAACACTAGCGGGGACAGTATACACACTGAAATCTGGAATTGTCAACGAGCAGAGGATGTTTTCAATCCATTAATTTCGGGGTTATGAGCCCAATACGCTCCCGCTGGGCCACTCTGTTAGTGCTGACCACAGCAGTTTCCCACAGTCTTCAGCTTTTCGTCTGGCGTGTAGCATGGCAATCAGTGCCGTGGGAGAGAAACGTGAATGCGCTCTTCAGCTCCATATCAAACACGGGTTTGGGGATTGGGGAGGCGGCTGGAGGGAGTGGGAGTTATGCAAATTCTGGAACGCTGTCCAAAAGGGAGATTGCACATGCACAGGAACCCATCTTCTTTTGGGAAACTTGTGGAAATAACTCCATCTGAAACAGATGAAACACTGTGAAGCAGAACTGCAGGGAAAGAGAGACTCTCTCCCAGACATCGGGATATGTGTTTGTGTGCTCCTCGAAGTTACAGCGAGGGCTCTGCTGTCTGAATCAGCATGGGATGTTACTGCAGCATATCCTGTCGCTCAGGCACACTGCACCTGATATGTATAAGCTTTATCACGTTACCCCAAGCTCAGAGAATAAATTTCACAGCTCACATCATCCCAGAGTGACAGGTAACATAAGAAATCGTTTCAGACCATCATCTTTACACCCTGGGAAGAAAACGGATGTCGGAGTGCAGACAATCTCGACTCGTGCTGTTGTTGTTGTCTGTGTGAGAAGAGGAAGAAGTTTCCTGGGAGACTTGTGCAAATAACGCCATTGAAACAGATGAAACATTCTGAAGCAGAACTACCAGCAAATGTTTATCTTGCTTCTTAAAACAGGCGTGAACATTTGCAGAGCATAGACACATCTACCTGCTGTTAGTGAAATGATGAACAGCAGAGTACAGTTCACAGAGTATGTTCAGCCCTCTGGGTTATGGGCTCAGCACTCTCCAACTGTGACTCTCTGCTCACAGGATTTGAACACAAACAAATGACTCAGTGTCAAATTCTTTTGAAACGGATTCTGTGAGGAATTGAAAGCGATGGAATGAAAAGCCACTTGAGATCGGGATGTAACATTATCTGTGAAGGGATTGTTTTCCAAACTCGAGTAAACTGCGCAGTGCTGTTTCCATGGGTCAATATCAGGATAGCTAGATTGAAACAGCGTCGGATATCATTGTAGGGAGCCCTGTCTCTTTGACACACTGCACCTTTTGTACAATGTGCGAGAGCACGGACCTTTTGTGTAGCGTGGACAACTTCAAAATTGTTAATGCGGCATAATTCACAAATGTGTGAAACAACAAAGCAACCACAGAAATTGGTGTTACGTGACGGGGTGAACCTCTTTGCAAATGTAAACCGACAAAACAGAAAAGATTAACCCTGTACTGTATTCTGTTAAAATTCAAGAGGTAAAGAACTATTCCAAAAATCACTATTTAAAGTTAAAAATAACAACTTTTTTTGTTTTTTTTTAACATTTGACAGAGAATAATCAACTTATAACTACTTACAACTCATTTCGCTAAAGCTTGTGCTCTCCAATATCTTCCCCAACCCCGACCCCATTAACATTTTTAAAAAATCAATTTACAAACCAGCTTGTTGTCGAATCTTCTCTTCGTATCTTTCTCTGTAGATTTTTTCTCCAGGTCGGAGTTGATGCTTCTTTTGTGTGGAATCTATTTCTCCAGATAAGCACCTCTTGGAGATTTTACGAACATCCTACATTAGTTGATCTTTTAGCTGCTCTCTTTGCTGTTCTTTCCCGCTCTGGGTAACTGTTCAAAATGTCTGTTATTTGTCTCACAAAACGTCGGATCGTTTCATTGGTTTTAACATTGTAAAAATATCAAATTCAAACTTGATTGGGACATAATTTAAACTGATTGGCCGAATTCGCATTTGTTTTTGTAACCATGTAACACAGCTCTTAGTTGTTTCGACCAGATTTTACGTCGTTACACTGTTCTGGAGTCCTTGTGCTAGCCAGACAATTTAACACCATTAAAAGTACATTACACCCACAACTTCATAACAATGGCATTTGCCAAGACAGTCTACTTCGCTCAACATCGCTCTCTAGCAATCTTATGTGCCTGAGATTTGAACAATCTCTGGTCTATGTTAATTAAAACTGCCCTATTCTCATAACCTTCGAGTTAACATACCCGGTTATGTATGTCTTACAATATTATTTGATTCCTCACTGTGTTACTTCAACACACGTTGCAAAGAAATAAAAATGAGAACAACAGTCACCTGTATGACTGCGATTTGACCCAATGTTGCTGCAGCCAACCGCTTTAACTGTTAATAAAATAGCCCCGCACCTTTCCTGTGCCAGTAATGAGACTGCATAGCATAGTGGTAAGTTTTAATCAGTTGAATTAGATCCAGCGTTATTTCTCAGGACGAAATTTACTGGGATATAAAGACATGATGAAATAGACGGGGGTTGGGGTGCGGAATATAGTTCGGAAGGATATGCTCAGAGTCCCCTTGATACAAAATCGTTAGAGATTAAGGAAATGAGGTTTACTGAGAGATAAAGCCACGAGAAAAGAAAAGAAGGGATTCAATGGGATGGTGGAATAGACGAAGAATCACGCGACACAAATCAGGAATGACTGATTTGTGTCCTAATGGAGCTTTTCCAGCTGATGTGAGGTTGGAAAGGATAAATAAGAGGGAAATTCCCTCGTTCAGGTGAATGTATAACTAAAGGTTAGAGCTTCAATATCAGTGAGGAACGAAAAAGAAGTTTACAGCAGGTACTTTTTATTCTGAGAGTTATTGAAATCGGAGATGATTTTTCAGCAAAAGAAAACATGTTAGAAGATGATTCCAGAATATTTGAAAGACCACGTGCAGGCAAACAAGGAGCGAATTTAACAGGGACAGGGATTCAGCTGCCTGAATGGGGAGGCAAAATGGACGCACTCACAAATTGTTTAGCGTTCATCAGAAAGAAATTGCTCAATACCTGCAATGTTAAGTGAAAGAAGAGCTGGTGGTGTTGAAAGGTGCAGCAGCTCGTTCTCCGTGAACTACTACAGATTGTTAATGTACTGAGCTGTTTGTTTTACTTTGCATTAAACGGAAGCCGGTAAGCTCAGTCCGTTGGCTAACTAGTTTATGGTACAGAGTGAGACTAACAACGTGGGATGAATGTCACACTGCCTCAGGTTGCTATAACGATCATCAGCTCCTCCGCTCACGTGATCTGTAATACAATGGTGATTCTATTGAGTAGGAATGGACCTGTCGATGTCAAGAACATTATCATTGCCATATGTTGCCTTGAACATTTGGTCACAATGACCAGGAACGAGACTGATTCATTTTAATACTCACTCATCTCCGTCCGAAAAAATCCAGCGACAAGACTCATCCTTATTCCTGTTTTAACCCTTTGTTACACACAGCATCAAAACTATTTGTCATGACTTTACCAGATTCGGTGACAACATTCAGTCTATCCAAAAAAATAAATCTGATGCCTTTTGAACGGTTTAATGAGCTGTGTGATTTTGCAGCAAATAGAAATATATGAAACGATTTTAAGAGCCTTTTCAAGAATGTAATCCAGTGCAGTGTTAGAGATTTGAAAAAGGTCATCAAGCTAAAATATCACCTCTGTTGCGCGATCCACACATGAATAATTACTTGGGGAACATGTGCAGTTTTACGGTTAACAATTGATACCTTTCCCAAATCAAAAACTGGAGTTTTAGAATAGCTGCTGCTTTATTCGACATTAATCTTCAACTACGCTTCAGAATGATGCTCCAATAATTCCTGATTAACGTCAGTAAAAGCTGCTTTATATAACGATTGGAATTACAACTGCGGCCTTTTATACACGCTGTTAAGTACCAAGCGCTGATCAGTTGCTCCACTGGAGCCGCCGGCAGCAAGCCCATAGCGTGCCCTAATCGTACCTCTGGGACTTTCGACCCGCCTGTTCTACTTTTGCTGTGGTTCTGAAATTAAAGCTCAGGCAGAGGAGGAGGAACTGATATGGACCTGCGACTTTTCGAACATCAGGTTCAGGAAACGGGACATAGAAAAACGTTGTGCAAAATAGACTTGATTGAAAACTGGGTTTCTGTGGGTCGCTGCGTTGTTTACAGACAATGTTATATTATCGCTTTCACAGGAATTCTCATTCGGTCGGTTTCAATTTGGCACAGAATTCGATTCAACGACACTTCATTTTCTTCCTTCTGCATGTTCCTACAGACAAAAAGAAATATACTGCACTCATCATCAATATTCAACATGGTGACATCCAAGGATATGTTGCACAGTTTTCATGAATATTGAAGATATCGGAATGTTATGCAAGAGTAAATTGAATTTCAGTTTATTTTGGAAAGAGATAAAAATCCAGAGTAAGATCCAGAATGCCCAAAATTCATGATTATTACCCTGGCCAGAACTCTAGCCAGTCAAAGGGGAAATCTGTCCCTGAATCCCCAATATCCACACGGCCGTTCGCTCCATGTGTCCAGTTGGAAATCTGTGTGAAGGAGCATGCAGCTTGACAGAGTGCCTGGGAGAACCCTCCACTGTCTGATCTAAAGCTACAACAGGATCTGCGTATTCCAGCTGTGAGAGCAGTGGGATAAAGGGGAGGTCCTTGGTATTCCGTGGTGTAGGTTCACAGTGTCCTCATCATGTTATTGTTTAAAACCCTCTGTCAGAAACAGCACAGACAGAGAGGAATAGGAGGGGGGAATTTCACCCGCAAGCGCTACCCCGCCATTTGATATCATTATGGCTGAGCGAACACGTCAATATCTTTTCCCAGCCCATCCACATCAACCTGTCGCCCAAAGGCGAAAAGACACTGAATATACCGAAACACTGTGCAACCATGGGAGGGAAATGTGTTTAGAGACAGTGGGCTTCAGCAGTTGGTTTTGTGAATGAGCAGCATATTCTGGACTGATCATATTTCAAATGATGCGATCCCCTGAAAACTCACCACCAAGAAGGTGAGGAATATTCTCTGGTCGGTAGCGGGGACGAGAACACCAGCCGGTGGGAATTGATGATGAATCAGCAGAACAATCATTGATTCAGCTGAAATCTGAACTACACTCCGATTCTGCTGGGACTCAAACCCACAAACTTTGAATCACAATCTTAACAATGCAGTAGAAGTCCAACACGGCTTTCATTCACACAGTTCCAGACAAACAACACTCTCCGGATGCAAACGTTCTTCCTAAATATTCTCTAAACATCCTCTCTCTAGCGTTTCATCTATATCCCTGGTTATTAACACTTCCCATTAGAATGTTATTCCTATCACAAGTATCTATTCCCTTTCTGCGCACGTTAATCAATTCCTCTCTCAGATTTCTCCGGTCTCAGATTAAGAGCCCCAATCGAGCTCATCTATCTTTGCAGTGACGAGTGTGTAGTGTTTTAAAAAACACAGCCGGTCAGGCAGCATCCGAGGAGCAGGAGAATCGATGTTTCGGGCATAAGCCATTCTTCAGAAATGAGACTTTTGTGTGGGGTTTGTGGGAGAGGAATGGGGTTGATGATCAGGTAGCTGGGAAAGCTATAAGAGAATGAAGGTCAGGGAGAAAGTGGTAGTTCACAGGGGGATTGATGGCCGGGTCCAGAGAGCAGTGCCGAGTTGGAGGCTTTGGACTGGGATAATGTGGGAGGAGAGGTGAAACGAGGAAGCTGTTGAAATACACATTTTTTCACGTGTGGTTGTAGGGTCCTAAGGTGGAATATGAGTCGTTCTTCCTCCAGGCATAGGCTGGTAATGGAATGGCGGTGGCTTGTGCCTGAAGCATTGATTCTCCTGCTCCTCAGATGCTGTCTGACGTGTTGTGCTCTTCCAGTACTACACTGTCGACTCTGAGCTCCAGCACCTGCAGCCCTCACTTTCGCTTAACTTTTCAGGGGAAATGGTCGAGCTCAGGTACCACATTGGTAAATCTCCTCTGACCACTTTACGTGCAAACACACGTTTGCTAAAGGCTGGCTATCAGAACAGAACAAACTTATCCAACGAAAAGCAGAAATATCTGAACAAAATCAGAAGGTCTAGTGGATCGGAGAAGAGATTTTCGAGCCAAACGATCTGCCTTTGGAACTAATGGGATGTGTGGGTGGAGCAGGGCCTAAAATGATTGAACTCAATGTTGGGTACTGAAGATTGTATTGTCTCTCAGTAGGAAATGACGTGCTGCTCTTCCAACTCTCGCTGTGCTATGCGGGAGCTCTGCAGCAGACCAAACTGACATGGAGGCATGGCAACATAGTGGGATGTTGCAGTGACAGGAACCTGGAAGCTCAGGGTCTTAGTTTGCTTGCGAATAGAATGTAGGTGTACTTATGTTTGTCACCCGCTTTGTTTTTCTCTCCACAGTCTCGATGAGACCACATTCTGAGCAGGAAATGCAGTTTGCTAAATTGAGTGATGGGCAGATAAACCAGTGGAACCTTACACAGTAAGGGGAGTCATCATAAACGAGCAGCAGTACACCTTCTGGGATTTCGTGTAATGGTGCCAAATGGGGAAGTGCTGGGGGTCAAGGAGGATTGGACGATGGTGTACAGTGAGCAATTGTCCTGCATAGTGCCGGTATTCAGTGTTTTGGGCCAGTGGGGAAAGGGCAGTAGAATGTATATCTTCCTGAGCTACCTGTTCTAAGTAAACACCTCACTACGGGGCAAAAGTATCAAATGATTTTCATTTCAACAACAGCACCAGGTGCAGCTTGAGAAGTTACGTGTTTGCACTGTCACTGTCACCCTGTCTCCCCGGGAGCAGTAGTACTCCCCCACGCTCATTCAGACAGCACAGTTCTTCCTGTGACATGTCCTTTCGAGAATGGAAGGACAGGTACCAATAATCCGTACTTGGAACAGAGTATCTGTATTGCTCAATAACAATTGCTTAACTATCCTAACTCCTTTTCAAATCACTTGACCCACATCCTTGTATGTCTTGGCATCATAAATTCACATTTGAATACTTCGGAAAGTTATGTGGATTTCTGCCTCTCCGACCCTTGCATACACCGTGTTCCCCATTTCAACCGCTCACTGTTTGAAAACGTTTTTCCATGCATTCACTCTAATCTTTTCACCTCCGACCTTAAATCGATGGCCTCCCGTGATTGAAATCTCCATCAAGGCGAAACATGTATTTCAGTCTACGCTATTCATATCCCTCAGTACTTTGTACATCTTAATCGCGCCCCTCTCAATCTCCTCTTCTCTAAGAAAAACAACTCCAGTTTTTCCAATCTCTCTTCTTCAGCCAGACAATATCCGGGCAAATCTCCCCTGCATAGCTACACACAATAGTCTCGCTAGAGCCGAATGAACAAGTGAAATAAATGATGTGAAAGTCGACAGAAACTGGTGTTTTTTGAATAAAGTTTATTTTCCTCAATGCTTCTCTGTGCCCTTTTCCTGAACCTGATGTTTCAATAATCGCTGGTCCATGTCAGTAAAAGCTGCGCCATGTGGATTGAGATTACAACTGCCGTATCGAAATGGATCAAATAGTTTGAACATCCCGATGGTAAGACTTGGCTATGGTCACCCTGTACCAGTGAGCACAGCAACACAGACTGAAGGAGATGAATGTGAAAGTGATTGTTCGTGAAATGGGACGGGGAACTTAAAGGAGGTATGTGATTCGAGAGTTAGGGAATTCTTCGAGAATGGTGAGTCTAGATCCTGATATATGACTCGCAGAGATGTGTGAGTGAGAAAGGGGTTTGATGGAGAAAAGACATAACCTCAGAGAATGCCTTCATGTAAAATCAACTGTTTCTTTCTGTGTTTCGTCAGCATTAATCACAAGGAGTAAAATGCAGTGACTCGTATTCAAACGATCTTACTGCGGCCACAATGCAGTGTCATGCAAAGACCCGCGTTTAAAAACAGCAATAATTACAGTGACAGAGGATGCGTTAGGAAAAGAAGCAGATACATAGCAGGAATATTACGTCAGCGACTGCGGACATGTGGGAATTCAGAATTAGCTGAATCTTTAAAATCGATATCACCAGAAGCTATGTTGGTTTCGTCGAATACTGCATGTTGAAGACTGAGTTTGATAGATTTCTAGAAAATAGTTTCAGGGGATGCTGTGGAATATTGGTGCAATGTATATGTCAATAACAATGTGTGATTAACAATGTGTTAATAACAGTTTCTTCACCAACTTCCCCACACAAGGAAGTACACATTGCTGCAGGCAGTCATATCACGCCACTTCCTGGAACCAGAATCAGACAAACTTTGTGGCACAGCCACGAACACCAAACTGGAAGTGGCGGTGGAAAAAGTGAGGACTGCAGATGCTGGAGATCAGAGCTTAAAAATGTGATGCTGGAATATGCTAATTCTGAATTCCCACATGTCCGCAGTCGCTCACGTAATATTACTGCTGTGTATCTGCTTCTCTTCCTAATGCATCCTCTGTCACTGTAATTATTGCTGTTTTTAAATGTGCAGCAAGTCAGGCAGCATCAAATGAGCAGGAGAAAAGAGGTTTCGGGCATAAGCCCTTCTTCACGAATGAGGAGGGTGTGCCAAGCAGGCTAAAATAAATGGTAGGGAGGATGGACTTGGGGGAGTGGCGTTTGGGAATGCGATAAGTGGAAGGAGGTCAAGGTGAGGGTCAGAGGCCGGAGAGGGGGTGGGGAAGAAGATTGCTGAGTCTGAGGGTTGGGACTGAGAAAAGGTGGGAAGGGGAAATGAATCAGCTGGAGGAATCTGCATTCATCCCTTGTGGTTGGAGGGTTCCTAGGCAGAAGGTGAGGCACTCTTCCTCCAGGCATCCTGTTGACATGGTCTGGCGATGGAGGAGGCCAAGGATCTGCATGTCCTTGAGGGAGTGCGAGGGGAAGTTAAAGTGTTCAACCAGGGGGCGGTTGTGTGGTTGGTGCGGGTGTCCCTGAGGTGTTCTCTGAACTGTTCTGCAAGTAGGCAGCCTGTCTCCGGAATGTATAGGAGGCCACATCGGGTGCACCGGATGCACTAAATGATGTGTGTGGACGTGCAGGTGAATTTCTGATGGATCTAGAAGGATCCCTTGGGGCCTGAGGGAAATGAGAGAGAGAGGTGTGGGCGCAAGTTTTGCATTTCTTGACGTTGCAGAGGAAGCTGCCGTGAGTGGAGTTTGCGTTGGTGGGGAGTGTGGAGCTGACGAGGGAGTCGCGGAGGGAGTAGACTTTTCGGAACGCTGATAGTGGTGGGGGGAATATATCCTTGGTAGTGGGGTCTGTTTGGAGGTGGCAGAAATGACAAAGATGATACGATGTATCTGGAGGTTGGTGGGGTGGTTGGTGAGGACCAGTAGGGTTCTGTCCTGGTGGTGATTGGAGGGGCGGGGTTCAAGGGTGGAGGAGAGGGAAGTGGAGGAGATGCGGTGGAGAACACCGTCAGCCAAATATGAGGGGAAATTGCGGTTTTTGAAGAAGGAGGCCATCTGGGTTGTTTGGTATTGGAATTGGGCCTCCTGGGAGCAGATGCCACGATGGCGAAGTAATTGGGAATATGGGATGGCGTTTTTACATGGGGCAGGGTGGGTGGAGGTGTAATCTAGGTAGCTATGGGAGTCAGTCGGTTTTTAGTAATCGTCCTTGATGAGTCGGTCGTCCGAGATAGAAATGGAGAGGCCTAGGAAGGGGAGGGAGGAGTCTGAGACGGTCCTGGTAAATTAGAGGTCGGGTGGAAGGTGTTAGTAAAGTGGATGAACTGTTCAACCTCCTTGTGTGAGCACGAGGCAGAGCCGATACAGTCATCGATGTAGCGGAGGAAAAGGTGGGTGGTGGTGCCAGTGTAGCTGCGGAAGATGGACTGTTCCACATATCCAACGAAGAGGCAGGCATAGCTGGGGCCCATGCGGGTGCCCATGGATACTCCTTTGGTTTGGAGGAAGTGGGAGGATTTTAAAGAGTAGTTGTTCACAGTGAGGACCAGTTCAGTCAGTCGAAGGAGGATGTCAGTGGAAGGTTACTGGTTAGTTCGGTGGGAAAGGAAGAAGCGGAGGGCTTTGAGGCCTTCGTGATGGGGGATGGATGTGTATAGGGACTGGAAGTGGCGGTGGACATGAGCACGTGAAGCTATTCTGTGGCATAATTGACATGATTGGTAAAGGCCCAGTCATAGAGTCATAGAGTTATAGAGATATACATCATGGAAACAGACTCTTTAGTCCAACCCGTTCATGCCAACCAGTTATCTCAACCCAATCTAGTCCCTCCTGCCAGCACCCAGCACAAATCTCTCCAAACCCTTCCTATTCATATACCCATCGAAATGCCTTTGAAATGTTACAATTGTACTAGCCTCCACCACTTCCTCTGGCAGCTCATTCCATACATGCACCACCTTCTGTATTAAAACGTAGCCCCTTAGGTCTCTTTTGTAGCTTTCCATTTTCAACCTAAACTAATTCCCTCTACTTCTGTACTCTGCGATCCCAGGGAAAAGGTTTTGTCTGTATATCCAAGCGCGTGAAATGCTGAGTCTGTGAATGCTTCTGTTTAAAGGCGGGATGGAATGAATATTGCTCTCAATTTATTACACTATTAAGATTGACCAGTATCATTAACCCGCTCTGAGAGTTCTCTCAGAGGAAGCATGCTGGAGCCTTAAGTGAGAGGTCGACGTATTGAAGGCATTCTAAGAGATTTTCCTGAACAAAGCAATATTTTGCTGCTTTGACCGTAAGAACTGCTTTTGCTCACATCGTCTCCACGTCAATCTCCTGCTCCAGTAAACACTCCAATCCAGCGTACATTGTTCCATTCCAACACAGAAACGCGTCCCATTTCCTCTCCATCTGGGATAATCTGAATTTACAATGCCATTCTATCAATGGAGAAATGCAGCAGGGAGTTGTTAGTGCAGCGGCGACCTATTGGTCGAGTAATCTTTGGAGACTGGAACGTGACAGCTGCTGTTAGTTAAATTCGATGAATAAAATCTGGAAAACAAACCCAATCACAGGAACAGAGACAATAACTTTAATATACTGAAAACTCATTCAATCATGTCCCTTCGAAAGGGAAATCTGCCGACCGTGACAAGTCCTGTCGACATGTGACTCCAGACCCACGACAATGTGGTTCACCCATGAATGCCCTCTGACTCAGTTCAAGGTGAATTAAGAAGGAACAACAAATGGTCTTCACACCAATCATAGCCACATTCCATGGGAGACTAAGGAACAATAAAATAAATGAACAACGGGGAAAATGGGAATCGTGTCTGAGTGTACTCGAATTCAACTGATATCAAAACTAAATAGACACAAGGATACCCGCAGCGCAAAGAAGTCAGGGCCATGGGGTGACTGCAGGAAGGGATTCAATTACCCACTGAGGTGTAAAATCACTTGCTCAGTCAGAATGCGCCACAGGTCACTCACTACTCCCATATGTGAGAAGTGATCCCTCAGGAGGACAACTGACAGGGTGACCAGGAAGTTTACAAATGACAGCCGGATTTCGATTCTGCTGTTATTGAAGCTTTTAATCGCAATCAGCAATGAACCCTGTTTGGGTGCCTGTTCCCAGTGGAGTGCCACTGTTTTCTGATGTAGACCAATGATTTAGACTTGGTTGTAGAAGCCATGATTTGCAAGTTTGCGGATGATACAACAATTAGTCGAGCAGTTGACTTTGGTGAAGAATGCCAAGGACTGCAGTGATGCATTAGTCAGGTGGAAAGTAAAATGCTAAATGGAATTGAATCCATATCGATGAGTGTTAATGAATTTGGGGAGAAGAAACAAGAACAGTGAATATTCTGTGTGGTGTAGACGGACAAAGAGATCATGGAGTGGACATTTACGATTGCTGAAGATCAATGGACGGGGGAATCAGTTGGACGGAAGAACGTACTGTAGATGCTGGAGATCAGAATCAAGATTAGAGTGGTGCTGAAGAAACACAGCAGATCTGGAAGCATCCGAGTTGCAAAAAAAAGCGATGTTTCCGCAAAAGGCCTTCATCAGGACTAAAGCTGGGAGCATCAAGAGTGGAGAGAAAAACGGGAGGGCTGGGACTGGGAAGAATTTACTTGAGAATGCTGTATGTGGATGGAGGTGGGGTTAAAGGTGATAGGTCGGAGAAGAGTGTGGAGCAGATAGATGGGAAGTAAGATAGACAGGTGGTACACGTCAGTCGGATGGCACCAATCTCGAAGGCTGGAACTCGGATAAGGTGGGCGTGGGGCGAGTAGTAATCTTGCGAATACCACATTGATGCCCTGGGGTTGAAGGGTCCCGAGGTGGAAGATGAGGCGTCAGGTGATGAGGAAATGACGGTGGAAGAGGCCCAGGACCATCATGCCATCGGGAGAGTGGGGAGGGGTAATTGATGTGTTTGTTCAAGGGGCGTTGGGTTGACTGTTGCGGGTGTCCTGGAAATGCTCTGCGAGAATATATCCGGTGGTCCCAATGTAGAAGAGACCACATCGTGAGAAACGGATGCAATAAATGACATGTGTGGAAGTGCAGATGCACTTTTGATAGATGTGGAAGGCTCCATTGGAGCTTTGGAAGGATGTGAGGGGGAAGATGTGGGTGCAGATTTTTCAAGTCATGCAGTGGCAGGGGAATGTGCCGGGAGGGGGGGGTGGGTGGTGGGTCATTGAAGGGCGTGGACCTGACTAGGTAGTCGTGGAGGAAACAGTCTTTGTGAAAAGTGGATAGTGGTGGGGAAGGAAATTTCTCCCTCGAGGTCAGTATTACTGGCAAACTTTCTACAAACCCACTGATTCCCACAGCTGTCTGGATTATACCTCCTCCCACCCTACCTCTTGCGTAAATGTTTTCCTATATTCCCAATTCCTCCACCTCCATCGTATCTGCTCCCACAGGACAAGTTCCGCCACAGAACATATCAGATGTCCTCCTTCTTTAAAGACCGGAACTTCCCCTCCTTTCTGGTTGAAGAAGCCCTCCTACGCATCTCATCCATGTCCCGTACCTCCGCCCACGAAGTCCATACCTCCAACCACAACAAGGTCCTCATCTTCTATCCCACTAACCTCCACATAAATCACATCATCAAATGCCAGTTTCGCCACCTCTAAACGGACACCACCCCTATCCAATTTCTGCCAAGACCGATCCCTCCGTGACTACCTAGTCAAGTCCACGCCCTCCAATGATCCACCCTTTCCTCCTAGCACCTTCCCCTGTCACTGCAGGAATTGCAAACCTAGCACCCACATCTACTCCCTCACCTCCGTCCAAAGCTCCAATGGAGGCTTCCACATCCATAAAAGGTTCACCTGCACTTCCACACGTGTCATTTATTGTATCTGTTGCTCCCGATGTGGTATCCTCTAAACTGGGGAGACTGGATGTCTTCTCGCAGAGCACTTCAGAAAATATCTCCAGGACACCCGCAAGATTCAACCCCAGTGCGCCTTGGCCAAGCATTTCAACTCACCCTCCCACTGTCCGAGTACATGCAGGTCCTGGGCTTCCTCCACCGCCACTGCCTCTACACCCGATGCATGGAGGAAGAAAGCCTCATCTTTCGCCATGCGACCCTTCAACGCCATGGCATCAATTTGGACTTCACCAGTTTCCTCATTTCCCCTCCACTACCTTTCTCCAGTTCCCAACTTCCAGCACAACACCGTCCTCCTGACCTGTCCCACTAATGCATCCTCATTCCCACCTATCCATTCCACCTTCTTTTCTCACATATCACGTTCACCCCCACCTCAATCCACTTACTGCGCTCTCAGCTACATTTTCCAAAGCTGCACCCCCTCCCAGTTATCTCTCCATCCGATATGTTTCCAGTCTCATTCCTGATGAAGGGCTTTTGCCTTAATCGTTCATTTTTCCTATTCTTCAGATGCTGCCGGACTTGCTGTGCTTCTCCAACACCACTCTAATCTTATGGGAAATCAGTGGATTGAGAGGGTTTTCGGATATTTTTTATTGTTGACCACAGGCCGTGGATGATAGCAGCACTTTAGAAACCAGCAGTTTAGGGAACAGCTAAAGGACTGAGCACAAGTCTGGTCACCGCATAAAATTGTAAGATAAAAGTAGAAAGCTGAAATATGCAATATTGCCCATCAAGACTGTTTCACCACTCAATGAGTTTATCACTGATTACTTTCCAAGTCAGGGTCCTATGCGCCTTGGAGGGTAACTTGCAAATGGTGAAGTTTAGTTGCATCTTCCAACATTGTCCTTATAGTCAGTAAAGCTGTTGAGATTTGAACGTTCTGTCAAAATGACCAGATTACTAACTCCAGTGCATCTTGTAGTTGGTGCACTCTGCTGAATTGTTCCTTAGCGGTGAAGAGAATGAATATTGCAGGTATTGAAGAGGGAACAATCAAGTGACTGCATTGTCGTAAATGGTATTCAGATCCGTAAGTGTTATTGAAGTTACACCCATCTAAGCAAATGGAGAGAGTCGTGTTCCACGTCTCATTTGTGCGTTGCAAACGATGTAGGATTCATGGTGGCACGAGTTGAGTTTATAATCAAAACATGACTACCGAAGGACATGTTTTTGTTGTCAAAATGTTTATATAGCCAGTTCATATCATTTTTTCTCTAAATTCTAGCTCTGCGGACGATTATATGGCGTAGTTTGGTTACAGTAAAGCCATTGAATGTCAGTGGGATATGATTAGATTCTCATTTGTCAGAGTTATCATTACTGTATTCCGTCCTTGTGTGGACCGATCTGATTCCAGTCGCTGTCTGATTTCAAGTTCCATTTCACATCTGTGCTTGGAATTTCAATCGTTCCTTCACATAAATTTCTCTACTTGCCTTAATAATATGTAAGGACGCTGCAGGGGACAGCAGAGATTTTCGAAGATGTTGTCAACATTGGAGAAACTGGAGCTACGTGGAATGATTGGTTAGCTTGGGATTATTCTCCTTGAAACAAAAGAGGCAGAGTGGAGCTGTATTATCACATAATAACATTTATGGACGTTCAATATTCATGGGATCTTAACGGGATTGTTACGGGTCGGTAGTTTGCAGTCTGGTATGATGAGAGCACCAGAGGACATGAAGTCACAATTAGTTATTGCCAATTTAATTCAGCAATGAGGACTAATTTCTTTGCTCAGTTTCCAGTGATTCTGTGGAACCCTTTCCAGAAAATTTTGTTTAGGCCTAGTTATTGTATATTTTCAGACAGTTGTTTATCCAGAAATACGATGAAGTCCTGTCGATTTAAGGCTGGAGAAAGGAGTTGAGGATTAACAGATCAGCCATGAGTTCGTTGAATGGTTGAGCAGACTCGTTGGGCTGAATGGCCGACTTCCAATCCTACATCATTTGGTCGAACGTATTATTGAATTGATAAGTTTGGAATTCTGTGAGGATGGGATGAAGTGATATAAAAGTTTTCTCAAACTTATCAGAAAGATCAGGAACAAGGCTGATAAACCCATGAACAAGAAATGTGTTGTGGCCTGGAAACAACAAATGGCACTGGGCACACCGCAGATGGGTATGTGCAGAAGTTGTGATTGCTAAAGTAAATTGGTGGATCTAATGCTGTTGGCAACTTGGTGATCCCGCTGGATAATGGATCGCAAGTGTGATTCACACAGCAATAGTTTGTGAAAGAATGAAATGTTTGTTTCACTTGAGAAGCTTTCTGCAGTTCCAAATCCAATTGACTGTTTGAAATACTGATCAGACCTTTGTGTGGAATGTTACATCAAAATACTCATTCACAATCCCACTGGATAAACTATTGCTCTCGATCTCTCCTTATTTGTTTCTCTTTCATTCGATGTATATTCATAGAAAGTCAAGATGGAATGAAGGGACGAAACAAAAGTTGCACTCCTTTTCATTATCCCAATTCAACTTACAACAGAATCAAATTAGTTTGTTTCGACCTTGATATGGTATCCATTTATCGCAAATCTCCGGTGCAATGAAATGCAAGAGCAAGATTCTCCATCTAATGTAGACTAAAGATGCGAGTCACAAAAGGAAACCACAGCTGCGTTTAATAAAAGTAACAACCAGAGTAGCATTTGAACACACGTGTGAACAATGAATTGCCAACCCGTCGCCATAACCTCGGGGTTATTTCCTCTCATAGTAAAGGAGCTCACTTGTGACCCTGTCAAGATTACATATGGTGCTAATAGGGGATGAGAAATTCCTTGAGCGGAATCGAATCCACACCATTATGTTTCTGCTTTCAGAGGAATGATAATATCAGCAAAATCCAAGGAATTGACACCATCCTTGGAAGGAATAGCTGTCCGTGATTCATTCTGAGTCGGAACTGTCTCAGAATGAACAAGCGAACAAGAAATTGCCGTCACATTCACACGCATATTTAGTCTTGAGTCATAATTTCTTCAGACAGTTTCTCCCTCACGTGAAGAAGTATTTCTGGAGAGAGAAGTGAAGGTGATGGTTTAGCTCGATGGCTTTTCTCATATGGCTGAACCTGAACTGGGTAAAGTATCAGGAAATGCAGTTTTGTTCGCTTCATTTTATTAATTGTGCTGCAACCTCACTCTGCTCATTGCAATGATCGGAAGTGAATTGGATTTATATAATTGGAATGTTTAATATTGTATTCAATTTTGATCCGAATTTATTTCAGCTTAAAGAAAATACTGATGAGAAAAACTAAAAGTTTAACTGCATAGAAAAAACGAGTTTTGATGCTCAGTTGCTTTGGCAGATTGCAGTGGGTATCTAATGAACCCACCATAATTTTCATTGTCCGCC
Source organism: Chiloscyllium plagiosum (assembly GCF_037043375.1). Taxonomy (NCBI): domain Eukaryota; kingdom Metazoa; phylum Chordata; class Chondrichthyes; order Orectolobiformes; family Hemiscylliidae; genus Chiloscyllium; species Chiloscyllium plagiosum. Next base: position 39,656,221 of record NW_028270185.1, on the reverse strand, counting down.
CATCTTTAAAGCACGGGATTAAAGCAGGAAATCGATCTCCAAGCGACGTATCACTTCCTACTCATTATGGAATATCTATCCTTGACAATCTATAAAATCTGCTCAGTTCCATTTATAATGTTTAATGTGGAATATTAATGGAAATCTTACAAAATTCTGCATTTTTTGCTGTCTCTTATTCGGCTGCATACGTTTCTGATATTTCTTTGCATTTCAATTTATCCAAATTAGACATTGCTTCCTCGCACATTCCATCCCCCACACCCCACTTTTACACTTTTCCCCAGCCACAGGCTGTCTTTTTCTCCTGGTGAAACTCGCTGCTTGTGCGTCTTTAAATGTGCCTTCCCAAATATTTTGGAAACGGATTCTCTGAGTGACAGAAATTCTGCTCCATCATTTCTTTGTCCTACATCAATGGTTTTGAATACATGAAGTTCAGAAATTTAGTAACTTGAAAGAGTGAATTTACCACTTATTTCCTCCCTCCAAACCTCACATACTCTGGAAAACTTCCATTCGGTTTTCCTTGGTTCAGTTCCAAAATTTCCAACACACAAATAAATAAAATACCATCCCCACCGAACGCCGTCAGCATCATCTCTAATGTCTTAGCAGCCCAGTAAACGCTGGCAGTCTCCTCTCTGATAGAATCACAGATTCCCTACAAGGCAGAAAGTACAATTCACCCAATAGAGTCTATAGGGTCACTCTGACGAGCATCACAACCTAACCTAGCTCCCACTCTATCCCATATATTTCACTTGAAGAAAGAACAGCCCCCTGGCTTGTGATTTCAAATAAACGTACTGGAATAAACAATTGCATCGTGTGACTGCTGACATTACCCATGGCTATTTCACTTAACTTAGTGATTTCATTCCGTGGAATGACCGGGCAATTTTATATGCTCAATCCACCTGACCTGCAGATCTAAAATCAGTGCGAGCCACTCAGCAATTATATCATAACAGTGAGAATCATCTGCATCATGTTTAATAGCTTTACACACTGGTAACTCAGGCTAGTGAAAGCAAGCTGCGCCCATCAACCATAATTTAATGCATCCAAACGCGATTCTGTGCTGTACAACCGCATTCGTGCTTCAGGAAATGTTTCTGCACTCAGATCTGAATGGGTTTACCCTGTTTTCTTCCTCAGGTTCCTGCTTTAAGCAAACATTTCAGTCAGAAACAAATCGATAAAATGGTTTTCATTCCAACACAGAAACAATGTACAGTTTGCATAAGTTACGTGTTTGCACTTTCACTGACATTCTCTCTCCAGGAGCTGCAGTCCTTCCCCACGGTGATTCAGATAGCCCTGTCCTTCCTGTGACATATCCCATCGAGAATGGAAGGCCAGGCATTAATAACATTCACTGGGTAAAATAGCGACAGGTTTAAAAGTTTTACGATGCCCCTAGCGGTGAATTGTGCCCCGTGACAGGCGGGTACACTGACCACGATACTGCCGAGGACAACAACGTCGAAGGAGGCCCTTCAGCCTTTTGTGGCCGCACTTGTCTAACACAACTGCTAAACGGCCTGAATCAAGTTTTCAATCATTCAGCCTATAGCCTTATACGTCTTGGCATCACAAAGTCTCATCTAATATTTTTTTCAGCTGAAAACGGTTTCCGCCTTTGTGACGCTTTGCGCACATGTACTCAAACCTTTCTTCTTTTCCCGACATCTCTTGGCCCGGTATTCGATCCCTCAATCAACAGGAAACGCTTCTTTCAATCTATCCAATCCGTATCCCTGATTGGTTTGAACATCTCTTCACCAATCATGTCTTCACCAATCTCCGCTGCACGGCGACAAACAACCCCAGTCTGTCCTCATAACTGAAAATATTCAGCCAAACAATACCCCAGTGAATCTCTCCTGCACTGTTCCCAGTGCGATCACATCCATGCTATCATGTAAATTGTAGAACTGCACAAAGTACTCGAGCTAGAGCCAAATAAACTTCCTTTATTCTGTTATTGTATGAGGGCATCGCTGGCTCGGCAGCATATTTTGCTATCTCTAAGTACACAGCGGGCACTGAGTCTCAACTATATTGCAGTGAGTCTGGAGTCATATGGAGGCCCGACCAGATAAGAAAGGCAGTTTCCTTCTTTACAGGACACCAGTGAAACTGATGGTTTTATTTTATTTTCAACAATTGACCATGGATTTATGGGAGTTATTAGATTCGTAATTCCAGATATTTGCTGAATCCCAATTCTACCACCTAGTATGGTCGGAGTCAAACCCGAGTCCCTGGTGTCTGAGTTAACAGTCCAGTCGGAAGAGTGCTCGGCCATTGCAGAAAACCAGTCAAACTGATCTTTTCCATTGGAGTTGCTTTTCCTCGATACTGTCCTGTGTCATTTTCCTGAGCTTGACCCTCCAATAATCTCTTGCCCGTCTCAGTAAAAATTGCTACATGAGTATTGATCTCACAACAGCGGTAACCAAATGGATCAACTGGTCTGCAGGTCCCGATCGTGGGTTTGGTGTACGTTCACCCAGCAACAGTGACCACAGCAGCACAGACTGAACGGTATCAATGTGAGAGTCAGTGTCTTGATGAAATAGGAATCCACAGCCACATGATAAAAGAGCAGCGCTCCGAAAGCTAGTGCTTCAATTAAACATGTAAGATTATAACCTGGTGTTGTGTGATTATTAACTTTGTACACCATAATCCAACACCGGCATCCTCAAATTAATGAAATGGGGGTGTTGGACGGAAAGTCGTGTTAATGATCGTAGGAGGGAAGAAGTCTCTGAGAACGGACGGATTTGAATGTTGACATATGAAACACCGAGTTATGAGCGAGCAGAATTTGAAGGAATAAGATCATTGCCTTGGACAAAATTACCATGTTAAAATAACTTATACCTTTGCGTGCTTCACAAAAACTGGGGCAAATAGAGAAACTACTGCCGAGACTCGGATTCGAACCGAGGTTGCTGCGGCCACAACGCAGAGTACTAACCACTATACGATCGTGGCATCCCATATATCAGCACGCTGTCATGCCGCTATAAGTACAGTAGTATAGACAATGTTTGGCAGAGTACCGAACACAGAATATTAGTGCTTAGCGAACAGTGGCAGATATGTGGGAACTCAGAATGAGCTAATCGTTTAACATTGGTGCCCACAGATGCTTGGGTGAATCCATAAATAATATGCTGAAGGCTGAGATAAATAGATTTCTCCAAAACATGAAAGATTCCGGGGACAGTGCAGGTTTTGTTGAAATGTATGCTCCAATAACAATGCAGTTTAACATCGGCTCCTTCAGCAGCTCCCCACACAAGGCAGTAACCACTGCTGCCATAGAGTCCCAGTTCCCAGCCCCAGAATCAGAGGAACTGAGTGGCGCAGTCACAAAGTTCCAACTTGAAATCGGGATGGCAATGAGGTCTCAGAGATACTCCGATGGCTCCGGAGAATGCACCGTACTTCTATGAGGGTTTAGAGGCATAAGCAGTTCCGTGGTTGCGAATGCTCCTGGTCAAAGGCAGGGCAGAAGGGAAATTTGTTCCCGTTTATAATGACAGCGGTCTACAGTGCATCTTGCTGAGACAACTGAGTGCGACAACTGGAGTGAGGGCGGCTGGTTTGAAGTTTGATTTTCCTTCACCATCACCCACTTCCCTGGAATGAATTGTTGTCACCATTTTGTATTTCCAATTGTTTAATATCTCCCTGCAGTCTGCGGCTTTCTTCCTCATGGTTAATTACAAGACTAACTGTTGTATGATCTACACACTGCTAAATCACGGCCACTTCAAGTAAATATGAATCATTGATCTATATGAGAAAGCAGTGGAACACACAGCAGGCATGCTGCGTAGGTTTGCAGGCGACATCAGAATTGTAGACAGTGAGGAAGATTATCTAAGTTTCAAAAGGATATTAATCCAATGAGTCGTTGGACTGAAAAATTTAACATGGAGTTCAATCTGGATAAATGGAAGATATTGCATTTTGGTACAACAAAAAGAGTAGGTCTTTGCGTAGTGTTGGAGAACACGGAAGATCGGGGATGCAGGTACATAGTTCTATCACATAAAGACAAGGTGTTCAAAGGTATTTAACATACTTCCCTTCATCGCTCAGTCCTTTGTGTATAGTAGTCGGGACGTTATGTTGAAGGTTTGCAGGACATTGATGAGGCCTCTTCTGGAATATTATGTCCAGTTCCGGTTGCCCTGTTGTAGGAATGATATTATTCAGCTGGAGCAGGTTCAGAAAAGGTATACACGCATGTTGCCGTGTGTCGGAGGTTTGAGTTATAATGAAAGGCTGGATAGGCTGAAACTATTTTCAGATTTGAGATTGGTGTGCTGGAAAACCACAACAGGTAAGGCAGCATGCGAGGAGCAGGGGAATCATTTTTTTGCGCAAGTGTCATTCATCAGGCTCTTCCCTGAAACGTCGATTCTCCAGCTCCTCAAATGCTGTCTGACCTGCTGTGCTTTCCAAGCACAACACTATCGACTCAGATCCCTCATCTACAGTTCTCACTTTCTCCCAGTTGAGACTGTTTTCACTCTAGGTTAGGGGATTGAGCGGCGATCTGACAGAAATTTATGACTTCTTGAGAGGAAAGTTAGAGTTAACGATAGCTGGCTTTTCCCAGGAAGGGGATTTGAAGACGAGAGGGCATATGTTTAAGATGAAAAGACCGAAAGTTAAAAAAAGACTTGTGAGGCTTTCTTTTAGAGAAGGTTTTTTACATGCTGAGGAAGTGATGGATGAGGGTATATTTGCAACATTTAAAGAACAATTAGATCCAAAAATGAATGGGAAAGTGGGATTTTAAAAATAAATTTATTCATGCCTAGTACATCAGTTATTTCCCAGAGAACAGTTAAGAGTCAACCACAATATTATCCATCTGGAGTCTCCTGTGGGACAGAGCAGATGAATATGACAGTTTGCTTCACGAACTGGCATGGTTGAATCAGATGGGAGTTTCCACACAACTGATTCAGGTCATCACGAGACTCTGCAATTACAGGTGCTTATTGAATTCAAACTCCACTATCTGTCATGCCAGGACCTGAACCCTTTCTCCCCAAAATATTACTTGGATTTTTGGATGTAAAACTACAAGGGCATTATAACCACTCAGCGGGTACAGCAGGAGACAGATGGGAGTAGATTAGTTTGGCAGAACATTCAGCATAGATTGGTTACACTGACGGGCCTGATTCCATGCTATATGACTCTATATTTGACGCTATGGAATAAATAGCTGGTTTGGATTAACTGCAGCACCTGATGGGATATGTAATCCTACTGGAGTCTCCGGACGTTGTTTTGCTCAGTGATTCCTTCCTACACACGGAACTGGTGAACGGCTTGTCCCCAGTGTTACTGATTAAATGAGTTTCCATTTCTGTGGTTAATTGAATCTCTTCCTGCAGTTCCCACATTGCCCTGCTTTCTCTGCGGTATCGGTGTCCTTTTTCCAACTCAGGGTGAACGATCCTTTCAAATTGTGGCCACACAAATACAAATCCTGTTTTCCATGTTGTGAATGTGTTTTCATTCTTTCTCATTCACCCACAGGGTGTAATTATCACTGGTCAGGATAACATTTATTCTTCACCCCTTGTTCGTTGCTGACTGTCTACGCCACACACCCGGGTGCGATCCCAGCCTCGGGTCTCTATCTGTGGGCAGTCTGCACATTCGCTATGTGTTTGCGTTTTTATTTCTCCCTCATCACCAATGATGTGCAGTTACAGGGCTCAACAATGGGAAATGCAGGTTTCTGGGATAGGGAATACCGTAGGTCCTGGTGGGATGCGTTTTGGATTGGACCATCTGGAATGGAAGGGCTGACTACCCTGCTTCCCCAAACGATGTAGATTCTTGAATTAAGCTCATGTTTTTCTGGCCCTGGAGTCTCTCGTAGGCAGGACTGGGTGAAGATTCTGCATAAGGGACATCAATGAATGGGATTGCAGGAAATTAATGTTATTATCTATGTTCCTGAGGCCGGCTTGCATTCGGAATGTTATTCATCGAACTTAAACATCACCGTTTCCGTGTCCCAGCCCCCAAGGATAACCAGTTCTAAATATTACCCCAACACCACCTTCTCCAGGTATAAGGTTTGACTGTGTGGAAGAAACTGATTCTGAGCTGATGCAAACAAAATCAGCTTCCATCGCCAGTGTCGGAAACACAGATCCAAACAACAAAAGCATATGTTAAACCCACCACTGCAAAGCTAACGGCTCAACACGCTTCAATTGTGCCACTTAGCTGTCTCAGCAAGATGCACTATAAATAGCTATGATAGTACAAACGGGGGCAACTATTCCCTTGATCAGGAGCACACTCAACCGAGGAATTTCTTGCTTCTATATCATCATAGAAGGACGGCACTGTCACCTATTGCATCACTGGAGCCAGAGAGTAATATCGCGCACTCATCCCATCCCCATTTCCGGTTGGATCTGGGAGGCTGTGCCGCACTTTCTCTGAATCGAGGCTGTGAACTGAGATTATGTGTGGTTTTTTGCAACATTGGTTATGGCCTTTAGGAAGCTGGTGAAGTCGCCGATGTAAAGCTAAAATGCTACTGAAACATACATTTCAACAATATCCTGTACTGTCCCCCGAGTCTTTGATATTTTGGCGAAATCTATCAATCTCAGTTTTCAACATTCTCATTCAAGGATCTTCACAGCCTCTGAAGACATCGGATTTAAAGATTCAACTCATTCGCAGTTCCCACATGACTACCACTCTTCGCTGAGTACTGATATTTTACATTTGCTGTTTTTCCGATCATTTCCTCTGCTAGTACACTTATTGCTGCTTGCAAGTATCCTGTTCTGTTGATGCTGTGATCGTGGTCATCTGTATTTTGCATTGTGACCACAGCAACCTCGGTTCGAAACCATACACGACACTAAGTGTTCTCTCCGTTGTCCTTTTTGTGACACATGGTAAGAAACAGTTGTTTTACCTTCAAATTCCACTCTTTCACATCTCTGCGTTTCATATATCAGGATTCAAACACACCCGTTGTCGGAGATTTCTCTCCTTCCCACGATCATTAATCGTCCTTTAGGTCCCTCCTCCCATTTCTCTGAGGCAATGCACAATCCATCACTCTTCTTCACATTGATACTGTACTGTCTGTCCTGCGGTCACTGTTGCTGGGTGAACTTGCCGCAATCCCACCATTGGGATCTCCAAACAAGTCGATCCATTTGATCCAGTAACAGTGTGGACTCTCCCTCTTTATGGGCATTTAAGAGGGCATTGGATAGGTATATGGAGGATAGTGGGTTAGTGTAGTTTAGGTGGGCTTGGATCGGTGCAACATCGAGGGCCCAAGGGCCTGTTCTGCGCTGTATTCTTCTATGTAATACCGCAGTTTTGATATCAATCCCCATGTAGCAGCTTTTACTGACATAGGCCAGAGACAATTGAAGCGTCCGGCTCATGGAAAATACCCAGGACAATTTTGGGGAAACGAAATTTTATTGGAAACGATCAGCTTTTGTGACTTTCTGCGTTGCTCTCGCTGTAATTTCATAGGACTGATAATCCTGAAACCGAGGTAATAGTCTGGGTACTCGGGCCTGACTCCCACTATGTCAGATTGTAAAATTTGGATTCAGCAAATATCTGCATTGATAAATCTAATGATTACTATAGATCCATTGACAATTGTTGAAAAATAAACATCTGGTTTACTGATGTCATTTCAGGACGGAATCTGCTATCCTTACTTGGTCTGGCCTGCATGTGACTTCAGACTCATAGCAATATGGTTGAGTCTCAACTGCGCTCTGGGCAATTCGGAATGGATAATAAATTCTGCTTAGTCAGAATCGCCCTAATACTAATCCAGAAATTTTAAAACAAATGCTCATTAGGCTCAAGCAAGAGTGTTGTGTGCAGGGATGTCATCACACTGAGAACATTGCAGGAGATATTTACCAGGGTGTTGTTTGGGATGAAGAGTTTCAGTTGTGAAGAAAGACAGGACAGAGTGGACTGTTTGTCGCATTGTGAAGGAGATGTAGATAAGTCATGAATGAGTTAGGGTATGGACAGATTTGACTAAACGAGATTCCCATTGATGGAGGGATCGATAAGCAGGGACCAGAGATTTAAGGAGAAAGGCAGAAAGGTTTGAGAAGATGTGCAAAAAACTTTATCAGCCAGTGGGTGGTTGGAATTTAGAATACACTGCCTGCAGTGTTCAGAGCCGCAAAAACCCGTATAACCTGAATAAATATTCAGATGTGATCTTGTGAGACCAAGACATATAAGGCTGTGGGAAAAGCATTGAGAACTCCGATTCAGTTCATTCGGCAGTTGTTTTTGTCAAGTGTGGCCACAATTGGCTGAAGGGCCTCCTTTGACACTCCTGTCCTCGGTAGTATCGTGGTTAGTTCCCCGTCTGTCACAGGGCTCAATTCCCCGCTGGGAACAGTGTAAATGTTTTAAAACTGTCACTCCATTCCCAAGTTCGGGCATTGATACCTGTCCTTCCATTTTCGATGGTGCATGCCACAGGAATGACAGTGCTGCCTGAATCAGTGTGGGGAAGGGCTGCAGCTCTCAGGGAAGCACAGTGTCAGTGAAAGTACAAACACGTGACTTCAGCAAACTGTACATTGTATTTGTGTTGGAATGAAAAGCATTTGACAGACTGGTACTGGATTGACGTGTTTACTGGAAGGAGGATGGTGCGGAAGAAACAGCGTAAAAACCTTCAAATATGATTGCAGAAACATTTCCCTCAGCATGAATGAAATTGTAATGGACAGAGTAGTGTTTCGATACATTGAATTTGGGTTGATTTGCTTTGACGAGGCTGAGTTACCAGGGTATATAGCCATTAAAAAATGATACAGCAATTGCTCACTATGATGGAACATTGTGTCAGTAATTCGCACTGCTGTTCGCTCGGAGGATTAGGTTGATTGGCAAAGTTAAATTGTCCTCTCGTGTCCAGGGAGTGAATTCACTAAGTTAGGTGAATTAGCCATGGGTAACGCGGGGACAAGGTCAGAAGTCACAGGATGACAGGTTATAGTCTTACCGGTTAATTTGAAATCATAAGGGGGAGGGCTCACTCTTCCTCAGGTGAAGTACACGGGAATAGGGAGGGGAGCTTGCTCTGGGTGAGATGACCTTCAGAGAGTCGACACCGGCTCGATTGACTGTCATGCTTTTTCTACACTGTAGGATTCTGTGATTCTATCGGAGAGGATAATAATGATTACTGGGGTGTAAAGCCATTACAAACGATGCTGGCGAGGTGTACTGAGGACGAGATTTTATTCACTTGTCTTCTTGGAAAATTGAGAACAGTTATCCATGAACCAAGGAAGACTTAGTGGGGGGTTCCGGTTATAAAATGTTTGGGCAGAGTAAATGGGTAGAAAATTTCCTCTTTCAAGTAATTAAACATTGAGATGTCAGGCATTCAATACCTTTGAATAACACCTTTGAATGGCAAAGAAATGATGAGAACTGAATCGCTGTCACTCAGAGAATCTGTTTTTCAAAATATTTGGAAAGGCACATTTGGTGACATAAAAGGAATAAATTTCACAAGGGGAGCGACAGCGTGTGGATAGGTAAAGGAGTAGGGGTGGGGTAAAGTCAGTCAGAAGTTGCGGGGAAATATTGTCTAATTTAGTTGACTTTACATGTAAAGACTTTTCGTGAAGATATGCAGCTGAATAAGATTCGATTCTAAAACTCTAAATTTTGAAAAGATTGGCATAATATTCAAGCATTGTAAATGGAACTGAGTGGATTTTTTCTATTGCGATGGGAAGATGTTACATAATGAATGGGAAGTGACCAGTTGCTTGGAGGTCGACTTCGTGGTTTAATCATATGCGTTAAAGATGTGAGGACAAACACCATGATGTTTGGTCCATTTGATACTCAGTGAAATCTGACAAAGTAAGGAGCAACAAAACTGGACTTTAACCTTCTGCTTTTCTAAGAAGTATTATCCTTAAGCTGAAATAAAATTGGAGCAAATTTGAATACAACATTAATCGTTCCAATGGGATAAATCTAATTCACTTGCGAGATTACAATGAACCTGGTCAGGTTGCAGCAAAATTAAAATGAAACGAACAAACAGCGTTTCTTGCGGTTTAATCTAATTCAGGTTGAGCCATATGAGAAAGGCCATTGAGCCACAACATCGCCTTTATTTCCCTCTCCATGGCTACTTCTTCTCGTGAGAGAGAAAGTCACTGAACAAATTATGGGTCAAATGAAGGTGAGAATATGAGTAGAAGTCTTGCTGTCTGTTTTATTCTGACACAGTTCTGACTCAGAATGTATCACTGACAGGTATTCTTCTGACGAGCATGGCTATTTATTGGAATTTGCTGTCATTAAAATTCTGGTGAAAGCTGAAACACCCTGGTGTGGATTCGATTCCCCTCTGGAAAATTCTCATCCATGGCTTTCACTGCATGTAACCTGATGAGGTCACATGCTTCCTCTCTACAAAATCTGCTGAGGAGACCGGGCGATTATGGTGGTGGGTTATTATACTGTTGTTCTCCACATTCACGGATCCGATTCACACTCTAGTTACAAACTTCACAAACTACTTCAGCAGTTTTTCTTTGCACCTCACACTCTGTTAAAACACTGGATCATGCATCTTGTTCTTGCCCTTTACTGCACTGGAGATTGCCGAGCAATACACACCACATTAAAGTCGAAATCAAGAGCGAGAGCAGTCATTCTATTCAATTATACATTAAATTGGTGTAATGAGAAAGAACGCATTTTTTCTTTCCGCACAATGTTCCATCTTGTCTTTCTATGAAGTTACATCGAAAGAAAGAGAAACAGATAACAAGAGATCGTGAGCACAGGTTTATCCAGTGGGGTTGTTCATGAGTATTTTAACCAAACACTTCACACAATAATCTGATCAGTATTTCAAACAGTCACTCGGAATTGGAACCGCAGAAAACTTCTCCAATGAAATGAACCTTTCATTCTTCCACAAATTTCTGATATGTGTGAACCATACAACGATCCATCATCCAGCGAGATCACTGACTTGCCAACTGTATAAGATCCACCAACTTTCTTCAGCAATCACAGCTTCAGTATACAGCCAACTGTACTGTGCCCAGTGTCATTTGTTGCACCCAAGCCACAGAACATTTCTTCCTCCTGAGTTTATGAGGCTTGTTCCTGATCTGTCTAATCGGTTTCATAAAAGTTTCCTATCACTTCAGCACATCCCCTCATAGTTCTGAACTTATGAATAAAATAAGGCGTTAGACCAAATGTTAAACAAAGTAGACGTATGCGACTCAGCCTATCGAGACTGCCCCAACATTCACCGAACTCATGGTTGATCTGATGATCTTCAACTCAATTCTTCTCACTTACGTCGACAAGGTTCCATCACCTTTCTGATTAACTATCTGGCACAATTTGAAAATACTCAACAACGCAGTCAAACAGTGGGTGCCACAAAAATGACACAGACTCTCTGACCCCTGAGCAAAGAAATTACTCATCATTTCTGAATTAAATAGGCAATATCTAATTCTGAAATTATGTCCTCTTGTGCTCTTCTCAGAGCATAGGGCAAGCCACCTGCCGTATCTACCCTGTCAAGATCCCACGAATATTGACCGTTTATAAATGTTATTATGTGATTGTAGAGCTCCTCTCCACCTCCTTTGTTTCAAGGAGAATAATCCCAGCCTAACGAATCATTCCACGAAGCTCCATTTTATACAGAGTTAGCAACATGTTTGTAAATCTCTGCTGGTCCTTACCTTAAGAGTATTTATGAGGAAGTTTCCCTCATAAATACTCTTAAGACCTTCACATCAGCTGGATAACCTCTATTCGGACACAACTAAGTCTTTCCTGATTTCTCCCGCATTATTCTTTATCTATGCCATCAGCCCATTAAACCGCCCTCTTTTCGTTTCTAGTGGGTATATCTCCCAGTAAACCTCATTTCCTTCGTTTCGAACGACATGGTATCATGGCCGTGTCATTGCGAACGTCTTTGTATTCCAGTAAACGATGCCCGTGTCATTATTCATGTCTTTATATCCCTGTAAATTTCAACATGAGAACGGATGCTGGGTTTAATTCAATGCATGAAAACTGACCACTAAGCTATGAAATCTTATTACCGACACAGGGAAGGTGGAAGAAATTCCAATTACAGCTGAATCGATTAGCTGCAACATAATCGGGTCAAGTCACATACTTGACTGTTGTTCTTATAGTTATTTCGTCTCTATGTGTGCTGAATTTACGCAGTGAGGGTTGAATTACTATTGCCAGACATATATAAGGGGGCGTGTGAAATGCTGAAGTTGTGAGATCAGAGCAGTTTTTATTGACGTAGACATTCATTGTTCGAATCTCAGTCTTAGGAATTAGACAGAGAGCGATTTTGAGCAAAGTTTGAGCAGAGACGTTTACCCCATGACGAAATACCAAATTGTGTGGTTACTTTGTTGTTTACCTCATTTGTGTGTTTTGCCTCATTGAGGATTTTGAAGTTATACCCTCTATACAAAAGTTCCGTGCTTTTGCACCATTGTACAAAAGATAGAGTACAATAGCATCCAACGATGTTTCAGTCTATTTATACCGATATTGACTCCTGGAAACAGCACTATGCACTCTCCTCGAGTCTGGAAAATAATTTGCTACATTCCCACTCTTATGGCTCTTTTCATTACATCGGCTTCTGTTCTTCACAGAATCCGATTCAGCAGATCTTGTCACTGAGTCATTTATTTGTTCAAATGATGTGAGCAGAATATCACAGTCCATAACACAGAAGTCAGACCATACTCAGGGATCTGTACTCTGCTCTAGATCATTTCATGAACACCAGGAAGAAATATCTATGATCTTAAAAATTTACTGACCTGTTTTTTCAGAAGCAAGATAAACAGTTCCAGGTTTCTGTTTTGTTGTCACACGAACCAAGGTTGTAAATGCTGGAACCAGTTGAGACTGTCCGCTCTCCCACATCTATTTTCTCCCCAGGAAGTGTTAAGATGATGGTCTGAATCGGATTCTTCTAAAAAGAAGAACGTTTTTATCCATTAATGTCTCGTTTATGGGACCACTAGACTCCCGCTGGGCCTTTGTGTTAGCGCTGATCACAGCAGTTTCCGCAGACTTCAGCTTTTTTGTAGCAAGTACCTTCGAGGATGACATCAAAAGATATTCGCTGTTACTTTATGATACTCTATCAATGGAGGCTGCTCAGTCCGCTAGGAATGGATAATTTCTGCAGTGCGTCCTGCGGATCAGAAACAGTGCACTTTATCATTCAGATCATACAGAGTGAGAGCGCTCGAAAAGGCCAAGCGAGGTTTCCCCACAGGAGTTTATTGTTGGTGGAACAATACCAGCGGCGCCACCCTAACGCAGGAAAGAACTGTCTCAGGAGTCCATTTGGTAAGTTTAGTTTCAGACTCTGGTCACCATTCTCGCCGAACCCTGCAGCCTGTGGGCAATAAGCACAATGAAGTTGGTGGTGGATCCCAAAATGAGAGCATAATTCCTCATTTATATCTCCAATAGAATTAGGGTGGTGGTAGTGGGGGTGGGGGGGGCACATTGTCCGAAGGTAGACAAAATCTAATACCAAAGCAGGAAATAATCTCCTTCAGTAAAATATTTACAACAGTTTTAGCAATAGCGATGGAAGTGCGGTAAGATTCAACCCATGAAGGAAAAGAAAATCAACAATGACCAAGACATACTTATAGTGCTGACACCTTTGCAACTCGATGAAGTCTTTAAAACTCTTTTGCAGTTGGCATTAGGTGGTCAGAAGGCGACTCACCCTTGTCAGAGAACATAGAACAGAGAAAGGACAACATAGAACAGGCCCTTTCACCCACGAAGTTTAATCCTAATGTAAAAAATAATTACAACCTACACACCCCTCAATTCACTGCTCTCCATATGCAAGTGTACAAGTTGCTTAAATGTCCCCAAAGACTCTGCTTCCACCACTACCACTGGTAACGAATTCCAAGCATTCACAGCTCTCTGTGCTAAATAAGAACGACTTCTGACATCTCCTTTCTACCTTCCTCCTAATGTCTTCCAACTATGAGTTCTCATACCAGTCAATCTTGCCCTGGGGAAAATACTCTAGCTATTGATTCTATCTACTCCTCTCATTATTTTGTAGACATCTATCAGGACTCTCTCTTCCTCCTTGGCTCCAGTGAGATTTCCCAGCCTATTCAACCTTTTTTTCATAAGGCAAGCCTTCCAGTCCAAGCAGCATCGTTCGTTGCACCCTCTCCCAAACCTCTGTATCTTTCCTATAGTAGGGCGACCAGAACTGGACACAATACTTCAAGTATTGCCTCACCAGGGACTTGTAGAGCTGCAGCAAAACCTCACGGCTCTTGAACCCTATCCCCCTGTTATTGAAAGCCAAAACACCATATGCTTTCTTAACAAACTTATAAACTTGTATGGCAACTTTGAAAGATCTATGTACTTGCACATCCAAATCCCACTGTTCCTCCACACTGCCAAGAATCCTATCTTTAATCCTATATTCACTATTCGAGTTCCACAATCCAACATGCATCACTTCGCATTTATCCAGGTTGAACTCAATCTGACATTTCTCTGCCCAGCTCTGCAGTCTGTCTATGTCGCGCTGCAGCCTGCAGTAGTCCTTTATACTATTGCCAACACCTCCAAACATTGTGTCATCTGCAAATTTACTAATCCTCCCCTCAACCTCCTCATCTCAGTCATTTATAAAAACTACAAAGAGCAGAGGCCCAAGTAAAGAGCCCTGGGAGACCTCACTCAACATTGTCTTCTGGGCAGAATACTTTCCATCTACAGCCACTCTCTGCCTTCTGTCAGCCAGCAAATTCTGTATATATCTGTTTCATGCCTGGAAACAGAGTGTTGATGGAGGGTTGTCTGTTTATATCTGATTAATGGTCGGTGATAGGGGTGGTGCAGGGTTGTGTGCGTTTTTCTGTATATATCTGCTTAATGACAGGAGACAGACTGGTGGTGGTCGAAGGTTGTGTGTGTGTATATCTGTGTATGTTTGCTCAGTGGAAGGATAACAGGGCGGCGTGGAGGGTTTTGTGTGTGTGTGTGTCTGTCTGTGTATATCTGTTTAATGGCAGGTGATAGTACTGTCTTGGAGGGGTGTGCGTGTGATTCTGTGTATGTCTATTTAAGGGCTGGAGATAGGGTGGTGGTGTGTGTATCTGTTCCGTGGCAGGAGAGACAGACAATGTAGTCCTGGAGGAATGTGTGTGTGTTCCTGCATATATCTGCTCAATGGCAGGTGGCATGTTGTTCATGGAATGTTATGCTTTGTGTGTGTGTTTCTGCATATATCTATTTAATTGCAGGAGATAGGGTGGTGGTGGAGGATTGTGTATGCGCGTGCGTTTTTGTGTATATCTATTTAAGGGCAGTAGGCAGGGTGTTCTTGGAAGGTTGTGTGTGCATATTTCCGTGTATAACTGTTTGGTGACAGGAGACAGGGTGGTCAAGGAGGTTTGAGTGAGTGTGCGTTTGTGTTTCTGTGCATATGTGCTTAATGCCATGAGACAGTTTGGTGTGTGTATGTTATTGTGTGTATCTGTCCAATGAAAGGAGACAGGGTGTTCATGGAGTGTTGTGCATGTTGGTGATTCTGCGTATATCCTTTTAATGGCAGGAGACAGGGTGGTGGTAGAGGGTAGATCTCTGTGTTGCTGTGTCTAAGTGCTTATGGGTAGGAGACACGTTGGTGGTGGACAGACAATGTAGTCCTGGAGGAATGTGTGTGTGTTCCTGCATATATCTGCTCAATGGCAGGTGGCATGTTGTTCATGGAATGTTATGCTTTGTGTGTGTGTTTCTGTGCATATCTGTTAAATGGCAGGAGACAGGGTGGTGGTAGTGGAAGGGTGTGTGGTTTTCTTTTCTGTGCCTGTCTGTTTAATTCTGGTGTTAAGGTCGTGGTGCAGGGATGTGAATGTTTTTTCTGTAAGTATCTGCTTCAATGATAGGAGACAGACTGGTGGTGGTGGAGGGTTGTGTGTCTGTCTGTTTCTGTGTATATCTGATTAATTGCAGGAATCAGGGTGGCGGTGGAGCGTCTGTATGTATGTGTGTTTCTGTGTATATCTGTTTAAGGGCAGGAGACAGGGTAATGGTAGAGGGATGTGTGCGTGTTTCTGCGTATATCTGTTTTAAGGGCTGGAGAGAGTGTGGTGGTGGAGGGTTGTGCGTGTGTGTTTCTGTGTATATCCAATAAACGGCAGGAAACGAGGTCGTGGTCGAGGGATGTGTATGTGTGTGTGTTTGTGTGTTTGTGTATATACCTGCTTAAAGGCAGGAGACAGATGCTGGTGGAGAGTATAGTGTCTGTAATCCTGTTTCTATGTGCTTACTGGCAGGAGAAAAGGTGGTATGGAGGGTTGTGTATGCATGTGTTTCTGCGTATATCCATTTAAGATCAGTAGGCAGGGTGTTCATAGAACATAGACCAAAAATCATTACAGCCCAGTACAGGCCCTTCGGCCCCCAATGTTGCGTCGACCTGTCATTCCAATCTGAAGCCTATCGAAACTACACTATTCCATGTACGTCCATATGCTTATCCAATAACGACTTAAATGTACTTAAAGTTGGGTAATCTACTACCATTGCCGTCAAGCATTCCATACCATTACTACTCTCTGAGTAAAGAAACTACCTCTGACATCTGTCCTATATCTGTCACCTCTCAATTTAAAGCTATGCCCCCTCGTGCTCGCCGTCACCATACTTGGAAAAAGGCTCTCCCTCTCCACCCTATCTAACCCTCTGATTAACTTATATGTCTCTATTGAGTCACGTTTCAAACCTCTTCTCTCCAACGAAAACAGCCTCAAGTCCCTTAGACTTTCCTCGGAAGACCTTCTCTCCATACCAGGCAAGATCCTAGTAAATCTCTTCTGCACCCTTTCCAAAGCTTTCATATACTTCTTATAATGCGGTGACCAGAAGTGGACACAATATTCCAAGTGCGGTCGCACCAGAGTTTTGTGCAGCTGTAGCATCACTTTATGGTTCCAGAATCGATCCCTCTATTAATGCCTTCTTAACAAAACGGTCAACCTGGGTGGCAAATTTCAAGGATCTGTGCACCTGGACACCGAGATCTCACTGCTCATCTAAACTACCAAGAAGCTTATCATAAGCCCAGTACTTTGAATTCCCGTTCCTTCGACCAAAGTGCATCACCTCACGCTTGTTCACAGTAAACTCCATTTTCCAACTCTCAGCCCAGCTCTGCAGCTTGTCTATATCTCTCTGTAACCTACAACATCTTTTGTCACTATCCACAATTTCACCGACCTTAGTGTTGTCTGCAAATTTACTAACCTACCCTTCTACTCCCTCATCCAGGTCGTTTATAAAAATGATGAACAGCAGTGGACCTAACACCGACCCTTGCGGCACATCACTAGTAACTGGACACCAGATGAACATTTCCCATCAAGCACCTCCCTTTGTCTTCTTTCAGCAAGTCAATTACTGATCCAAACTGCAATATCTCCCACAATCCCATTTCTCCGCATTTTGAACAATAGCCTACTGTGGGGAACCTTATCGAATGCGTTTCTGATATCCATATACATCACATCAACCGGTTTACTCTCATCGATCTGTTTGTTCACCATCTCAAAGAACTCAATACGGTTTGTGAGGCACGAAATAACCTTCACAAAACCGTGCTGACTATCCATTATTATAATATTTTTTTTCTAGATGATTGCAAATCCTATCTCTTATAACCTTTTCTAACACTTTACCAACAACTGAAATAAGGCTCACTGGTCTATAATTGCCAGTGTTGTCTCTACTCCCCTGCTTGAACAGGGAAACCACATTTGCTGTCCTCCAGTCTTCTGGCACTATTTCTATAGACAATGACGATTTAAAGATAACTGCCAAAGGCTCACTGGCTCCCTGGGTTCCCAGAGGATCCCAGGCTAAACCCATCCAGCCCAGTGGACATATCTATTTTCACACTCTGCAGGATTTCTAATACCTCTTCCTTGTGAACCTCAATCACACCTAATCTAGTAGCCTGTATCTCGGTATTCTCCTCGACAACATTGTCGTTTTCTAGAGTGAACACTGTCGAAAAATATTGATTTAGTGCTTCCTCTATCTCCTTCGACTCCTCACACAACTTCCCATTAATATCCTTGATTGGCCCTAACCTTACTCTTGCCATTCTTTTATTCCTTAAATACCCATAGAAAGCCTTACGGTTTACCCCGATCCTATCGGCCAACAACGTCTCGTGTCTCCTGCTGGCTCTGCTGAGATCTCTCTTTAGGTATTTCCTGGCTACCTTGTAACCCTCAATTCCACTTCCTTCGTAAACCACGGCTCCTGCGCTCCTGCGCTCCACAGCTTCCTCCCGGCCTGATAGTTACATATTTATCTAGGACACTCTGGAACGTTTCCTTGAATAAGCTCCACATTTCTAATGAGCCCATTCCCTGCGGGTTCCATCCCAATTTAATACTTCCTAAATCTTGCCTAATCGCATTGTAACTGCCGTTCACTCAGCTGTAAATTTCGTGGAAATGTTTGTGTGTGTTTGTGTGTGTGTGTGTGTGTGTGTGTGTGTGTGTGTGTGTGTGTGTGTGTGTGTGTGTGTGTGTGTGTGTGTGTATTTCCGTGTGTGTATAACTGTTTGATGACAGGAGTCAGGGTGGTCAAGGAGATTTGAGTGAGTGAGTGTGTGTGTGTGTGTGTGTTTCCGTGCATATGTGCAGACTGACATTAAACAGGTAGACACCGAAACCAACACACAACCCTCCCCCACCACCCTGTCTCCTGCCTTTCAGCAGATATACACACAAACACACACACAGCCCTCCCCCACCACCCTGTCTCCTGCCTTTAAGCAGATATACACACAAACACACACACATCCCTCAACCATTTCCCTGTTTCCTGCCGTTAATCAGATATACACAGTTTGGTGTGTGTGTGTTTTTGTGTATATCTGTCCAATGGCAGGAGGTAGGGTGTTCATGGAGTTGTGTGTGTGTATGTATGTGTGTGTGTGTGTGTGTGTGTGTATGAGTTACTGCATATATCTTTTTCATGGCAGGAGACAGGGTGGTGGTAGAGAGTAGGTTGTCTGTGTTTCTGTGGCTATGTGCTTACTGGTAGTGGTGGTGGTGAGGGGTGTGTGTGCATGTTTCTGTGTTGGGGATGTTTGTCTGTCTGTGTGTTTTATTTTCTGTGTATGTTTGTTTAATGGTAGGTGATAGGTGTTGGTGCAGGATTGTGTGTGTTTTTCTTAATATTTCTGCTTAATTACAGCAGACAGACTGATGGTGGAGGGTTGTGTGTGTGTTTCTGTGTAAAATCGATTAATTTTAGGAAACAGGGCGGTGGTGGAGGAGTGTGCGTGTGTTTCCCTGTATATCTATTTAATGTCAGGAGGCAGGGTGGCCGTGGTGGTTTGTGTGTGTGCGTGTTTCTGTGTATATCTGATAAACAGCAGGAAACAGGGTAGTGGTCGAGGGATGTGCGTGTGTTTCAGTGCATTTCTGTTTAATGGCAGGAGACAGGGTGGTCGTGGAGATGTGTGTGTGCTTCTGTGTAAGGGCTGTGCGTATGTGATTCTGTGTATATCTGATTAACGGCACGAAACAGAGTAGTGGTTGAGGGATGTATATGTGTGTTTGTGTTTATATCTGCTTAAAGGCACGAGACAGGCTGGTGGTGGAGGGTTGTGTGTTGGTTTCGGTGTCTAACTGTTTAATGTCAGGAGACAGGGTGGTCGTATTGGGTTGTGTGCGTGGGTTAATGTGGATATCTATTCAAAGGCTAGAGACAGGGTGGTGGTGGAGGGTGCTGTGTATGTGTTTCTCTGTATAACTGTTTAATTGCAGATGGCATGTTGGTGATGGAGGGTTGTGTGTGTATTTCTGCGTATATGTGCTTAATGGCAGGACACACGATGGTGTGTGTGTGTTTCTCTGTACACCTGTTCAATGGCAGGAGACAGGATGGTCATGGAGGGTTGTGTGTGTTTCTGCGTATCTCAATTCAATGGCAGGAGACACAGTGGTGTTGGAGGGTAGAGTGTCTGTATTTTCGTGTCTGCGTGCTGAGTGGCAGGTGACAGGGTAGTGGAGGATTGTGTATGTTTCTGTGTATATCTGTTTAAGGTCAGTAGACAGTGTGTTCGTAGAGGGTTGTGTGTGTTTTTGTGTCTATCTGTTTAATGGCAGGTGACAGGGTGGTGGTGGAGGGTGGTATGTGTTTGTTTCTGTGTATATTTGTTTCATGCCAGGAGACGTGGTGGTGCTTGAGGGTTGTGCGTGTGTTTCTGTTTATATCTGCTTAAAGGCAGGCAACAAGATGTTAGTCGGGGGTTTTGTGTGTGTTTGTGTGCGTGCGTTTCTGTGTATATCTGTTCAATGGCAGAAAACAATGTGGTGGTTAACGGTTGTGTGTGTGTGCATTTCTACGCATATCTGTTTAATCGCAGGGGATAGGGTTGTGGTGGATGGTTGTTTGTGTGTTTGTGTGTGTTCCTGTGCATGTCTGTTTAATGGCAGGAGCCAGGGTGATGTTGGAGGGTTGTGTGTGTGTTTTTATGTGTATATCTGATTAATGGCAGCAAACAAGATGGTGGTGGAGGATTCTGTATATGTGGGTGTTTCTGTGTATATCTGTTTCAGGGCAGAAGACATGATAGTGGTCGAGGGTTGAGTGCGTGTACTTCCGTGTATATCTGCTAAATGGCAGGAGAAATGGTGGTGGAGTGCGTGTCTGTGTGTATAACTACTTAATGGCGGGAAATAAGTTTGTGGTGGCGGGTTGAGTGTGTGTGTTTCTGCATATATTTGTTTAATGTTGGCTGACAGGGAGGTTATGGAGGGTTGTGTGTGAGAGTGTTTCTGTATATCTGTTGAAATGCAGGAGACAGGTTGGTAGTGGAGGGTTGTGTTTTTCTGGATATGCCTATTCAATTGCAGGAGAAGGGTGGCAGTGGAGGGTTGTGTGTGCTTCTGTTTACATCTGATCATTGGCGGAAAACAACTTGCTTGTGTAGTGGTGTGTGTGTTTCTGTATATCCCTGTTTAATGGCAGGAGACAGGATCGTAGTGAGGTTTGTGCGTGTGTGTGTGTTTCTGTGTATAATTGAATTATGGCAGCAAACAGTGTGGTGGGGGAGGGTTCACTCTGTATGTGTTTCTGTATATACCTGTTTAATTGCAGGAGACAGGTTGGTGCTGGAGGATGATATATGTTTGTTTCTGATTATATCTGTTTCATGGCAGGAGACAGGTTGGTGCTGGAGGATGATATATGTTTGTTTCTGATTATATCTGTTTCATGGCAGGAGACATCGCGGCGGTTGATGGTTGTGCGTGTGTTTCTGTGTATATCTGCTTAATGGCAGAAAACAATGTAGTGGTGTACTGTTATGTGTGTATTTCTACGTATATCTCTTTAATGGAAGGATACAAGTTTGTCGTGGAGGGTGGTGTGTGTGTGTTTCTGCATATATCTGTTGAATGTTGGTCGAGGGGAGGTCGTGGTGGTGGTGTGTGTGTATGTTGGTGTATATCTGTTTAATGACAGGAGACAGGGTGGTGGTGGAGGCTTGTCTGGATGTTTCTGTAAATATCTGTTTAATTGCAGGAGACAGGGTGGTTTTGGAGGTTGTGTGTGTGTTTCTGTGTATGTCTGTTTAATGGTAGGAGGCAGTGTGGTGCTGAAGGTATGCCTTTATGTTTCTGTATAAATCTGTTTAATTCCAGGAGACACGGTGGTGGAGGAGGGTGGTGTGTGTGTGTGTGTGTGTGTGTGTAAATGTTTAATTGTAGGAGAAATTGTGGTGTTGGAGGAATGGGTGTGCGTGTTTCTGTGTATATCTGTTCAATGACATAAGACTGGGTGGTGGTGGAGGGTTGACTGTATGTTTCTGTAAATATCTGTTTAATTGCTTAATGACAGGAAACAAATTGCTGTTCAAGGATTGTGTGTGCGTGTGTATGTGCATGCGTGTGTGTGCATGTGTTTCTGTGTATGTCTGATTAATGACAGAAGACAGGGTGTTAGTGTCGAGATGTGTGTGTTTCTGTTTATATCTGTTTAATCACCGGAGAGTGTGTGATTGGGGAGGATTGTGTGTGTATTTATGTGCATATCTGTTTAACGGCAGCGAACAGGGTGCTGGTGGAGGGTTCTGCATGTGTGTGTGTTTCTGTGAATAACTGTTTCAGGGCAGGAGACATGGTGGCGGTCGAGGGTTGTGTGTGTGTGTATTTCTGTGTATATCTGCTCAATGGCAGCAGAACAGGGTAGCGGTGGAGGGATGTGTGTGTGTTTGTGTGTATATCTGTTTAATGTCAGCACACATGGTGGTTGTCGAGGATTGTGTTTGTGTTTTTCTGTGTATATCTGTTTAGTGGCAGGAGACAAGGTGGTGGTGAAGTGTCGAGTGCTTGTTTGTGTGCATATCTACTTCACAGCAGGAAATCAGGTGGTGGTGCAGGGTTGTGTGTGTTTGTTTCTGCATATGTCTGTTTAATGGCGGGTGGCAGGGTTGTAGTGGGGGGTGGTGCGTTTCTGCATATATCTGTTGAATTGCAGGTGGAAGGCTGGTAGTGGAGGGTTGCGTGTGTGCGTTTCTGTATATATCTATTGAATGGCAGGAGACAGGTTGGTAGTGGAAAGTTGTGTGTGTTTCTGTGTACATCTAATCAATGGCAGAAAACAGCTTGGCAGTTTAGTGTTGTGTGTATTTCTGTATATCCCTGTTTAATGGCAGGAGACGGGATGGTAGTGGAGTTTTGTGTGTGTGTTTCTGTGTATAATTGATTGATGGCAGCAAACGGGGTGGTGAGGAGGGTTCCTTGTGTGTGTGTTTCTGGTTATAACTGTTTAATTGCAGGAGCCAGGTTGGTGGTGGAGGGTAGTATGTGTTTGTTTCTGAGTACATCTGTTTCATGGCAGGAGACATGGTGGCAGTTGATGGTTCTGCGTGTGTATCTGTGTATATCTGCTTAACGACAGAAAACAATGTGGTGGTGGACGGTTGTGTTTTTGTGTATTTCTATGTATATCTGTTTAATGGCAGGAGACAGGATTGTGGTGGAGAGTTGTGTGTATGTTTGTGCATATATCTGTTTAATGATAGACGAGGGGTGGTCGTGGTGGTGTGTGTGTGTGTATGTGTATATCTGTTTAATGAGAGGAGACAGGGTGGTGGTGGAGGCTTGTCTGGCTGTTTCTGTAAATATCTGTTTAATTGCAGGAGACAGGGTGGTTTTGGAGGTTGGTCAGTTTACGTTTCTGCATATAAAAGTTTAATCAATGTAGATAAGGTGGTCGTGAAGGGTTGTGTGCGCGTTTCTGTGTATATCTGCTTAATGATTGAAAACAAATTGGTTCTCAATGCTTGTGTGTGCGTGTGCGTATGTGTGTGCCTGTGTGCTTCTGTGTATATCTGTTTCATGACAGGAGACAGGGTGGTGGTGGAGGCTTGTCTGGATGTTTCTGCAAATATCTGTTTAATTGCAGGAGACAGGGTGGTTTCGGAAGTTGGTGAGTGTGTGTTTCTGTATATAACTGTTTAATGAATGTAGACAGGGTGTCGTGGAGGGTTGTGTGTGTGTTTCTGTGTATAGCCGCCTAATGACAGGAAACAAATTGGTTGTCAATGCTTGTGTGTACGTGTGCGTCTGTGTTTCTGTGTATATATATTTAATGGCAGAAAACAATGTGATAGTGGAGGGTTGTGTGTGTGTGTTTCTGTCTATGTCTGTTTAATGGCAGGAGACAGGATGGTGCTGAAGATATGTCTTTATGTTTCTGTATTTATCTGTTTAATTGCCGGAGACAGATTGTTGGAGGAGGGTGGTATGTGTGTGTGTGTGTGTGTCTATATGTTTAATTGCAGGAGACAGTGTGGTGTTGGAGGAATGGGTGTGCGTGTTTCTGTGTATATATGTATGATGATGGGAGACTGGGTGGTAGTGGTGGAGGGTTGTATGTACGTTTCTGTAAATACCTGTTTAATTGCTTAATAACAGGAAATAAATTGCTGTTCAAGGGTTGTGTGTGCGTGTGTGTCTGTGCGTGTGCATGTTTCTGTGTATGTCTGGACAATGGCAGGAGACAGGGTGTTGGTGACGAGATGTTTGTGTGTTTCTGTTTAAATCCATTTAATCACCGGAGAGTGCGTGATTGGGGAGGATTGTGTGTGCATGTGTATGTTTATGTGCATATCGGATTAATGGCAACAAACAGGATGGTGGTGGAGAGTTCAGTATGCGTGTGTGCTTCTGTGTATATCTGTTTTAGGGCAGGAGACAGGGTGATGGTCGGGGATTATGTGTGTGTATTTCTGCGTATATCTGCTCAATGGCACGAGAACAGTATGGTGGTGGAGGGTGTGTGTGTGTGTGTGTGTGTGTGTGTGTGTGTGTGTGTGTGTGTGTGTGTGTGTGTGTGTGTGTGTGTGTGTGTGTGTGTGTGTGTGTGTGTGTGTGTGTGTGTGTGTGTGTGTGTGTGTGTGTGTGTGTGTGTGTGTGTGTTTCTGTGTGTGTTTCTGTGTGTGTATAACTGTTTGATGACAGGAGTCAGGGTGGTCAAGGAGATTTGAGTGAGTGAGTGTGTGTGTGTGTGTGTTTCCGTGCATATGTGCAGACTGACATTAAACAGGTAGACACCGAAACCAACACACAACCCTCCCACACCACCCTGTCTCCTGCCTTTAAGCAGATAGACACACAAACACACACACATCCCTCAACCATTTCCCTGTTTCCTGCTGTTAATCAGATATACACAGTTTGGTGTGTGTGTGTTTTTGTGTATATCTGTCCAATGGCAGGAGGTAGGGTGTTCATGGAGTTGTGTGTGTGTGTGTGTGTATGAGTTACTGCATATATCTTTTTCATGGCAGGTGACAGGGTGGTGGTAGAGAGTAGGTTGTCTGTGTTTCTGTGGCTATGTGCTTACTGGTAGTGGTGGTGGTGAGGGGTGTGTGTGCATGTTTCTGTGTTGGGGATGTTTGTCTGTCTGTGTGTTTTATTTTCTGTGTATGTTTGTTTAATGGTAGGTGATAGGTGTTGGTGCAGGATTGTGTGTGTTTTTCTTAATATTTCTGCTTAATTACAGCAGACAGACTGATGGTGGAGGGTTGTGTGTGTGTTTCTGTGTAAAATCGATTAATTTTAGGAAACAGGGCGGTGGTGGAGGAGTGTGCGTGTGTTTCCCTGTATATCTATTTAATGTCAGGAGGCAGGGTGGCCGTAGTGGTTTGTGTGTGTGCGTGTTTCTGTGTATATCTGATAAACAGCAGGAAACAGGGTAGTGGTCGAGGGATGTGCGTGTGTTTCAGTGCATTTCTGTTTAATGGCAGGAGACAGGGTGGTCGTGGAGATGTGTGTGTGCTTCTGTGTAAGGGCTGTGCGTATGTGATTCTGTGTATATCTGATTAACGGCACGAAACAGAGTAGTGGTTGAGGGATGTATATGTGTGTTTGTGTTTATATCTGCTTAAAGGCACGAGACAGGCTGGTGGTGGAGGGTTGTGTGTTGGTTTCGGTGTCTAACTGTTTAATGTCAGGAGACAGGGTGGTCGTATTGGGTTGTGTGCGTGGGTTAATGTGGATATCTATTCAAAGGCTAGTGACAGGGTGGTGGTGGAGGGTGCTGTGTATGTGTTTCTCTGTATAACTGTTTAATTGCAGATGGCATGTTGGTGATGGAGGGTTGTGTGTGTATTTCTGCGTATATGTGCTTAATGGCAGGACACACGATGGTGTGTGTGTGTTTCTCTGTACACCTGTTCAATGGCAGGAGACAGGATGGTCATGGAGGGTTGTGTGTGTTTCTGCGTATCTCAATTCAATGGCAGGAGACACAGTGGTGTTGGAGGGTAGAGTGTCTGTATTTTCGTGTCTGCGTGCTGAGTGGCAGGTGACAGGGTAGTGGAGGATTGTGTATGTTTCTGTGTATATCTGTTTAAGGTCAGTAGACAGTGTGTTCGTAGAGGGTTGTGTGTGTTTTTGTGTCTATCTGTTTAATGGCAGGTGACAGGGTGTTGTTGTAGGGTTGTCTGTG
The DNA here is from genome assembly GCF_037043375.1 of Chiloscyllium plagiosum. NCBI lineage: Eukaryota > Metazoa > Chordata > Chondrichthyes > Orectolobiformes > Hemiscylliidae > Chiloscyllium > Chiloscyllium plagiosum. The sequence goes on along the minus strand of NW_028270185.1, from coordinate 39,630,049 downwards.
CGTTTTGTTTTCTATGCCAGTCTGTTTAATGGTAGTTGATACGGTGGTAGTGCAGGGTTGCGTGCGTTTTTCTGTATATATCAGCATAATGACAGGAGACAGATTGGTGTTCGTGGAGGGTTGTGTGTATGTGTGTTTCTGTGTATATCTGTTTACTGGCAGGAGACAGGGTGGTGCTGAACAAATGCATGTATACTTCTGTGTACATCTGTTTATTTTCAGGACACAGTGTGGTGGAGGAGGACAGTGTGTGCGTGTTTCTGTGTATATATGTTTAATTTCAGGAGACAGTGTGGTGGTGGAGAGATGTGTGTGTGTGTTTCAGTGCATTACTGTTTAATGGCAGGAGACAGGGTGGTGTTGGAGGATTGTGTGTGTATGTCTGTGTGCACCTGTTTAATAACAGGAGACAGGAGATTCGTGGAGTGTTGTGTGCGTGTGTTTCTGTACACATCTATTTTAGGGCTGGAGACAGGGCTGTGGTGGAGGGTAATGTGCGTACGTGTTTCCGTTTATAACTGTTTAATGACAGGAGACAGTGTTGGAGGAGGGATGTGTGCGTGTTTCTGTGTTTAACTGCTTAATTACAGGAGACAGGGTGGTGCTGGAAATATGTGTGCATGTTTCTGTGTGTATCTTTAATTGCAGGACGCAGTGGTGGAGGAGGCTGGTGTGTGTGTGTGTGTGTGTGTGTTTCTGCGTCAATCCAATTAATGGCAAGACACAGTGTGGTAGTGGAGGGTAGAAAGTCTGTGATTCTGTGTGTATGTGCTTACTTGCAGGAGACAGGGTGGTGGAGGAGGCTTGTGTATGTATGAGGATTTCTTTGTATATCTGTTTCATGGCAGGAGACAGGGTGCTGGCCGAGAGTTGTGAGTGTTTGTTTCTGTGTATATCTATTTAATGCCAGGAGATAGGGTGGTGGCCAAGAGTTGCGTGTGTTTGTTTCTGTGTATATCTGTTTAATGGCAGGAGACAGGGTGGTCGTGGAGGGTCGTGCGTGAGTGTGTTTCTGTGTATATCTATTTAATTGCTGAGGACAGAGTGGTGGTGGAGGGGTGTGTGTGTGTGTGTGTTTCAGTGCATATCAGTTTAATGACAGGAGACAAGTTGGTGGTAGGGCGATGTATGGGTCTGTGTTTCTGTGTATATCCGTTAAATGGCAAGAGACAGGGTAGTTGTGGAGGGAGTATGTGCATGTTTCCGTGTATGTCTGTTTAATTGCAGGAGACAGGATGGGTGATGGAGGATTGGGTATGTGTATGTTTCAGTGCATATCTCTTTCATGATGGGGGATCGGGTGGTAGTAGAAGGTGGTGTGTGTGTGTTCCTGTGTATATCTGTTTAATGATAGGAGACAGGATGTTGGTGGAGGGTTGCTGTATGTTTCTGTAAATTTCTGTTTAATAGCAGCAGACAGCATGGTGATGGAGGATGGTGAGTGTGTGTTTCTGCGTATAACTGTTTAATAGCCGGAGACAGGGTGGTGCTGGAGTTTTGTGTGTGTATTTCTGTATATATTTGTTTAATTACAGGACACAGGTGGAGGGTTGCGTGTGTGTTTCTTTGTATATCTGCTCAATGACAGGAGAAAAATTGGGTGTCAAGGATTTTGTGTGTATGTGTGTTCCTTAGAATATCTGTGTAATGACAGAAAACAATGTGGTGTCGGAGGGATGTGTGTGTTTCTGTATATATCTCTTTATTGACAGGATACAGGGTGTTAGAGGCGGGTTGTGTGTGTGTTTCTGTGTATGTCAGCTTAATAGCGGGAGACAGCGTGGTGGTGGAGGGTTGTGTTGTGTGCTTCAATGTATATCTGATAAATGACAGGAAACAAAGTGTGGTGGAGGGTTTTGTGTGTGTGTGTTTCTGTGTATATCTGTTTAATGGAAGGAGACAGCCTGATGGTGGCTTGTGTGTGTGTTTCTGCGTATATTTGTTTAATGGGAGGAGACAGGGTATCGGTGGAAGGTTGTGTGCTTGTGTTTCTGTCCATATCTGTGAAATAACAGGAGACAGGTATATAAGGTTGGTGTGTATGTATTTCTGCATATCCCTGTTGAATTCGAGGAGACAGGGCGGCGGTGGAGGGTTGTGTATGTGTGCTTCTGTGTATATCTGTTTAATTGCAGGAGACATGGTGGTCGTGGAGGGTTGTATGTGTGTTTCTGTGTATATCTGCTTATGACAAAAACAAATTGGGTGTCAAGGATTGTGTGTGCGCACGCGCGCGCGTGTGTGTTTCTGTGTATATCTGTTTAATGGCAGAAAACCATGTGGTGGTAAAGGTTGTGTGTGTGTGTTTCTGTGCATGTGTATTTAATGGCAAGAGACAGGACGATGGTGTTGAGATGTGCGTGTTTTTTCATATCTGTTTAATTGACGGTGAGTGTGTGATGGTGCACCATTGCTTGTGTGAGAGTGTTTTCGCGTGTGTTTCTGTGTAGATCTGTGTAATGGCAGCAGACAGTGTGGTCGCGGATGATTGTGTGTGTTTCTGTGTATATTTGTTTAATGGCAGAAAACAATGTGGTGGTGAAGGGTTGTGTGTGTGTGTGTGTTTCTGTTATATTTGTTTAATGCCAGGAGGCAGGAAGGTGGCTTAGAGATTTGTGTGTGTTTCTGTGGATATCTGTTTATTGACCGAAGACAAGGTGTTGGTGCAGGGTTTTGTGTGTGTGTGTGTGTGCGCGCGCTTCTGTGTATATCTGCTTGATAGCGTGAGACAGCGTGGCGGTGGAGGCTTGTGTTGAGTGTTTTAGTGTATATCTGATTACTGGCAAGAAACAGGGTTTTGGCGGAGAGTTGTGAGTGTGTTTCTGTGTATATCTATTTAATGGAAGGAGACAGGATGATGATGGAGGGCTGTGTGTGTTTCTGCATATGTCTGCTTAATGGCAGGAGACATGGTAGTGGTGAAAGGTTGTGTGCTTCTGTATTTTTTCTATAACTGTTTCATAACAGGAGACAGGTATTGGTGCAGGTTCGTGTGTATGTTTTTCTGCATTTTACGTTAACCGTGCAATTTGCTGCAGGCACGTTCACACCTAGACATGAGCAACATGGATACCAACTGAGTTGGAAACGTGTTGGAACTGCGTTGGAAGCGTGTCTTGTTGTAACGTTTTCAAGATGTCAGTTATGCTGGAAAACAAAGAGCTATTGGAAACAGAAAGGGGAAAGGTAGAATGGCTTTAACTTTCAGTGTTGGATACCACGGAGCCGCAGTACGAGCGGCTGTGGCTTTTTTCGGTAGTGTAGTGGTCATCACCTGCGCCTATCATGCGAAAAGTCCCCAGTTCGAAACTGAGCGGAAGCTTCTTTGCTTTTCAACTGCAGTCTTTTACATGGACAAGAACGGAGCTTTCTTGCTTGCTTTCCCATCTGAAAACCTGCCTTCGAATTTGCTTGAACAAATCTGCTCTCGGAGTGAAATGTAATGCAATTCCATTTAATTACTGTGCAAAGCATTGTAAAGTTTTTCTCCAACCTGGTTCTGATCATATGTCATTCTGTTTGAGAGTGTAGTTACCGCTTTCTGATCCTTCCACGAAAAGCAGTACCGCATTTGCATTCCTTGCGCAGGCGGCCCGGTGCAAAGACAGGGAAGAAGCTGATGCTCTGGTGTCACAGCGAACCACGGATTCCTGAACTTGTCTGTCCGTCAAATGTACTCCACAGTGGCATCTCGAACCGGCTCCGAGGTCAGAGCATCCTCACAATGTGATCTGTCGTTCTCGGATTGTAATGCTACCTTCCGTTTTAGGGTGGAGAACATTCTTTGGGACTGTTACTCTGCAAAACAGACACAGTGACTGAAACTATGCTGCAGGTATGATGTGGACCACGGCCCACTCAGGTTTGTGCATTTTCCCTGTCGTCCGGTGTGTTTCGTGTTCCGTGTAAACGTGAAAGGTGTCCTGTTTTGAGCAAAGGGTGAAATCATTTAGCGAAGCAAGAATCGAAATTGCAGTAATGTCAAGCAGCTCATGGTTATTTGACCAAATCATAAGCGAACATATATTCTCACGCACTCACAGATACATTTGTAGCTGAAATGAGTCTGAGAAGATAGACTCAGGTTACAATTGATTTTTGTCTGGATTGATAGGCTATCATTATCTGCTGCGAAATTGATATTGTAATCGGGCACATTCCAGCAGCTGTGCGAGTCCAAGAGGAATCATGGAACACTTTTCATTTCACTTTGCATCTGTTGTTATGCAGGAGCACAATTGGATATGCAAGAAAATGGGGAGCATGGGCGGCACGGTGGCACAGTGGTTAGCACTGCTGCCTCACAGCTCCAGGGACCCGGGTTCAATTCCCGACTCAGGCAACTAACTGTGTGGAGTTTGCACGTTCTCCCCGTGTCTGCGTGGGTTGGCTCCGGTTTCCTCCCACAGTCACAAAAGATGTGCAGGTCAGGTGAATTGGCCATGCTAAATTGCCCGTAGTGTTAGGTAAGGGGTAAATGTAGGGGTATGGGTGGGTTGCGCTTCGGCGGGTCGGTGCGGACTCGTTGGGCCGAAGGGCCTGTTTCCACAATGTAATGTAATGTAATGGCTCGCTGGTAGTCGTGCGGGCTGGCGGTAGCGCTGGCTAGGGGTAGCGCTGGCTGGTAGTGTGGCGGAGCGGTCTAATGTGCTAAATCCAGATCTCGGTTTTTGAATCCCACCGCTGCCATTTATGCTGATCAACTCCAACGCTGCAGCTTGTTTCAGTCCCCACTGTATATTGCATTTGCTTCCCCGGGAATTAACTGTGGTGTGGCATAGTGCCAAATATTTAAAAATGTCTCTACTGTCATGAGCGTATTAGCCTCCTGCACGAAAAATCGCAAACCGCTCTGCTGTTCCAGGTAAGTTGAGATTTTACTGAAACCGAATGGAGACTGTTATTCCATCGCCGTTGTGAACTAAGTCCTGCGGTGACTCGACTCGTCTTTTTTTGGTTTTCCGGCGAATGGGAAAATCGTTCCAATGAATTTTGATGTCTTATGTTATTGAATTTCTCCCATTTCCTTCATTTCCGTCCTGGAGACATCGGAAGGGAAAGGTAATCTAATCGAGACTGTGATTGGTGAAATTCACTTTTTATGCCCCATTCTTATTATGTTCTTTCTTTCTCCCTTTTTAGCATTGTCTGGCGAGTGTTTGTGCTCTAAGGCTGCAGTATGTTTGAAAGAGTAGTTTGGAATTGCCCTGTTATTAGTTGTGAGATTACTTTATGACTCATGCCGTCGGAGTGTCTCAAATTTAGCATTGTCTGAAAATGCATTAGGTTTGTCCGCTAAAAAGTAGGGCTTATGCCCGAAACGTCGATTCTCCTGTTCCCTGGATGCTGCCTGACCTGCTGCACTTTTCCAGCAACACATTTTCAGCTCCGCTAAAAAGTAATCGTTTAAAGCAGGTGTAAGCAACACAACGTTAATGGGGTTCACTGCGTGGAAACAGATACTTCGGTTTATCTCGTCCATGCTCACCACATAGCCAAAATTAAACAAGTCCCGTTCCATGAGCAGTCGAACAGACGAAGTGATTCTGCCACAGACTGCGATGGCAAGCTCCGCTAAAAAGTTATCCTTTACAGCCGGTGTAAGCAACACAAAGTTATTGGGGTACATCGCGTGAAAACAGGTACTTTGGGTATCTCGTCCATGCTCACCACATAGCCAAAATTAAACAGGTCCCGTTCCCCAGCATTTGGCCCCAATCCCTCGAAACCCATCCTATTCAGAAACTCATCCGATTACCTTTGCAATTTTCTGAGTGTAATAGTCTCCTTCACTTCCTCTGGTAGCTCATTCCACACACGCACAACCTTCTGTTTGGGAAATCTGCCTCAGGTTCTTTGTCAATTTCAGCCCACTCACCTTAAACCTATGCTATCGAGTTTTCAACTCACCCCAACTTTGGTAAAACACGTAAATATTCAGTTTACAACCCTTCCATAAGATCATATCGCAGCCGTTACGCTGCATGGAAAGTCGTCCCAGCCTATTCCACTTCGCCCTACGGTACAAACATTGACTACATCCTTGTCTGCATTTTGTTAATAATTTCACGTGCCTTTTTTTAGGTTTTCAAGATGTCAATTACACTGGACAACAACGAGCGCTTGGAACCAGAAAGGTGAAACGAAGAATGGCTTCAACTTTAGTGCTGGATGCCACTGAGACGCCATCGCGGTGGTTGGGGATTGTTTCGTTCGAGTAGTTTTCATCACGTTCGCCTCACACGCGAAAAGTCCCCAGTTCGAAACTCGCCGAAACTGCTTTGTTCTTCAACTGCAGCCTTTCACATGGGCAAATACGTATCTTTCTTTCTTGCTTTCCCATCTGAAAACCTGCCTTCGAATTTGCTGGAACAAAACTGCTCTCGTCGTGAACTGTAATGCAATTCCATTTAATGACTGTACAAAGCATTGTAAAGTTTTTCTCCAACCTGGATCTGATCATATGCCATTCTGTTTGAGAGTGTAGTTACCGCCTTCTGAACCTTTCACGAAGAGCAGTACCGCATTTGCATTCCTTGCGCTGACGGCCCGGTTCAAAGACAGAGAAGAAGCTGATGCTCTGGTGTCACAGCGCACCACGAATCCCAAAATTTGTCTGTCTGTCAAATGCAATAGCTGTAGAAGGAAAAATAAAACGTGCTCCAAACTTCCCTTTATCATTCATCTCTGGTTTTGAAGTTCTAAACTCTAGATAAAGATCCATACGAATGAGGGAATTTCCCTTCTGTTAACTCCCACCAAACTCACATCGCCTGCAACTCTTCCATATGGATACAACTCAGTTTTAGCTGGTGTAACACCACATGATCTATTCGTCTTTTCCACCACGCCATAAAACCCCGCCTTGTCTTTTCAAATGTCATTACCCCTCACTACATCGATGGATTCCTTTCCATTTTATTCTTTCCAAGTAAACACTGTCCATTCTTCCTGACGACATTTCATTCCAGTCATCGCTATCCATGTATGTTATTATCTCTTTATATTCCAGTATTGTTCATGTTGAGAAAGGATGCAGGGTCCAATGCAACAAATTAAAGTCCGCTCTAATGCTGTATACTGCCATTACCAACGTAGTGAAAATGGAAGCAAGTTCTTTCAAAAGTGAATCCTTTAGTTGTCGCATTATGTATCAATCCCTGACTGGGAAGTGACTGTTTTTCAAAGCAACACAGTAAGGGAACATAGAAAGCCTAATGTTCAGAAGCTGACTATTCGCTGCAAGAAATGCACACCAAACCTCCAGGGATTAACCCTCATAGAGCAATACTTTACCCTTTTTCTCTTGATTTGCTCCTGAATAAGGCACTTTACTGACAGTCGACCCAGTTGGAGGCAAATCATATCTCTGGCGCAGTGAGGCAGCAGTGATAACCAGTGAGCCACCTTTTGGCCCTATACAATATTGCCAGGCACATGCAGACGCGTTTGAAATGCGATTCCTGTCGAAGATGCTCTACTTTTGTTATTGCCCTTATTAGGAACAATAAATCCTGATACCCTGAACAAGGAATGAACCCAAACCACAGCGGTGAAAGCGCTGCATCGTAACCATCAGTCGATCAGGGAGGACGGCATGTGCAGTTGTATCTTCTCTATGCAGCACAGCTTCTTTTCCAGCGATGAGAAATTTCTATCAAAAAAATGTTCGTGACACCGTTCTTTTACAGCACAGAATAATACATTATTTCAGTGCCAGTCAGTAAACATCCATCCATTCTCGTTTCCAGATACCAATACTTTGACCACAGCCTGACGTCTGAAGTGTTCATTTCAATGAGACTTTACATGCAAAGTTTTAATCTCAAATGAACCAGCGATGGAGACTGAACTCAGATACCGTCACATTTGTTCCTGACCTGCGGGAGAACTGAACCTCATTTTGACCCATAGAGGGAACTATACAGACACATCTTTTGATAGCGATGAATAACTCAATCGATCCCAATTTCCATAAAATGAAGAATTGAACAGTCTGGCCTCTCCTTTGTTCAGTATTAGCTTTAAATCCCGTTTCTGTTTACATAGATAAAGTGGCAGGAGACTGTCCTTCTCTGACCTCCTCAATCGTGAATATTTGGAACCTGCTAAAAGTTGATTTCTCCACCTCTGGGGCAGCCTGGCTAGCTATGCTCTTCCAGCCTCGTATCTGTTTAATTTGGATTCCAGCACATTCCTGTTTCTGCAGAAGGAATGGAAGCACAAAGCCGCATCCCTGTACGTTTTCGTCCTGCACTGTTTCACCATTACTTTACGGCTTCTACTGAGTCACGTTGTTCTTTGTGCCAAACAAAGGCATTCTTCGCATCAGAAGCTTGTCATTCTCATATTCCTCGAAAGAAAAACACGGATGTGGACTTTCAAACTGAAACAGATGAGGCCGGGTTGCGTAAAAAAATGATTTCCAGCTGTTCCTTCAAAAATATTTCCTAACAACATGTGGAACGCACCTTCGGATGCTTGCTGCAATAGTAAAAGAAAATTCAGCAAAACTGCCGTGAGAATGGAGGCTACAAAACCAGTGCTCGAACCAGTGAGTTAACGAAGCACTAACGTCTTGAGACTGACAAAAGATTATGACCTCGAGCAGAACAAATTCTGTCAAATCAGTTTTGTGATACAAGCTTCGTTTTGTGTGACAAAATACGATTTGAAACCCACTTCTTTGATCACTTATTTGTTATAACACTTTGTCAACTTCCCAATATCTCATAATGTGACAGGGATCAACATTTGTTTAAACTCATACAGAGGAAAAGTTTTGAAGTTTCTATTATTAAAAAGTCACGTTGTAGTGTTAATACCAAATAATTGTCTTTAATTTCAGCATGTGTTACAGTTTTTCTTCATGACTTGGTGAGTAATTCCTTTCCTATAGCCCTGTGCGAATTACATAGCGATGGGATTTCATAATTTATGGCTTTGGCAGATGAAGTTTAGGCACCAAACGTGTAGGAGTTCAAATCGAACATGCTCTGGAGGTTGGAATTCGAGGGAATGCACATATCCGAGAGCACTTTAAAACATTATCTCGGGTGTCGTGTCCGCTGGGTGGGTTGGCATGCTATTGACCAGCTCTGTTTGCTCTTGAGTGGGCTGGACGACACGACAGTGATACATAGAGGGAGGACATTCAAGAGATATGTAGAAAATGATGAAACCTTTGAACTTTAGCTGCTCAGTGATGGCTGAGCAACCTTTACTGTGAGTACACCCACATGCTGAGGAGGTATTGGAACACATCAGGATTACATGATCGGGTGAATAACCTGCAACTCATTCCCTTCCACCATGAGGAAGCCCGTGTGGAAAGATAAAGCTGCGAAGGCCGCATTGCACGTTTGTGAAAATGGGCGTTGGTAAAAATGTCATTCAGATAATGCACAATGAAACAGTGAACAGAACGCAAGTGCACCCTTGAACAGAAGCTGAGGGAGTTAGACCACAGAACATAGAACATTACAGCGCAGTACCGTCCCTTCGGTCCTCAATGTTGCGCCGACCTGTGTCCCAATCTGAAGCCCACCTTACCTACATTATTCCATGTACGTCCATATGCTTGTCCAATGACGACTTAAATGTATTTAAAGTTCGGGAATCTACTACCGCTGCAGGCAAAACGTTCCATACCCTTACTACTCTCTGAGTAAATAAAATACCTCTGTCACCTGTCCTCTATCTATCATTGCTCAATTTAAAGCTATGCACCCTCGTGCTGGTTGTCGCCATTCTTGGAAGAAGGCTCTCCCTATCCACCCTGCCTCACCCTCTGAATATAATATATGTCTCTGAAAAGTCACTTTTCAACCTTCATCTCTCTATCGAGAAAATTACAAGTCCTGCAGCCTTTCGTCGTAAGACCTTCCCTCCATAGCAGGCTACATCCGAGTAAATCTCCTCTGCACACTTTCCAAAGCTTCCATATCCTTCTTATAATGTGGTGACCAGAACTGTACACAATACTCCAAGTGTGGCCGCACTAGAATTTTGTGCATCTGTAGCATAACCTCATGATTCCAGAACACGAGCCCTCCATTAACGAAAGCTAAAACACGGTTTGTCTTCTTAACAACTCTGTCAATCTGGCTGACAACTTTCAAGGATCTGTGTACCTGAACACCGAGATCTTTCCAGTCATCTACACTACCAGGAATCTTACCATTAATCTCGTACTTTGCATTACTCTTACTCTGACCAAAGTGAATCACCTCACACTTGTCCGCATTAAATTCCATTTGCCACCTCTCAGCCCAGCTCTGCAGCTTATCTATATTTCGCTGCAATCTTCTTCGTAAGTCGTCACTATCCACGACTTCACCAACCTCAGTGTCGTCTGCAAACGTACTAACACACCCGTCTACGCCCACATCAACGTCGTTTATAAAACGAACAGCAGTGGACCCAACAGCGATCCTTGCGGCTCAGCACTGTTAAGTGGAATCCAGGAGCAACATTTCCCAACAACTACCACCCTGAGTCTTATTTCAGCATGCCAATTACTGACACAAACTGCTTGATCTCCAACAATCCGATTCCTCCGGATTTTTTACAATAGCCTACTGTTGGGAACCTTATCGAACGCCTTGCTGAAATCCATATACACAACATCATCTCATCTACCTGCTTGGTCACCTTCTCAAAGAACTCCATAAGGTTTTTGTGGCACGACGTAATCTTCACAAAACTATGCTGACTATCCCTAATCAAATTATTCTTTTCTAGATGATTATAAATCTTATCTCTTATAACCTTTTCCAACACTTTACCAACAACTGAAGTGGAGCTCACTGGTCTATAATAAACAGGGTTGTCTCTACTCCCATTTTTGAACATGGGAACCACATTTGCTGTCCTCCAGTCTTCTGGCACTATTCGTGTAGGCAATGACGATTTAAAGATCAGTGCCAAAGGCTCGGCAATCACCCCAATGGCTTCCCAAAGGATCCTAGGATAAATCCCATCCGGTTCAGGGGACATATCTACTTTCACACTCTTCAGGATTTCTAATACCTCCTCCTTGTGAACCTCAATCATACCTCGTCCAGTTGCCTGTATCTACGTATTCTCCTCGACAACATTTCCGTTTTCTAGACTGAATACTCTTGAAAAGTATTCAGTTGGTGCTTCCCCTATCTCCACTGACCCTGCACACAACTTCCCACTAATGATCCTGATTGGCCCTAATCTTACTCTCGTCATTCTTTTATTCCGTAAATACATATCGAAAGCCTTCGGTTTGACCCTAATCCTATCGGCCAACAATTTCTCACGTCGCCTCCTGGCTCATCTGAGCTCTCTCTTTAGGTATTTCCTGCCTACCTTGTAACCATTAAACGCCCTAAATGAGCCTTTGCATCTCATCCTAACATAAGCCTTCTTCTTCCTCTTGACCAGAGAATCTACTTCCTTCGCAAACCACGGCTCCCGCGCTCTACAGCTTTCTCCCTGCCTGACAGATTCATACTTATCATGGACACACAGTAGCATTTCCTTGAATTAGCTCCACATTTCACATGTGCCTACACTGCAGTTTCCTTCTCCATCCTATGCTTCCTAAATCCTGCCTAATCGCATCATAAATGACGTTCCCCCAGCTGCAACTCTTGCCCAGTGGTATACACCTATCTATATCTATCACAATAGTAAACTCAACAGAACGGTGATCTCTATCACCAAAGTGCTCACTTACTTCCCAGTCTAACACTTGACCGGGCTCATTACCCATTACCGAATTTAATGTGACAACGCCCCTTGTTGGCCTGTCGACATAATGAGTCAGGAACCCCTCCTGCACACAGTGGACAAAAACTGACCCATCTATAGTAATCCTACTATAGTGTTTTCTGCCAATATTTGGAAAGTTGTAGTCCCCCATGACAACTACCCTCTCACCCTCACTCCTATCGAAAATCATATTTACTATCCTTTCGTCTACATCTCTGGAATTATTCGGAGGCCTGTAGAAAACTCCAAAAAGCGTGACCTCTCCTTTCCTGTTTCTAGCTTCAGCCCATATTACATTAGTTGACGAGACCCAAACATCCTTTCTGCAACTGTAATACTGTCCTTGACCAACACAGCCACACGTCTCCCTCTTTTACCTTCTTCTCTGTTCTTATTGTAATCCTGGAATCTGCAACAACCATTCCTGTCCCTGCTCTGTTCATGTCTACGAAATGGCCACAACATCGAATTCCCAGGTACCAATGCAAGCTGCAAGTTCATCCACCTTATTGTGGATGCTCCTTGCATTGAAGCAGACACACTCCAAACCAAATTCTTGCTTGCTGGTGCCATCTTGCGCCCCTGAAGCTTGATTCTGGACCTCCCTACTCTCAACAATTTCTATACTTGAACTGCAATTTTGGTTCACATCCCCCTGCTGGATTAGTTTAAATCCACCCCAATAGCCTTAGCGAATTTCCCGCCCCCACCCAAAGATATTGGTACCCCTCTGGTTCAGATGAAGATCATCCTGCTTGTACAGGTCCCACCGACCCCAGAAAAAGCCCCAATTATCCAAGAATCCAAAACCCTCCCTCCTGCACCATCCGCGTAGCCACGTGCTCAACTCTTCTCTCTCTCTATCCATTGCTCCACTAGCACCAGAGCAGGGAGGAAATTTGAAAGAACGGATCGAAGTGTATTATGACCGTGTCGTCCAAACGAATGGTTTAGCGTTTGAGCTGCAGAAGGGCAGAGTCGTGGAAGAGTTAATGATGTTAATGAGGTGCAAGTCGGCTGACATGGTGATGATGGCGATATGTGGTTAAAAACACATCACGAGTTGAAGGATGTCACCATGGTAATGACGTATCTGTTCAGATTCAAACCAGTGCCAGCGAGAAATTTGAATCTGTGGCGAGGCATTTTCTCTTGTCACGTCGTCGATTATGCCTTCCAGCTCATCTCATCCACTTCCGTCAACCCCACTCACAAAACTCATCCCTCCAAATATGACGAGGACAGAACTTCCTTCTTCAATACTTTAAAATCTAGCAGCCTCTGTAGACATCATGTCATCCTCCGGTAATTCCATCAGCTGCAAATGAACCCCAACAATTAAGATGTGCTTCCCTCCGCACCCCTATCCAGTTTCTGTAAAGATCATTCCCTCTTCCACCCCTTACAAAGTGCACGCTTCCACAAAACCACCCTTCCCTTCCTGCACCTTCTCATTCCTACACGGGATTTGGAAAACATCCACGCACACATCCGTCCTCAACTCTGTCAAAGGCCCAAAAGACACTTGCATGCCCTACAGAATTTTACCAAATTTCCACGCATGTCATTTACTGTAACAATTGCTCACTTTGCTGTCTCCTCGACATTGAAGAAATTGGATGCCTAATTACAGACCGCTTCGGAAAACATCTCCGGGACACCCGCACCAAACAACACCACTCGCTTCTGGATGAACAGTCAACTCTCCCTCCCACACAGCAAAGTTCATTCAGGTCCAGGGTCTCCGCCGCTCTCATGAACTGTCCTGTCTGTACATCTTCCATCCCACCTATCTGCTCCAGCCTGCGCTGCGACCTTTCATCATTGTCCTCACCTCCATCAATCTATCACACTCTCCGCTACCTTGTCCCACCCCACCCGCTTCAATTTGTTTCTGTACCCCCTCGGTTCACAAGCCTCTTTCCTGATGTAGCCTCGTGTCCAAAATATCGATTCTCCAGCTCATTCGTTGTTTGCCTGCCCTGCTGCGCTTTTCCAGCATCACACTTTCGACTCAGTGGCGAGGCAGTGAATTTTGATTTTGGGACTGAAGTCAGAGGCCTCAATTTTGCAATGATTGAATTGTAAGAAATGTCTGCTCCAATAGGACTGGATGTCAGACATGTCAGGACAGTGTTTGGCCTGGAGGGAACATGGAGGCGATCGTGTTCATATCCACCTGCTGACCTGCTCGTTCTCTGTGGTGGAAGTTGTGTGCATGAAAGATTCTGACAAAATTCTGGTCAAATTCTTAGTGTCGAAAATCGCTTACCTTCAGACCATATCTTCAGACAGATTCTAGAGTCTTTTGAAAGACGGTTTCACACTTTCATTTTGGGATCACATCAATTTCGCAGGATATTAGAAGGGGAGGATTTAGAAGTCAACCTCTCCACCATAATCTGATGAAGCCACGAATTTTATCCCAAATACAACTTGATCAGATTTCGAACATAAAAGGAAAAAGCTCTGGTAATAGTCTGAGATAAGTCATTCACTTATTGTGCGTGTGGACCAGGTTTTTACCTGTCATCAGACTTACACACCTCAATTGCAGTCATAGTGAGGGATGACTGTGGAAATGTAGGGATTCATTTCCCTGTCTGAGCTGAATTCCCATGGACGCAATGATACCAGGGACAAGCCATTCACCCGCTCAGAGTGTGGGAAGGGATTCACTCTGTCTCTGACCTGCTGCGACACCTGCTCGTTCAAAATGATGAGAAATAATTTCAGTGTATGAACTACGGAAAATGCTTTAAAACGTCCAGCGATTGGAGAACCGAACACGACGCTCATACTAATGAGAAACCTTTTCTCTCTCAGAACGTTGGAAAATGTTATCAAACCTCTATGTGTTTCATCTCTGAGAAATATGTTCACATAAATAAGAGTCCATTAAGATATATAGAGACCTGACGTCTGACCCACGTGCTCACCCGGAATAGAGACCTTTCCAATTCCAAATCTGTGGGACCGTGCTGCAAAGTCCGAGCGACCGGATGGCTCATCACCTTTCTCGCCATATTAACAGGTCTTTCTAAATGCCATGAATGCGGGAAGTGCTGTAGAAGGTGCTGAATACTTGCGTGTGTTCAACGTGTTCACACTGAATAAAGACATTAATCATTATAAACGTTCCTGGGGACAGTTCATCATGAACGTCATCACATTATGGAGAGAGCTATCAAATATGTAGCCTGTGGGATGTGCTCTCCAGTCTCTGTAGAACTGATTTCACATCTATATTTTCGAATTGTGAGAGACGTTTCAAGGAACCTATTCCAGGAATAGGTTTAAGCGATCATCTCAACTCTCAGTACACCAACTGGTTTGCATTTGGCCGCAAGTATTTACCTGCTCCATGTAAACAAAACAGTTAGTTCACTCATCGACCCTGTTGAGAGAATAGAGGATCCCACTGAGGGAAGGAATTCACTCACTCATCGACCCTACTAAGGCAGCGTAGTGTTTACATATCGCAACAGCAATTGAACATTGTTGTTCTTCACATTCAGGCCTGGAATCAAAGTTGGAATATTCTAGATAACAATCAAATAAATCAGCTTTGTGTTAAATGCTTTGAGTAGGTAATGAGCAAGTTAGACGTAGTCAAGCCGGTGGAGGTTACAAGCTTGAATTTCCCTAGGCATATGTCAAGGTGCAGTATGGCAACCTGCTAAAGAAGAGGACATGGATTGAGGCTTGGCTGATTGGCAGAAGGCAGACAGTTGGGTAAAGGGGTCTTCTCCAGGATGGCAGCCCGTGACTAGTGGATTTCAGCAGGAGTCAGTGTTGGCAACACATCTATTCACATTATGTATGAGGGATCCATTCAAAGGAATTGAGGGTGTTGCTGCTCCATTTGAAGAAGATACAATGATCGGCGCAAGGGCAGATCTTCTTGTTTAAGCGGGCATGCGGCAAAATGACTTGAACAAACTGAGTGCTTTGAAAAAAATAGTTGCAGTTGTGGTACTTTGTGGAAAAGTGTGCGAACATATGATTGGTGGTAAGAGTAGTGGCACAAACAATTTTATGAAAGCAGAAAGAATTCAAAGTTCAATTTTCTCTTATGATTCATATGCAGTTTCAGTTGGTGTTTAGGAAGGCAAATACAATGCAGGCGTTCAGTTCAAGCGAATAGGAAAGCACGGGCAGAGGTTTAGACCTCAGTCAATAGGAGGCTCTGGGCTAATGCATTTGGAACATTAAGAGGAGGTGTTGGTGATGATATATTTTGAGTGGTGGATCGGAGGTTCATAATGGCTGCCTCAGTGGCGATTACCCATGTCTTGCTGGCTCAGCGATGTTGGTTTAATATCTACTTTGGATGACTGTGGATTTGGAGTTTGCACATTCCTCCCCAGACGAAAGATGTGCGGCTGACGTTCTTTGGTCATGGGAAATGCAGAGTTTCAGGAATTGAGTAGAGGTGTGAGTTTGAGTGTGATTCCCTTCGCAGGATTAGTGGGGGCTTCTTGGTCCAAATGGTCGTTCCACATTGTAGGTATTCCGTTAGAACAATGTTGGTTGCTGAGATTTACGCCTTGTATAAGACTTTTTTTTAAAAAAGGGGACAGCTTCCATATAAACACAGTGAATCTCTTGAACGATATAAGGAGTGGAGGGGCATTCTTATGGAGGATATTATAAAGGTCAATCGAGGATATGAGATGTCATCAGAACATAAAGCTAAGTATAATAGAAAGAGAAGCTACAATAATTAAGAACTTGAGACTAAATAGGACTTTAAGATTAAAGAGCTCACATTTGTCTTGAATCTCAGCAGATGGAGAGACATATAATGTTCACTTCACGTCAGTTTACACCATGGAGAACGACATAACGGGTACAATTAAATATTGATGTTTTGAAAGTCGTTCACATTGAAAAGAGGAAGGACTGGAGGACCTGGAAAATATAAAGTTGGATATTTCCCTGGGATCTAATCTCCTGTATCGCGGAAATTTGTGGGAAGTTCGGGAAAGAAACCTTTGGAACTTTCGTAGAAATATTTTTATCATCTATTATGACGAGTGGGCCGCCGAATGACCAGAGGATGGCTATTGTGCCTTTGTTTAGAAAGGAATTCACGCAGAAGCCTGGGAGCCATAGGTGATTGTGTCTGGTTATGGTCGTGGGTAAGTTGTTTGGTACAATTCTAAATGATAGGATTTATATGAATGTTTAGATACAAGGAATGAATCAGGATAATCAGGCTGGTTTTGCACAGAATTGATTGAGTTTTTTTAGGGCGTAACCAAGAAGATCAATGAGGACAAAGTAACAGACTTTGCTCATTTGGACTTCAATAAAACATTTTACACGGTTCCACATGGTTGACTAATTCATAAAGTTAGATCGCATGGAGTTAAATGGAAGTTTTCCACTGAGATATAAAATTAGTTTAACAGAAGTATGCTGAGAATAGTTGTGTAGGGTCGTTTTGAGGCTGAAGGACTGTATCCAAAGGTGTCCCATTTGCTGAGAGCACATTCATTTTTTTACATTTAATTGAATGTTTTAGGTGGCAAGATAGGAATAAATTTGCAAAATTGATAGTAGAAGGTTGTGAAGCGATTTTCTCGTCAGGTCAGTTTCTCTCTGGCCTCGAGTTTAAAATGCATGTGGGAGAGGAGTGGAGACGGGTCATTCGTCCATCGTGAAGCGCACGATATCAGGCATACATCTATTCTAGTCCCGGTTAGAAGCAGTTACCTTCTTCCTGTGATCTTAAATGACATAACAATGGTACTGAAGGTTGACCTGGTCACACTGTTGTAACCCCTTTGAGGAGCGTATTCTCATGGTCACATACCGAAGCAGTCACACAGGCACATTCCCCGAAAGTGACAGTTTCCTCAGGATTCTCTCCACTTCATGTGCTTTACGTCTGTAAGTTTCTCCAGAGAAAGGTGGCTTGAAGTGGAAGACAAGGCACTTCGCCAGAAAATGTGCACCGTTGTGCTGAGCCACGATATGAAATGGATACTGAGCTGAAATAATCGAACACGATTCTCATGTGTAACTTTCAATAACAGAAATCCCACCAAAACAAACCGTCTGACTCCTGGGGTCTCATCTTGTTCTATTTCAGGCTCTGTCACACCTCCACTTTCCCCTGAACGTCCAGTCCCGATGTCAATGAGCTGTTTGATATAAACACAGGCACATCGAGAAAGTAATCTTTATCTCACAAGCAGAGCCAGGGAATGTAAGCTGCAAGAGCTTGCTCTCGGCTGAGTAATGAGACATCACGGTCTCATCGTCCTGATTGTCAGATAGACTGATTCCACAAATATGCACCGTAATAGTAATTACCAATTGAAATTGGTAATTGGTGCCAATGAATACCGTGACTATCAGAACTATCGACCTCTTCCTCACCGAGGGACATTTTGCAAAGGATGTCCTGTTACTTCACAAACTGACCACCTCGCAGCTGGCCATGGAAGTGTCTAGCACAAAAATGCCCTTTGGCCCACTAAGTCTGCGCCAGTCCAACACAATCCCCTGAACGGTTGTTATCTCATTTGGCGTCACTTTTGTCAGAGAGGGAAACGTATTCAGTAATGGAAGTTTACAACTAAATGGATCTTACCTGCTTTTTCTCTCCTGACAGGCGGTTGGTTGCAGATGATTAACGTTCCTTGCCTGAGTTATACACATTTCACCTTATCCTGCGATTTGAATTTGAAACAAGAAAGCAGGGAACAAGCACTCTTCAAATTCACTCTCGGCTCTCAATTACAGTCAGAAAATACTTAACTGCAATGAGAAATCCTTAGTGGAATTAACGTCCATCGCGTCAACACTTGGCCACAACTGCAGAAGCGCGCTACTAAATTCGTTTCAAGTTTATTTGTTTGAATTCAATCACCACAGTTTCGATAGGATTAAACGTCAGGTCATGTTTGGACTGTGTAAACAATCTCGATGGTTGAAATGGTCATTCATTTAAAAAGAAAGGAGAGATTGCAGGAAAAACTAAACAGATCTGGCAGCATCTGGGGAGAGATAAACAGAGACAACGATTCGGAGCTTCTCCAGGAGTTTTTCAGAACTCCATTTTCTTTCACATCTAATGTCATACCTGCCGAGTTCCTTGAGCTGTTTCGGTTTTTGTTTGAGAGTCGGAGTGTCCACAACCCTTCACAAGCCATTCAAAAATACAGAAATGCATTTGTGTTTCCTCACTGATTTGGTTTCCGTTTGGCTACATATTACTGACCCTATTAAAAACCAGAAAGTGCACAGCAAAGGAGGTAGATGGATAAGAACAGCGACCGCTCCATGCGTGGGTGCACCCTCTCGGTTAACAGCCAGACGAGAGGACTAATTGCTTCACAGAGTCCCTTGTAGCAGGCCCCTTGCAGGATCTCCTAAAGCAGACTGTTAATGAATTCAAGCTTTTGCCTATCCTTCGCAAAACGAAAATTGTCTTCAATTGGTTTGACGTTTCCAAAATTAATCCTGGAGCATTCATTGTGGACAATGGGAACAGTTTGATCTCACACTTTGCAGACACATACATGTCACCGGGAACTAGCTCTCCTAAAAGCGGAACCTTCTCCCTTCGAGCCTTTTGAGGAATATTTTTCTGAACTCGGTAAAATCTCGGAACTGTGCGGTAAAAAAAAACAGATTGTGTGAGAACAGCTGTCGCTCTGTTCCTGGGTCGTGGGAGAACAGCAACCTGTCAGTGAAGAGCCGAAAACAATGACTCACCTCGCGACAGAGACTGTTGATCCAATGGCTTCAATGATCCCCGAATGCAAGCTGCAGCCTGCTCCTCACATATTTACAAACATCTTTAATTAGTATGTAGTTTCCAAAGTAAATCCTGAGCAATTCACGATGAATACATGGGAATAGGCTGATACCACCCTTTACAGCCACATGCATGACACCGGAAATAAGTTATCCTCCTACAGAGATCGCCTCATTTCCAGCCTTTCAGTGTCCTACCTGTTCCCTTATTTTCTAATTGCCCCAGAGCTGAGATGAGATTTGACTTCCTGACGTGCAGGAACAGAATCCTTCAATGTCACAGATCAATTCAAGTCCGGAGTACATCAATTCAAGTCCGGAGTACACCGGCCTCCGAAAGAACAGAAAGATTTCTAAACTGTCTCTGCCCAGCCGGCCAGTTAACCCTTCATTTTCCACTGAATCCGCGCCCCAAGGAATATCTAAAAACTCACAAAGCTCGACGCTGGGATTTCTGTTTTGCTTGCTGAAAGGTTTCCCATTTGACAATTGGCAACATTTTCCTAGAATCTTTTCACAATCCTCTGCTTTGCACCATGTAGAGAGATAAATTAAACTCCTTTTGTGGAGAGATTCACGACTATGGAAATATTTTCTTTGGAGCAAGTTTTCTGTATGTCAAGAAATGAGCAGACCTGAGAACATATCGATTTGTTGGGATGGTTTTTCTGGAGTTGCAGAGATAACTCATCCAACAAGAAATCATTTAAAATCAACTGTGAGTGAAACATGCTCGGTATTGATGAGAGATTGAATGCATATAACGGATCCATTTTCATGAGCAGAGAGATTAATAACATGGAAATAGTCGAGTGAAAAAAGATGCACTTCTATCGCGCCTTTCAGCTCCACTCCAATCACAGGCACTGAAGCACCTGTGAAGCAGATGTGTCATTGTCAGTAATAATGTGCTCATCAGGGCAGTTTGTTCAAACAAAGGTTAAAAAAGAAAACTCAGAACTGGCACTGGAGAGAGCAGTGGGAATATGTTTTACTTTAAAAGTTTGTTCTGTTCTACTTTATATCCAGAATAGTGAAGGACCGGAGATCCCAATCTCAGGGGAAGGGGTTACCCACATAAGAAATAAATGAGGAGGATGTTCTCACATTCAGAGGGTTGCAAGTATGTAGAAACATTTACAGCAGAGGCCTTTCAAGACTGAGTATATTCAAGGCTTCAATTATCTCTCTGTTAATAGCATAGAGAAAGGGGCAGTGTAAAATGTGTCCAAATTTGCTGGCAATACACATGCGTGGGAGAGAATGTTATGATGAGATCGTGGCAATATGAATAGGCATATAGATAGATTGGGTGAGTGGGCAAAAACTTGTCAGATGCAATTACATGTCCGGATTATGAGGTCAAGCACGTTGGTTGGAAGATTCAAAACACAGAGAACCATTAAAACCGACAGAAAGTAGAAGAAACGTGTGACAGTGTTTTCTTATATACTCCACAAACAAAATTTAGTATCATATTATTTCCATGATAAAAAGGATGGCTCCCTTTACGATTGCTAACAATGAAAGAGATGGTTTCCCAGGAAAGAAAAAAAAATAACTGAAACTAATAGCCAAATCGAAAATTTAGAAAAGACTTGGATCGTTCCAATAGACGATGTTAATGTTTATGGTTCTCTACCATTTGTTTACAAAGGGGCTGGGTGTGGGAATTAGGGGAACTGCGGAGTGGAAGTCAGATTACCCATGATTACACTCATCCTTCATCTGTCTTCGTTATTTTGTACGTTTTATTTCGCATTTTGCTTCCTATGAGTGCCCTTGTAAACTGTACCCGCTGGTGACTTATTTCCCTGGTTGTTTTTCATCACAACCCGAAAGAAATCAACATTCGTTTCTCCTGAATCTCGGTAATCTCTGATCAAATGTCACCAGCACATCGACATTTTCCACGTCGGTCTGCCTTCTTGAAATATTAATTGATTTGCCACTGTGTTACTGTTGCATAAATCAAGAATAAATCAAACCGCACCAATAGCATCTAGGATGTAAACGCAGATAACTGCAGCCGCTCCCCAGACTACCGCAAATGGTGCGATCTCAGAAGCACACATTGTACATCCAGGAAACTCAAAACAACAGAAACACACTTTTGGGCTGTTTCTCAATCAGCAATCGAATTTTACATTGGTAATGTCAACAGTTCCCTCACACAAGGAACTACCTAATGCTGCAGACGGAGGATAAAGTGTGGACTGTAGATACTGGAGATCAGAGTCAAGAGTGTGGTGCTGGAAAACACAGCAGATCAGGCAGCATCTGAGGAGTAGCAGAATCGACGTTTTGGCCGAATGTCTAATGAAGTATTCATGTAAGAAACATCCATTCTCCTGCTTCTTGGATGCTGCATAACCTGCTGTACTTTTCCAGGAACACATTCTCCATTGCTGCAGACTGTCACACATTGCGAGATTCCAGCCACGGAATCAGCGACACTCAGTGTCATGAGTCAACTTACTGCGGACACCTGGCAGTGGTGTTTCATGTCAAGTTGATCTTCAAGAATGCGTATCGTGAGTTGTCTGTCCTGTGTAATGTTTCCTGCAGTCACGACATGCAATACCTTTTTTTTTCAAATTTGTCTTGCCTATGATGGGTATTTGGTCCATTTTTTGGTGAATTGTTTCAAATATGTCTTTCGCTTTATGCTGTCTCATAACTCTGAGTGGTCAGAGGAGTCTGGCTGTACATGCTGAGACATACTTTTACGTATCATTTAGAGAGCTTGGTTTGTTGGGTAATGGCATGTCCTCCTGGCGTTGGTTTTGACAAGAATCTGCGGGAATATCCATTGTTGCAAAATATTTCTGGAAGATCCACTAAACAACACAACCAGCTGTTCCAAGTAGCAATGCACAGCGATGACGAGGACAACAAATTCGACTGTGACAACACAAATACATTGGGGCCAACTAAACAGAGTGAAGCCAGAGAATGTCTGGAATGACGAGACTCGTCCAATGACTCCATTAAAAAACAAGTTGATCTGGACTCAATATATTGGGACATGCAAATTAACGACAAGAAACAACAATTGAATGCAGTGGGAAATAAATCAAATCAATTCGAAACGCTGCAGGACAGCAGAGCTTCACATGAGTTTCATCTGCCTTGAAGATATCACCGAGAAAGGGGAGGAAAGGTCCGCAAACCAACTTCCCAAATCCATCGAACTTCCCCACACCATCTGCATCCTTCACCTGAACAACAGATTTTTACACAAACCTTGAAACTCTGAAACAGTCAGAGCTGCCCCAGCGGGAAAATGAAAACTGGCATCCAACGTGACAACTGAGGTTACCAAACGCCACCAGTTGGATGTCAGAACTAACTGAGCCTGCAAGCTACTTGTGCATCCCCTTGTCAATAACAACCTGCTTGATTATCCTCATCCCATTTTCCATCATTTACCGTTGTATGCCTTAAGCATTACAAATTCACAGTTAAGTATCTCTGAAGATTATTAGAATTTCTGCCGCTCTGACTCATAGGGACAATGATGTCTGGATTCCAATGACTCGCAAGCTGATAAAGATTTTTTTATGTAGAGCTACTCGAACGTTTATGACTCTTATCTTAAATCTATGATTGATTGATCCATCCATCATCGAGAAATATTTCGTTAAGTGTACCCAATCCATTAGATTAGATTACATTACAGTGTGGAAACAGGCCCTTCGGCCCAACAAGTCCACACCGACCCGCCGAAGCGAAACCCACCCATACCCCTACCCCTACATACCCCTTACCTAACACTACGGGCAATTTCCCATGGCCAATTCACCTGACCCTGCACATCTTTGGACTGTGGGAGGAAACCGGAGCACCCGGAGGAAACCCACGCAGACACGGGGAGAATGTGCAAACTCCACACAGTCAGTCGCCTGAGTCGGGAATTGAACCCGGGTCTCAGGCGCTGTGAGGCAGCAGTGCTAACCACTGTGCCACCGTGCCCCTTATTATTTCCTACATCTCAATACTGTCTCCGCTCAATCTCTCCTGCTCTCACAAAAGCAAAGCCAGTCTGTCGAAACTCTTTCATAGCTGAATTTCTTCAGTCCAGACAATATATTGGCAAATCACTTCTGCACCATTTCCACAGCTCTCATGTCGCTTATTTTATGTGAATTGCAGAATTATACATAACACTCTAGCGAGAGACGAATAAAGACTGGAAATAAATGTGGGGAATTCTCAAACATTGGTCTTTTCCAATAAAGTCTCTTTTCCTCGATACTGTTCTGCGTCCTTTTCATGAATCCAGTGCTCCAATAATATCTGGTCCATGCAAATCAAACACTTTACATGAGGATTAATAACCCAACCACATTATCTGATTGCATTAAGTGGCTTAAAGCTCCTCATGGTGGTATTGGTGCAAGTTCACATAAGAAGAGTGACAGCTGCAGCACTTACTTAACGGTGTCAATGTGAAAGTGAATGTTACTTTGTGCAAAGCCCCAGTGGCATGTGAGGAAGGATAGAATGGAAGAATGGTGATTGGGAAAGGGAGAAACTTCTCTGAGATTATGTACAGATAAAGTTTGAAGCAAGAAAATCATCACCTTCGAGAGCATTTTACCCTTAAAAATTGATTTCTTCCTTTCTGCGTTTGTTTTGCAAGTGTTATGTGGAGTAACATGGAACAAATGCGCATTGCTGATACTCGGATTTGAATGCAGGTTGCTTCGGCCACAATGCAGAGGATGAGCCACTATACAATCACATGAAAAAATAACCAACAGTAAACGCAATAAATGCAATGACTGAGATTGGCGAGGAACAGCACCACATGCACAAAGGATAACCTACTGAGATTGGGTTGTATCGTCATCTTCGATGTCCTCAGTGGCAGTGGAAAGTCCATCATTGAGAATGTCGAAGACTGATTTCGATAGATTTCGAGAAAAGATGAATTTTACAGGCTTAGCAAACAAATTGGTGAAATGTTGGTTTAAATAACAACGAAGTTTCTCATCATTACGAAGGTTGTAACTACGGTTACACACTTCAATCACACTGGCTTCCAGGTCTGGAATAACAGAAATTTGGCGACGCAGTGGTGAAGATCCGATCGGAATTTGAGAGCGGAATGAATGCGAGAATCTTTACTCTTTCTGCCAGTGACCAAGTCCGTGAGCATGCAATTCTTCTATGAAGGCAGAGATGTGCGTGAAAAGCCCAGGATGGGAGCTCCAAACGAGGCTGGAGCAACTGGAATAGAGAGCTGTGGGAGAAAAGGCTGGGAGTTCTAACCTTATCTGAATACACTTCAATTGACATGGCGCAGTAACCTAGGATTGATGGAGAGTATCTTGAGCCATTTTAATCTGAACTGAAATAGTTTTTGACAGCATACATTTTTGTGGATTGAGGGAGGATCTGCCCCAGGGAATTGTCACAATTATAAATAAACATTTCGCAAAGACTGAACTCGGCTAGGTGTGTCCGAGCGTTGTGAAATTGGCTAAATCTCAGTGCACTCTGACATTTCTCATATTCTGACTTTGCAGTCGGTTGATTTTCGGGAAGGAATTTTTAAAATATTTTTCTGTTATTGAAATTCCTGCTAGCTTGTTCTGGTCTGGTCATTGATGTAACATGAACAACCGAACATTAATATGATTTTGGGTTTCTGTTCGACGTTCCCTCGAATTATGGAAGAACAACAGGACAGCAGAGGTGAAATTTATCAGAACAGCAGTGATCAAATTGAATGAATGGGCAGACAGAGGATGAATGGAAGCTTCATGGGGATAAATGTATTTTCTTTGCCAATGAAAGTACCCGCATCACAAAGTGTCTCACCTGGACTGACAGAAATCAAGTCTATAAGTCCTTATAAACTTGAGGTGGGGAGAATGTAAACACAGCCAGCACCAAAAAAAAGAAACATTTGTTCTTTTCTGAATCTCAGTCCCGGACTGACTAAGATGACCTTTGGAAAATTATTTTGCACAATGTCCGAGGAGGACTTACAGATTCGACCACGGAAACCAAATTAAATATTAAGATCGCTACACTCCCCCCCCCCCCCCTTTTGACACATGGTCCTCACTGTGTATTAATTGGCACGGAATGGAATAATAATCGCGTTGACAGGGTTTACCAATGGGGCCACACCACACCCATTCCCTCATTCTGCACCCTGCCATTGTCCATTCACGCTTGTCCATCGGCGTGGCCTGCGACTCGACCTCCCATAAGTCTGCTTTAGATTACAAATAATTGACATACACATGTCAACTGATCACTTGGCGGCTGCTGGGCTGCTGTCCTTCCCGAAGAGTTTGCATTCGCATTGCCTTGAGAAAGGGAATCGTACTTTTTCGTGTGGGCTTCACATTTACAGACAACGAATGATTTAGGCGGTAGGACCGCTTCCAGGAGGTCAGAAGTCAGACCACGGTGTATTTTGGGCTTTCCAGTGGAGGTCAAGAACCCCCTGTGTTTCCACAGAGTTCCACAATTATGTACAACCCCGAATGCATACCTGCAGTCTGTGTAAATATTCTCTATCATTCACTCAGCCAATTGACATGCCTCAGTCAAGGCAATCAGCTTTGTTGCTTGAGCTGACAGATGACAAGTGAGTGATTCCGCTTTGACTACCTCGTGGCTATTTACTACAGCATACCAAACACCATTGTGGCCTATCCGTTTGCCCCTGAATGTGGACCCATTCACAAAAAAACGCAATATCCTGATACTGTGTTTGTGAAGCCTGCACGCCTGGTCTTGGTGAGTTACAGCGACACAGTCATGTGGGTCTCTGTCTCCTGTTGTGGCGAAAAGGCTAGCAGCATTACGGACGTTACATCTCGTTATTGTAATGTTAGGCATCTCCAATAGTACAGTATTGTTTCTGAGCCAACGTGCTGCAGACATGTGTGCTGTGTTTTGCTCGAAAAATAGTAAGGATCCATGTGGGACCAGGAGGCTTAATTCTCCAAAGCCGACTGTGTCCCTGGACGCTACAACAAACTTTTGAAGCTGCAAACACGGCTTGCAGGCATATAGGCAATCCTGCCGCTACGGGGTCTAGGTTTAGCCAAAATGTAAGCTACCTGCCTCAATTTTCCCACATTCTCCTGCATCAGATCAGATGTCGTGCATCTACCGTTTGTACAAAAGGCTTGTTTTGATTCTGACCCCCAGTGTAGGTGTGATTTTGGAGCGCATGTTCAGCTGCAACGATCTCTGGTTCTGAAACTCTAAGCCATTGGAAATTTCATTTAGAGGCGCCTCAAGGGTTGTGTAATGTGGGATAAAAAATCGACAGTAGGAGTGCAAGACCAAAAAGAATAGCACTTGTTACTTCGTGTGAGGCTTTGGAATTTGCAAATTGCTTGAACTTTGTCTTGACCAATGCACTTCCCTGATTCAGACAAGAAATGACCAAAGAACTTCACCTGTTGTTGCACAAATTGTAGATTTGCGACACAAGATTTGTGCCCATTCACGGCGAGATGGCAGAGCGACACAAGCGTATCTTTCTCACATTGTTCCTCTGTTGGTGCTGCTATTAAGCATTCGTCTACATACTACAGAAGCGCTGACCCCGTGGTTAAAACACAAATCTCCCGACTCCAGCATCGAGCCTCATTAATTATGATGGGGGACTTACAGTCACCTTGACAAAGTCGCTTGAGTGTATATGATTTTCCGTTGAGTGGAAAAGTGAACCAGAATTGACTTTCTGGGTGTACCGGTACACTAAAGAAGATATTTGATAATTCCGTGGCAGAAAACCATTTACTGTCAGGTAGAATTCGAACTGAAATAGTACAAGGATTAGGAACATTTGGGGCGGGCGGAACAACAGCATAATTGACTACCTGCTGGTCTTGAACAAAGCTCCGTTTCCCCGATTCACCTGGAATGTTTGCCTTTTTGACCAGAAAAATGGGGGCTCTCACCGGTGATTATCCACAGGGGATTATCACTCAAGCTTTCAGGAGGGATGCAAAGTAGTATCCTTTGGCAGTCTCGTGTTTTAACGGGTCTCGTGCTCTGCATGGGCGATACTCAGATTTCCGGGCTATCCTTATGGGTTCACAGCTTCCTATGAACCCCACATCACGTTTGCCTTTTGCCCTGCACTCAGTAGTGACCCTTCTTAA
Organism: Chiloscyllium plagiosum; assembly: GCF_037043375.1. NCBI lineage: Eukaryota > Metazoa > Chordata > Chondrichthyes > Orectolobiformes > Hemiscylliidae > Chiloscyllium > Chiloscyllium plagiosum. The sequence goes on along the minus strand of NW_028270185.1, from coordinate 39,602,387 downwards.
TCTTGGGTCCGAAACATCTACCATAACTAATCGCCAGGCTACCCTTTTGGCGGGGGTTACCTGGACTGCTCTATCTGCCTGAGTTAGCCAATTTAGTTTCTTCATATCTCTCCTTATGTGTGTATTGACTCAGGTACTCACGTCGTCGCTGAAAACACAATCTTTCGTTTTTTTGTGCCTGCAGTATGCATCGTCTCAAATCCTGCCACCTCTCGCTGGATGCCTTCGCCAATGGTACGTGAGGAAAGGTGTCTTCCACATCAAAAGGATTTTTTTTCTCATTCCTTGACTGTTTGTCCCTGGTATGGTAGTTTACTGGCCTTGTATCTCTGCTATTATTTCGGTTTAACTTTACATTTTTTTTTTGTCTGTCTGCAACACATGCCTCTGCAAAGTCAAATAATTACTTATTTGTTTCCCTGTGCTTTTATTGGATTTAAAATAAATGTTAATTTACCATTACAATGGGCATTAAATTATTTTACAGGTTGCAGTAACAGCGAGGGCCGAAGTGCCTGTACTGCATTGTGACGTTTGTTGTTGTCAGTTACGTTTCCTGCTGGTTTCAGATATTTCTCCTCACTCTGGAAGCTCCCGGTCGCATGGTCCAGAGATTTCTCTGCACTTCAGCTAATCGAGGCAACTGTATTTCCTGCTCAGAATGTGATCTCTCTCCAATGGAGAGAGGAACATTAAGTCAGTGACAAAGCTGAGATCACTTACGTTCTGTCCAGAATCAACAAATACCATCCCGATGTTCCAGTTCCTGTAACTTCAACATTACACTATGTTCCCACCCTTCAGGCTCTCTGCTTATATTCCTGATGAAAGGCTGTTTGCCGAAACGACGATTTCACTGCTCCTCGGGTGCTGCCTGAACTGTTGTGCTTTTCCAGCACCACTCAAATCTAGACACTGTGTTCCCAAGCCATCATTTCAGTCTCTGGTCTGCTGCAGTGCTCCTTCAAGACACAACATAAGCTGTAAGATACGCAACTAATTTTCTACCGACAGACCATGAAAACTTTTGGACCCAACATCAAGTTCAATAATTTTAGAAACCGTCTGCCGTCTTACACCCACCCTCCCTTCCCATTAGTTCTGAAGACGGATCATTGGACTCGAAGCGTTAACTTTCCTTCCTCAGCAGAGATAGACAAGAGCTGCTGATTTTGTTCGGACCTTTTGGTTTTTCTTCTGAGAACTTTGTTTTTCTCTTGTAATCGCCAGATACTGGAAGCGTCTGAATGCAGGAGGAGAATTTCACAGGAGATGAAAAGAATGGCAAGGATTTGACCACTCCCATTGTGAAGGTACGCGAGCTAGGTTGGGGATGTAACTCTAAGCGCAGAGAAGGCTGAATAAGAATCCGATTAACGTGCTCATTTTATGAAGAGGATAGATATGTGTGACAGGGATAAGCCTGTATTGGGAAGGAACAGAGTAACATAAATGAAAGACAGGAGACAAGGAGGAGATTTGGGAATAATACTTTCACCTGTAGAGTATTGATTATCTGGAAATTATTATCTGAACATGTGGTAAAGGTAAGTGTCATGAGAACGTTTCAGCAGTCTGTAGCTGAACACTTGATGAGCCAGAGCACTAGTGGATAAGGACCAGGTACCAGAAAGTGTGACGAGGACAGACAGGCGCGAGATTGGTGTCCTGAATGCAATGCATCAAAGGCAAACTTGTGGGCTTAACGGTAACATAAGGCGCGGCTCTGTGGCGCAATGGAAAGCGCGTTGGACTTCTACATCTCTATTCAGGTTGCAATTCAAAGGTTGTGGGTTCGAATCCCATCAGGGTCGTGTTTTAATTTATGTTTTGCAAAGTGGTCAGACCAGACTCGGCTGCTCATCTGCAAAACCGGTAATATTCGTGCAGAAACCGAACTGTCTCGAAACGGAACACTTTCCTCCCACAGATGTACATTATCGATGTCTATTTATGGTAGAGATCGATAAATGCCTGTTAGCCAGTACGACGTTGTGGATGGGCTGGAAAAAGACATACAATTGTTGTGTGAGCCATGATGATATCAAATTACGTGGCAGGACAGGATCGGTGTTAAGAATGGCCTCCTTCTGCTCCTTTGTGTCTGTGCCATTTCTGGCCAAGATTTTTAAATAATCACATTGAGGACAATATGAAGTAAACGCCAAATAATATTTTGGTCTCATCTCCACTTTGCTTCCCTCCCGGCTGGAATCGACAGCTCTTGTTTCAGCTTTAGATCAGACAGCGGAGGATTCTCACAAGTTCTCCTTCAGGCTTAATGTTCCTTCACATAGGTTTCCAAGTGGACACATGGAGCAAACAATTGGATTCTGGGGATTCAGGGGCAGATTTCCCCTTTGCTGGGCTGGAATTCTGGCCAAGGTAATGAACGTGAATTTCTGACATTTTGAATCTTACTCTGGATTCTTGCGACTTTACGAATTAAACTGAATTTAATTTGCCCTTGCAGAACATTATTCAATCCTCACTGTGCATAAAAACCATGCCACATTCTCGTGCACATAGTATGCTGAACATTGTTGATGTTGTATGCAGTGTGGGTCGATGTCTCAGATGAACATGCCAAACGAAGTTGGTGAAATATCAGTGAATCGAATTTTCTGACGAATTGAAGCCTATAGAAGGAAAACATTGCCTGTGACCAACGCAGGAAGCCATGGTAAATGTATGCAGTATTCAATAAAACCGATTTTCACCACATTTATCTATACCATTTTCCTGAAGCTGATGCTTCACAATCTATGATCCATTATCAGTATAACCACCTCTGCACTGCGTTTCATTTCAGATACACAGAAAAAAAGTAATTCGGTTGAGGGGCCCAGTGGTAAGATCAGGAGACGTTCGCCACCATTAGACTGCAGATGCAGTGGTGCAATTAGTTAGCTTGCTGTACTTGCATGACAGAATGGCAGCACATGAACTGCCAAAGTTGTGCATTGGATTCTCGCCAGGTCTTTGTTTTACTTATACTGATCAGAGATGATTGCAACTTCAAGCTGAAGAACAGTTTAAACCCGGAATATTACATTGCAATAAAGTGCATTTGGCACTAATTTTGCACCGACCTGTAAGACCAATCTGAATTCCATCTGACCAGCATTTTTACATGAAAAACCGGAAGTTTAACAAATGATCATTTAATTGCCTTGAAGGTTGGTGAGTCTACGACTGTTGAAGAAAAGGCGTTCTGCACTCTTACTACTCTCTGAGAAAGGCAGCTACCTCGGCATCTATCACCCTCAACTTACATCGATGTGCCCTTGTGCCAACCATCACCATTTGAAGAAAACGCCTTCGCTGTCCACCTTAAGGCAAACTCTGATAATCTTTTATGTCTCTATTAATTCACTTCTCAACCTTCTTATCTCTATCAAAAACAGCCTCAAGTCCCTCAGCCTTTCCTCGTAAGACCTTCCCTTCAATGAAGGCAACATCCGAGGAAATCTCGTGTACAACCTTTCCAATGCTTTCACATCCGTCCTATAATGTGGTGACCAGAACTCGACAAGATTGGCCATACCAGACAAATTTCTGGAGCTGCAAAGGAATCGTTTGGCCCTGAAACTCAATCCCTCTGGCAATAAAACCGAACACACTGTGCTCATTGCAAACAAACCCATTAACGTGTGTGTTAACTTTCAGAGTTTTATATACGTAGACGCCGAGATCGCTCTGCTCATCTAAACTTCCAAGAATATTACAATTAGCCCAGAACATTTTATTCTTGTTGTTCATTCCAAAGTAAATCACATCACACTTTTCCACAATAACCTCCATATGCCACCCCTGAGTCCCGATCTGCAGATTATTCATGTCTGTCTGTAACCTGCAGCAGACTTCGGCACTGTTGACAACTCCATCGATTTAGTGTGTTCTGCGAATTTGCTCATCCATTATCCCATGCTCGAACCCACGTTATTTATAAAGGTGACAAATAGCAGTGGACCCTAACAGGAACCTTGTGGTACACCATGAATAACTGAACCCCAGAATGAATATTTTCCATTAACTACCACACTCTGTGTTCTTTCAGCGAGCCAATTACTGATCTAAACCGCAAAATCACCCTCAATCCCATGTCTGTGTATTTTCTGCAACAGCCGACCGTGCATTCGTGAAAATCATATCCATGATGTTAACCACTTTACTCTCATCCACTTGTTTTTTGACCTTTTCAAAAAGCTCAGTAAAGTTTGTGAGCCACAACCTGATATTCGCAAAATCGTGTTGACTGTAGCGAATCAACTTCTTTCTGCTTCGGTGATCATAAATCATATCTCTCATAACCTTTCCCAAAACTTCACCTTCAAGGAAATACGGCTCACTGTTCCATAATTTCCAGCGTTCTCCCTACTACTCTTCGTGAAGAAGGGGACAATATTTGCTGAACTCGAGTCTTCTCACAATAATAACATAGACACTGACGAAATAAAGTTGGTAGTCAAAAGTTCTGCAATCTCGTCCCACGATTCCCAAAGAAACCTATGATACATCCCATCAAGCCCAGGGGACAAATCTACTTTCAGGATTTCAAGAATTGCTAACAACTCGTCTTTATGAATATAAATTTCGTTTATTCTTACAGATTGCATCTCAAAATTCTCTTCAACAGCATTGTCTTTTTCATTTGAGATATGATGAAAAATAAACATTCAAAGGCTCTCCTATCCACGGACTCCGTTGGCGACGTCCTCCTACTGTTCTTGGCAGGCCCCAATGATATCCTAGATATTCTTTTATTCTTGAAATGACAAGATAAAGCTTCCGGTTTTTAAATGACCCTGCCAGCTAAAGACTTTTAATGTCCCCTCTTTGCTCTGAGTAGCTCTCTCTTTTGGCCCTTCCTTGCTAGCTTTTAATTTTCAAGTGCCCTAAGTCAGCTTTCATATTACATGTTTACATGCACGGCCTTCTCCATCTTGACAAGAATTTCAACTTTTTGAGTAAAAATGGCTCCCTGTCTCAACCTCATATTCCCTGCATGACGCACTTACACTTATCAAGGACATGCATGAGAGCTTACCTGAACAAGCTCCATATTTCAGGTTTGCAAAACCCCATGCGTTTACTTTCCCATCTGATGCATCCTAACTCATGCTGATCGCATCAAACTGGCTTTTCTCCCAGCGGTAGCTCATGCTCTGCGATATATATATATATATTCCTATGCATCACTAAATAAACATACCGAATTGTGGTCACTATTACCAAAGTGCTCAATTATCTCCAAATCCAACAGTTGACTTGCTTCATTACGCAGTACCAAATCGAATATGTTTTTGATTCTTGTTGGCCTGTCTACATGCTGCGTCACGAAACCCTCCTGCACACATTGGACAAAGACTGACCAATCAGATCTCCTCAAACAATAACATTTCCAATCAATATTTGGAAAGTTAAACTTCACCACTACAGCTACCTTGTTACTTCCGTTCCTATCCAGAATCATCTTTGCAATCTTTTCCACCATATCTCTAGAACATTTTGGTGGTGACCTCTACTTGCCTCATTTTAATCTCAGCCCATTCTAGTTCAGCAGATTGAGTCGGGTCCTCACCAAATATCCTTTCTGCTACCACAGCACTGTCTTTGACTAAAAATGCCACATCTCCCCCTCTTTAACGACTTCCCTGTTCTTACTGAAAAATCGAAACTGAGGTGCAAGGAACAACCATTCATTTCAGTGCTCCATTCATGTCTCTGAAATGGTCACAATATTGCAGTCCCAGTTAACAACCCATGACAACGGCTTTATCCCAGATGCTCCTAGCGGTGAAGTAGGCACACCTCAAACCACCTTCATCCTTGCCAACATTCACTCGCAAACCCGAAATCCCGTTTATGTCCTAACCACTCAAAACTTCCAGCAAACCGCAGCTAAAATTCAGGTTCGCAATCCGCTGCTGAATTCGTTTAAACCCTCCTGAGGAGCTTTAGAAAATTATCCACTCAGGATATTGGTACCCTTCCGGGTCAGGTGAAAACCATCTTGTTTGGAGAGGTCCAACCGACTCCAGAATGAGCCCCAACTATCCAGATATCCAAATCCCTATCATCTGCACTATCTTTACAACCACGTGTTCATCTGCTCTCTCCCTATTCTTTCCCTCACTATAATGTGGCATGTGTAACCAATCAGAGAGAACAACTCTGATCTCGTTCTAAAATGTCACCCTGGATCCCTGAATTCCTTCCATACATCCACATCAATTTTATTATAACTTGTTAGTGCATATGCGAAACATGACCTCGGGCATCTCCCCCTCCCCTTAAGGGTCCTGAAAACACGCTGAGAGACATCACAAAACTTGGTAACGTGGAGGTTTCACATCAATCATGATCCTGTCCTGTACCCACATAAACTGCAATCTGTCCCCCTCACCATTTAGTCCCCAATAACTATTGCTCTCCTCCCCTCTCCACTACCCTTCTGATCACAGGGACAAACACTGTGCCAGAGATCTGTACACCATGGCTTACCCCTCGTAGGACATCCCCCCAAAAGTACACTACGGTATGCTTGTTACAGATGGGCACAGCCAAAGTGGATGCCTGCACTAGCTGCCTGTTCCCTTTTCGTCTCCCGACTGAATACCATCGACCTGTTTCTTGTACCTGAAGTGCAACTGCCTCCATATAACTCCTCCCAATTCTCCTCAGACTACCCAAAGATCCAATGTTCAGCTCCAGTTCCCTAAAGCTGCTGCCAAGGAGATGGAGTTGGGTGCAATTCCCGTAGATTCAAATGTCAGGGACATTACAGTAAACTCTGAGATCTCACATTCCACAGGAAGAACATTCAAATGGCCGACCATCCATTTCTAATGTTGTGAATTCACACACACACGCACACACACACACACACGTGTGTGTGTGTGTGTGTGTGTGTGTGTATTCAGAATATTTGGAATTGGTTGGTCGGCCATTTGAATGTGTTAGGAGAAAGTGAGGACTGGAGATACTGGAGGTCAGAGCTGAAAATGTGTTGCTGGAAAAGCGCAGTAGGTCAGGCAACATCCAAGGAACAGGAGAATCGACGTTTCAGGAAGGTGTGTCCAGCAGGCTAAGATAAAAGGTAGGGAGGAGGGACTTGGGTGAGGGGCGTTGAAAATGCGATTGGTGGAGGGAGGTCAAGGTGAGGGTGATAGGTAGGAGTGCGGTGGGGGCAGAGAGTTCAGGAAGAATATTGCAGGTTAGGAAGGCGGTGCTGAGTTCGAGGAATTTGACTGAGACAAGGTGGGGGAGGGGAAATGAGGAAACTGGAGAAATCCGAGTTCATCCCTTGTGGTTGGAGCGTTCCCAGGCAGAAGATGAGGCGCTCTTCCTCCAACCGTCGTGTTGCCATGGTCTGGCGATGGAGGAGTTCAAGGACCTGCATGTCCTTGGTGGAGTGGGAGGGGGAGTTACGGGTGGTGGGGTTGGTTGGTCCGGGTGTCCCAGTGGTGTTCTCTGAAACATTCCGCAAGTAGGCGGCCTGTCTCCCCAATACAGAGGAGGCCACATCGGGTGTAGCGGATGCAATAGATGATGTGTGTGAACGTGCAGGTGAATTTGGGGTGGATATGGAAGTGTCCCTTGGGGCCTTGGAGGGAAGTAAGGGGGGAGGTGTGGGCGCAAGTTTTGCATTTCTTGTGGTTGCAGGGGAAGGTGCCGGGAGTGGAGGTTGGGTTGGTGTGGGTTGTGGATCTGACGAGGGAGTCACGGAGGGAGTGGTCTTTTCGGATCGCTGATAGGGGAGGGGAGGGAAATATATACCTGGTGGTGTGGTCCGTTTGGAGGTGGCGGAAATGACGATGAATGAAACGTTGTACATGGAGGTTGGTGGAGTGGTAAGTGAGGACCATGGGGTTCTGTCCTGGTGGCGGTTGGAGGGGCGGTGCTCAAGGGCGGAGTAGCGGGAAGTGGAAGAGATGCTGTGGAGGGCATCGTCGACTATGTCTGGCTGGAATTTGCGCTCCTTGAAGAAGGAGGCCATCTGGACTGTATGGTTGTGGAACTGGTCCTCCTGGGAACAGATGCGGTGGAGACGATGGAATTGGGAATATGGGATGGCGTTTTTTCAGGGGGCAGGGTGGGAGTCGGTCGGTTTATAGTAAATGTCCGTGTCGATTCGGTCACCCGAGATAGAAATGGAAAGGTCTAGGAAGGGGAGGGAGGAGTCTGAGACGGTCCAGGTGAATTTGAGATCGGGGTGGAAGGTGTTGGTAAAGTGGAAGAACTGTTCAACCTCCTCGTGGGAGCACGAGGCTGCGCCGATATAAAGTGGATGAACTGTTTAACCTCCTCGTGGGAGCACGAAGGCGTTCGGATATAAAGTGGATGAACTGTTCAACCTCCTTGTAAAGTGGATGAACTGTTCAACCTCCTCGTCGAATGTTCTTCCCGTCGAATGTGCGAGCTATATGTATATACATATGTGTATGTACATATATGTATAAATGTGTGTGGGCGTGCATTTTTGTGTGTATGCATATATATTTAAAAGTTGCAAAAGAACATTCATTAAAACAGCATTTATTCAAAAAAATATCTGATTTTGTAGAGTGTTCTGTCCTTGGGAAATACCTCAGTTACTTAAGACCAGCCATAAAGACTCCCTAAGTGAATATCCATCACTCACGAGAGATACAGAGGTGATTTTTGAAGTCGATGACGTTTGTCATGTCGCTGGTCCTGCGCTGTGTTAAATTCTGGAAAGGACGTTTAGCTCGTATCATATTACTAATTGTGCTACAAACTCGCACAGTCCATTAAAACAATCCAAAAGTTATTAGGTTTATCTTATTGGACATTTTGCCTGTTATCAGAAAAACTGGAATAGAAATGACAAAGCTGTTTTTAAGTACTGCTATGAAGATTACAGAATTCAAGCATGAATTATTTTCGTGTCTTGTCACTAGATATGGTTGGGGGAGATGAGTGAGAATCAAATGAACTCACTCCCTTCTTTGTGATTGCAGCCAAATTTTCTACTGCAACAGATGAAAGAACAAAGGTGCATCACATCGGCAGGTCAGTTCCAACTCACGACAGTGTAGTTTCTTTTTGATTCTCGACATCTCCTAAAGTATTAGCTGAATGGGGAGATCAGGATCCTGAAGGTATGCTGAGACATTGCGCGAATTATTCCCACACTGTTGGCATCACTTTATATCATAAAACAGTTATGCAGCAGACTGTGCTAACTGGCTTCCCTTTAATGCTGAGCTAACACAAACAGCTCAATTCTTTTAGAATTTATAGAAGTTCACGTAGAACAAGCTGCTAACGCTTTCCTCACAATCAGCTCATTCTACTATTAGTCGTGGTCAGTTGCAGGTGTTATGAGGCTTCTTTCCAATTAACGTTAACCAATTAGAGAGTGTGCACGTAGCGTGTACCCATTCTAGCCGCCCAGACTCCCTGTCCCGATGAAATTCGCTCCTTGTGTGTCTGCACGTATCTTTACAAATATTTTAGAATCAGCTTCTAAATAATTTTTCCTGAGAAAAAGTAATCATTTTCGAATTCAATAGCTGTAGAAAGAAAAAGAATGCGAGCTCCAAACTTTTCTTTATCATTCATCGCTGGTTTTCAAGTTCTTTACTCTAGATATAGATCCATTCGAATGAGGGAATTTCCCTCCTGTTTACTCTCACCAAATTCACATCGCCTAGAAATCTTCTATACGGACACAACTCAGTTTTACCTGGTGTCACGCCACATAATCTATTCGTCTTTTCCACCATCCCATGATACCCCGCTTTGTCTTATCAAATGGCATTATCCCCCACTATATCGTTGGCTTCCTTTCCATTTTTTCTGTTTCCAAGTAAACGCTGTCCATTCTTCCTGACGTCTTTTCATTCCAGTCATCGCCATCCATGTCTTTTATCATCTCTTTATGTCCCAGTATAGTCCATGTTGAAAAAGGATGCTGGGGCCAAACCAACACATGAAAAGCCGCTCTAATGCTGTGTACTACCATTACCAATGTGGGGAAAATTGGAGCTAGTTCAGTCAAAAGTGAAGCCGTTGGTTGTTGCACAATGAATCAATCACTGATTGGGTCGTGACTATTTTTCCTCACTTTTCTCACCTGTCTGAACATGTGCTAAAGCAACACAATAAGGGAACGTGGAATGCCTACAGTTCAGAAATTACTTATACGATACAACAAATGCACACCAATCCTCCTGTGATTAACCCTCACAGAACAATTCCTTACCCATTTTCTCTTCATTTGCTCCTGAATAAGGCAACTTACTGACAGTCGACCCAGTTGTCGGCAAATCATATCTCTGGCGCTGTGAGGCAGCAGTGATAACCAGTGAGCCAACTTGCGGCCCTGCACATTCGGACGCGTTTGAAATGTCAAAGACGTTCGACTTGTGTTGTTGCCCTTATCAGGAACAATTGATCCAGATTCCCTGACCAAGAAATTAACCCAAACCACAGCGGTGAAAGCGCTTTATGGTAACCACTAGTCGACCAAGAAGGACGGCATGTACAATTGCATCTTCTCTTAACAGAGTAGGGTTTTTTTCCTGCAATGAGAAATTCCTTCCAAAAAAGAGTGTTTGTGACACCGTGCTTTTAGAGCACAGAATAATACATTATGTCAGTGCCAGTCATCAAACATCCAAATATTCTCGATTCCAGTTTCCACTAATTGCCCCACAGCTTGACGTCTGAAGTATTCATCTGAACGAAACTTTCCTTGCAAAGTTTTAATCTCCAATGAACCAGTGAATGAGTCTGAAGTCAGATACCGTCAAATTTGATCATGAACTGCGGGAAAACTGAGCCTCATTTTGACCCATAGAGGGATCTATGCAGACACATCTTTTGAAAGTGACAAAGGCCTCAGGAGAGCCCAACTTCCATAAAATGAGGAATTGACCCGTTTGGCCACTTCTTTCTTCATGACTCGCTTTAAAGCCGATTCTGTTTCCATAAGCAGAGGAGTAAACAGGCGGGAGTCTAACCCTCAAGGACTGTCCCAATCGGTAATAATTGGTACCTGCTAAATGTTGACTTCTCCAAATCTGAGGCAGCCTGGTGAGCTGTGGTCTTCCAACTTTCTGCCTGTTTAAATGAATTCCAGCAGATTCCTGTCTCTACATAAGGAACAGAAGCATTCAACCGTATCCCTGTACGTTTTCGTCCCCCATTGTTTCACCGTTACTTTTCTGCTTTTCATGAATAACGTTGTTCTTTCTGCCAAACGAAGTCAATCTTCGCATCAGAAGCTTGTCATCCTCACGTTCCTCGAAGGAAAAACACGTGTGTGGACTTCCAAACTGTAACAAATGGGGTCTGGGGCGGGGAGTGGGTATGTTCTGTCTATAAAATGACTTCCAGATATTCCTTCAAAATTAATACCTAACAACACGGAGAACGCACCTTCGGATGCTTGCTGCAATAGTTGCAAGAAAATTCAGCAAGGCTGTAGTGTGAATCGAGGTTACAACCCCGAGCTCGAACCACTGATCTATGGCAGCACTAACATATGAAGCGTTTTGAGACTGACAAAAGATGATGACCTTTAGCAGAAAAACTTCGGTCATCTTTTGTGATACAAGCTTCGTTTTGTGAGACAAAATACGACTTGAAACCCACTTCTTTGATCACTTGCTTGATATAACACTTTGTCAGCTTCCCAATATCTCATAAGGTGACAGGGATCAACATTTGTTTAATCTCACACAAAGTAAAAGCTTTGAACCTTCTTTTATATAAAAGGCACGAAGTAGTATTGATACCAGCTCATTACCCTTGATTTCAGCATGTATTGCAGTTTTTCTCAATCACTTGGTGAGTAATTCCTTTCCTTTTGCCTGGTGCGATTTACGTTGCCAAGGCAATGCATAATTTATGGCGTTGGCAGGTGACTGTTAGGCACCAAACTTGAAACAGTTCAAATCGAACATGCTCCGGAGCTTGCAATTCGAGGGAATGCAGAATATCTGAGAGTGCACTTTAAAACATAATATTGGGTGTCGTGGCCGCTGGCTGGGTTGGCATACCATTGACCAGCTCTATTTGCTCTTGAGTGGGCCTAAGGATATGACAGTGATTGTTAGAGGGAAGACAGTCAAGAGATTTGCAGAAAATGATGAAAAATTTGAAATTTTGCCGCCCGGTGATGGATGAGCAACCCTTGTTGTGAGTACTTCCACATGCGGGAGAGGTATTGGAAGAACTCAGAATTACATCATTGGGTAAATAACCTGCAACTCCTTCCCTTCCACCATGTGGGAGCCCTTGTGGAAAGATAAAGCTGCGAAAGCCGCAGTGCACGTTTGGGAAAATAGGCGTTCGTAAAAATGCCATTCAGATAATGAACAATGAAACTGTGAACAGAACGCAAGTACACCTTTGAATAGAAGCAGTGGGAGTTCGATCATAGAACATAGAAAATAGAACATTACAGCACTGTACAGTCCCTTCGACGTTCGATGATTCGCCAACCTGTCATCCCAATCTGTAGTCCATCTAACCTACACTATTCCATGTACGTCCATATGTTGGTCCAATGAGAACTTAAATGTACTTACAGTTGGCGTATCTATTACCGTTGCAGGTTAAACATTCCATACCCGTACTACTCTCTGAGTAAAGAAACTACCTCTGACATCTGTCCTATATCTATCCCCCCTCAATTTAATTCTATGCCCCCTCGTGCTCGCCATCGCCATTCTTGGAAGAAGGCTCTCTCTGTCCACCCTATCTAAATCCTCTGATTATATGATATGTCTCTATTAAGTCACCTCTCAACTTTCTTCTCTCTGACGAAAACAACCACACGTCCCTCACCCTTTCCTCGTAAGACCTTCCCTTCATACCATGCAACATACGAGTAAATTTCCTCTGCAACTTTTCCAAAGCTTCATCATCCTTCTTATAATGTTGTGACCAGAACTGTATACAATAGTCCAAATGCGGCCGCATTAGAATTTTGTCCAGCTGTAGCATAACATCATGGTTCCAGAACTCGATCCCTCAAGTAATAAAAGCTAAAACACTGTATGCCTTCTTAACAAACTTGTCAACCTGGATGGCAAACTTCAAGGATCTCTCTACGAGAACACCGAGATCACTCTGCTCACCTACACTACCAAGAAACTTACCATTAGCACAATACTTTGCATTCCAGTTGTTCCGATCAAAAGGAATCACCTCTCACTTGTCCCCATTAAACTCCATTTGCCACCTCTCAGCCCAGCTCGGTAGCTTATCTATGTCTCTTTGTAAACTACCACATCCTTCATCACTATCCACAACTCTTCCGACCTTAGTGTCGTCTGAAACTTAATAACCCACCCTTCTACGCCCTCAATCAGGTCGCTTATAAAATATAACGAACAGCAGTGGACCCAACGCCGACCCTGGCGGTTTCCCACTGGCAACTGGACTTCAGGATGAACATTTTCCATCAACCACCACCCTCTGTCTTCTTTCAGCAAGCCAATAACTGATAAAAACTGCTACATCTCCCAAAATCCCACTCCTCCGCATTTTATGCAATAGCCTACTGTGGGGAACCTTATCGAACGCCTTGCTGAAATCCATATACACAACATCAACCTGTTTACTCTAATCGACCTGCTTGGTCACCTTCTCAAAGAAATCAGTTAGGTTTGTGAGGCACGAACTACCCTTCACAAAACCATGCTGACTATCTCTGAACAAATTATTCCTTTCCAGACGGTTATAAATCCTATCTCTTATGACCTTTTCCAACAATTTACCAACAACTGAAGTGAGGCTAACTGACCTACAATTAACAGGATTATCCCTACTCCCCTTCTTGAACATGGGAACCATATTTCCTATCCTCAGGACTCATGGCACTATCCCTGTAGACAATGACGATTTAAAGTTCAATTCCAAACGCTCGACAATATCCCCCCGGCTTCCCAGAAAATCCTTGGAAAAAGCACATCCAGCCCAGGGGGCCTATCTATTTTCACACTCTGCAGGATTTCTAATACCTCCTCCTTTTGAACCTCAATCCCACCTAGTGTAGTAGCCTGTATCTCAGTAATCTCCTCGACATCATTGTCGTTTTCTAGACTGAATACTGTTGAAAAGTATTCATTTAGTGCTTCCCCCATCTCCTCTGACTCCACACACAACCTTCCACTGCTATTGCTGATTGGCCAACATCTTAATTTCGTCATTCATTTATTCCTTAAATACCAATAGAAAACCTCAGTGTTTACCCTGACCCTATCCCCCAAAAACTTCTCATGTCTCCTCCTGACTCATCTGAAATATCTCTTTCGGTCTTTCCTGGCTACCTTGTAACCCTCAAGCACCCTAACTGAGCTTTCGCCTCTTATCCTAACATGAGCCTTCTTCTTCCTCTTGACCAGACAATCTACTTCCTTCGGCTCCTGCTCTGGACAGCTTTCACTCTGCCTGACAGGTACATAGTTATCTCGGAAAACACAGTAGCGTTTCCTTGAATAAGCTCCACATTTCTAATGTGCCTATCCACTGCAGTCTCCTTCTCCATCCAGTGCTTCCGAAGTCTGGCCTAATCGCATCATAATTGCCTTTCCCCCAGCTGTAACTCTTGCCGAGTAGTATACACCTATCCATTTCCATGTCAAATCCCCCTTAACAACTACCCTGTCATTCTCACTGCTATCGAGAATCATCTTTGCTATCCTTTCCTCTACACCTCTGGAACTATTCGGGGGCCTATAGAAAACTACCAACAGGGTGACATCTCATTTCTAACTTCAGCCCATATTACGTTTTTTGACGAGTCCCCAAACATCTTTTCTGCAACTGTAATACTGTCTTTGACCAACACTGCCACAGGCCCCCCTCTTTTACCTTCTTCCTTGTTCTTACTGAAACATCTAAATCCTGGAATCTGCAGCAACCATTCATGTCCCTGTTCTATTCATGTCTACGAAATTGCCGCAACACCAAATTCCCAGGTACCAACCAATCCTGTATGGTCATCGACCTTACTCCAGATGCTCTTGGCATTGAAGTAGACATACGCCAAACCAACGACTTGCTCACCGGTGCAATCTTGCGACCCTAAGACTTGTTTTCGACCTCCCTACTCTCAAAATTTTCAATATGTGAACTACAACTTTGGTTCCCATCCCTCTGCTGGATTAGTTTAAACACACCTTAGCGAATTGCCCCCCAGGATATTGGTACCCCTCTGGTTCAGATGAAGACCGTTCTGCCTTTACAGGTCCCACCCAGCCCAGAAGGATCCCTAATTATCCAATAATCCAAACCCCTCCCTCCTGCACCATCCCCGTAGCCACGTGTGCAACTCCACTCTCTCCCTATTCCTTGCATCACGAGCACAACAACAGGGAGGGAATTTGAAAGGACGGATGGAAGTATATTATGACCGTGACTTCCAAACGAACGGATTAGAGTTTGAGCTGCAGAAGAGCAGAGACGTGGAAGAGTTAATGATGTTAATGAAGTGCAAGTCGGCTGACATGGTGATGTTTAGGATATGTGGTTAAAAACACATAAGAAATTGAAGTATGTCACCATGGTTATGGCGTGTCTGTTCAGACTCAGACAATTACCATGGAGGAGATTGAATCAGTGGCGAGGCATTTTCTCCTAGGACTTGGTCGATTATGCCTTCCAGCTCATCTCATCCACTTCCGTCAACTCTGCTCCCAAACTCATCCCTCCAACTGAGACGAGGACAGAACTCCCTTCTACAACACTTTAAAATCCAGCTCCCTCTGTAGACATCATGTCATCCTCCGGCATTTCCGTCAGCTGCAAATAAAACCCACCAACTAAGATGTGTTTCCCTCCCCACCCCTACCCACTTTCTGTAAATATCATTCCCTCTTCGACTTCCTGATGGTGCACGCTCCCACCAACCACCCTCCCATCCGCTCCCAGCAAACTTCTCATTCCAACATGGGATTTGCAAAACATCCATCCTCACCTCCGCCCTCAACTCTGTCCAAGGCCCCAAAGGACCCTTCCATGTCCATCAGAGTTTCACCTGCATTTCCACGCATGTCATTGTTCCCTGTGCAGTCTCCTCGATACTGAGGAGATCGGATGCCTAATTATAGACCACTTCGGAAAACTTCTCTGAGAAACCCGCACCAAATAACACCAATGGCCGCTGGCGGAACATGTCAACTCTCCCTCCCACACAGCCAAGTTCATTCAGGTCGAGGGCTTCTGCCGCTCTCATGAACTGTCCTGTCTGTCCATCTTCCTTCCCACCTATCTGCTCCACCCTGCGCTGCGACCTATAATCATTACCCTCACCTCCATCCTCCTATCACACTCTCAGTTACTTTGTCCTAGCCACACACGCTTCCATTTATCTCTCTACCACCTCGCTTCACAAGCCTCTTTCCTGATGGTGCCCGAAACGTCGATTGTCTTGCTGATTGGATGCTGCCTGCACTGCTGTGTTCTTCCAATATCACACTTCTAAGTCAGTGGCGAGACAGTGGATTTTGAGTTCGGGACTGAAGTCAGATGCCTCAGTTTTGCAATGATTCAATTGTAAGTAATGTCTGCTCCATCAGGACTGGATGGCAGACAATTCAAGACAGTGTTTGACCTGGAGGGAACAGGGAGGTGATCGTGTTCATATCCACCTGCTGACCCGCTGATCTCTGTAGTGGAGGCTGTGTGCATGAAAGATTCTGACAAAATTCTCTTCCAATTCTTCGCGTTGAAAAACCCTTACCTTCAGACCTTATCTTCAGACAAAATCCAGAGTCTGTGAAAGACGGTTTCATACTCTCATTTTTGGATAACATCAGTTTCGCAGGATTTTAGAAGGGTAAGATTTACAAACCAACCTCTCCACCATAATCTGATGAAGCCGCACTATTTATCCCGAATACAACTTGATCAGATTTTGAACATGAAATGAAAAAGCCCTGGTTACAGTGTGAGATAAATCGTTAACTTATTGGTGTGTGGACGAGGCTTCCACCTGTCATCAGACCTTACAAAGCTCAATTGCAATCATACTGAGGAAAGACTGGGGAAACGTGGGGATCCACTCCCTGTCTGAGCTGAATTCCCGTGGACGCAATGATACCAGGAACAAGCCATTCACCTGCTCAGAGTGTGGGAAGGGATTTCACTCTGTCTCTGACCTGCTGCGACACCTACTCGTTCAAAATGATGAGAAGCTATTTCAATGCCTGAACTGTGGGAAATGCTTTAAAACATCAGCATTTGGAGAACCGAACACCTCGCTCATTCTAATTAGGAACCTTTTATCTCTCAGGACTTTGGAAAATGTTATCAACCCTCTATGTGCTTCATCTTTGAGAAATATGCTCACATAAATAAGAGTCCATTAAGAATCAAAGAGACCTGACGTGTAATCCACGTGCTCACCCGGAGGAGAGAAATCTCCAGTTCCAAATCTGTGGGACGTGTTGTAACGTCCGAGCGACCGGGTGGCTCATCACCTTTCAACACAGTATTAACAGGTCTTTCTAAATGCCATGACTGCGGGAAGTGCTGCACTCTTTCCTGAATACTAACGTGTCATCACCATGTTCACACCGAGGATAGACATTAATCAGTATAAACGTTCCTGGGGACAGTATATCATGAACGTCTTCACATTGAGGAGAGACCTTTCAAACATGTAGTCTGTGGGATGTACTCTCTAGTCTCTGTACAACTGATGTCCCATCGATATTTTCGAATTGTGAGAGACGTTTCAAGTGAATTTATTCCAGGAATAGATTCAAACAATCATCTCAACTCTCAGCACACCATGTTTTGCAGTTGTCAGCAAGCATTTACCTGCTTCATGTGCGAAAAACAGTTAGGTCACTCATCGACCATGCTGATAGTGTAGAGGGATCCCACTGAGGGATGGAATTCCCTCACTCATCGACCCTACTGAGACAGCAGAGAGTTTACATATCTCAACACCGATTGAACTTTGTTCTTCACATTCAGATCTCAAAGCAAAGTTTTAATATTCTCGATAACAACCAAAAAAGGCAAATACAATGTTAAACAGAGTATCGAAGGTCATTGGAAGGATGGTATTACAGAGTACGTGAAGCACCAGCATAGTTTGTCAAGGAGAAATCACATTTGACAAATGTATTAGAATGCTTTCAGCAGATAATGAGCAAGTGAGACGAAGTCAAGCCTGTGGAGGTGACCGGCTTGAATTTCCATAGACATATGTCAAGGTGCAGAATGGCAAACTGATAAATAAGAGGCCATCGATTGAGGCTTGGCTGACTGGCAGAAGGCAGACAGTTGGGTAAAGAGGCCTCTTCCAGTATGGCAGCCCGTGACTAGTGGAGTTCAAATGAGTCAGGTTTGGCACCACAGCTATTCACATTATGTATGAATGACCCATTCAAAGAAACTGACGGTGTTGTTGCTCCATTTGAAAATACACAATGATAGGTGGAAGGCCAGATCTTATTGATGAAGCGGGCATGCTGCAGAATGACTTGAACGGAGTGAGTGCTTCGAAAATCGTTGTAGTTGCCATACTTTGTGGAAAATATGAGGTCATATGTTTGGTGGAAAGAGTAGAGGCATAGACAATTTTCTGAAAGCAGACAGAATTCCAAGTTCAATTTTCTCTTATGTTTAGCATGCAGTTTCAGTTGGTGTTTAGGAAGGCAAATACAATGTCGGCGTTCAGTTCAAGCAAATTAAAAAGCACCGGCAGATGTTTAGGCCTAAGTCAATAGGAGGCTCTGGACCATTGCATTTGGAACATTGGGAGTAGGTTTTGGCCCGATATCTAAGTGATGGTATGTTTTGCGTGGTGGATAGGAGGTTTATATTGGCTGCCTCAGTGGTGAGTAGTAATGTCTTGCAGCCTCCGCGATGTTTGTTCAATATCTACTTTCGACGAATGTGAATTTGGAGTTGGCATATACTATCCGTTTCAGCCTGCGTTTCCTCCTCAGACTAAAGATTTGTGGCTGACTTTCTTTCGTCATGGGAAATTCAGAGTTACAGGAATTGGATAGAGGTGTGAGTTGGGAACGATTCCCTTCTCATGATTAGCGGGGGTTTATTATCCAAATCTCCGTTTTGCACATTTTAGGTATTCCGTTAGAACAACGTTGATCGCAGGGATTTAGGCCTTTTCATGAGAATTTTTTTAACCGAGGTGACACCTTCCATATAAACGCATGGTTTCAAGTAAAAGTCTTGAACGATATAAGGAGTGGAGGGTCATTCTTGAGGAAGACATCATAAAGGTCAATGGAGAATATTAAATAGCCTCAGACCATAAAGTTAAGTATAATCTAAAGATATTCTGCCAGTACATTAAGAAATTGAGACGAAATAGGACCACTTTAAGATGAAAAAGCTCACCTATGCCTTGATCCTCAGCAGATGGAGAAACATGTAATGTTCATTTCGCGTCAGTTTACACTGTGGAGAATGAAATGGCGGGTACACCTAAATACTGATGTTTTGAAACTAGTTCACATTAAAAAAGGGAGGTGCTGGATTACCTGGAAACTATAAAGTTGGATATTTCTCTGGGATCTGATCTCCTGTATCCCGGAAACTTGTGGGAAGTTAGGGAATGAAACTGTTGGGCCCTTCGTAGAAATATTTTTATTATCTATTATTACGAGTGAGGCGCCGAATGTTGTGCCTTTGCTTAGAAAGGAATTCATGGAGAAGTCTGGGATCGATATACCTGTGTGTCTATTTATGGTCGTGGGTAAGTTGTTGGAAGCAATTCTTACCGATAGGATTTATTTGATTTTTTAGATACAAGGAATGAATAGGGATAATCAGCATGGTTTTGAACAAAATTGATTGATTTTTTGCAGGCGTAACCAAGAAGATCAATGAGGACATAGTGGTAGAGTTTGCTCACTTGGGGTTGAATAAAAGCTTTTACAGTGTTCCACATGGTTGACTAATTCATAAAGTTAAATCGCATAAGTTAAATGTAAGGATTCCAATTAGGTATTAAATTATTCGATAGCAGGATGATGAGAATGGTGGTGGAAGGTAATTTTCAGACTGGAGGACTGTTACCAATGGTATACGATTGGCTGAGCGCACATTCATTTTATTTTTCATTTAAATAAATGATGTACGTGGGAAGATAGAAAGCATGGTAAATAAGTTTGCAAAATTGGTAGAAGAATGGACAATAATAAGGTTCTAGAAAGTTGTGAAGCGAGTTGCTCGTCAGGTCAGTTTCTCTCTGGCCTCGAGTTTAAAAAGCGTGTGGGGGAGAAGTTGTGAAGGGTCATTCGTCCATCGTGAAGCGTACGTTATCAGGCATCCATCTATTCTTGTCCCAGTTTGCAGCAATGAAATTGTCTATTTGATCTGATATGACAGAACAATGGTACTGAAGGTTGACCTGATCACAATGTTGTAACCTCTTTGAGGAACGTATTTTTATGTTCAAATACAAAGGTAGTCACGCAGGCACATTCCCCGATAGTGACAGAGTCCTCAGAATTATATCCATTCCATGTGCTTTATGTCTACAAGTATCTCTGGAGAAAGGAGGCTTTCAGTGGAATACAAGTCACTTCGCCAGAAAATGTGCACCGTTGCTGTGAGCCGCGATATGAAATGGATACTGAGCTGAAATGATCCGAAACGCTTCTCATGTGAAACTTTCAATAACACAAATCCCACCAAAATAAGCCCTCTGGCTCCTGGAACCTGACAGGTTAGCGCACAGCAGACATTCCTCCTTAAGAAACAACGGGCACATGGCAAAATCTAAACACTTTCCTGTCTTGTCTTGTTCTGTTTCTGTCGCTGTCACACTTCCCGCGTCCTCTGAACGTCTAGTCCCAATGTCAATGAGCTATTTGATGTAAACACAGGCATATCGAAATAGTAATCTTTCTTTCAAAAGCAGAGCCAGGGATTGTAAGCTGCAAGGGCTTGCTCTCTGCTGGGTAATGAAACATCACAGTTTCGTTGTACTCATTATCATATAGACTGATTCCACAAATATGCACCGCAACCAGTCATTATCAATTGAAATGTCCCAATGAATACCGTGACGGGCAGAAAGATCAGGGAAGAGTAGCTTCGACCCCTTCCTCGCCGACGGACATTTTGCAAAGAATGTCCTGTTACTTGACAATATGACCTCCTCGAAGCTGGCCATGGAAGTGTCTAGAACAATAATATCCTTTGGCCCATATGTCTGCACCAGTCCAACTTAATCCCCTGAACTGTTCTTATCTCATTTGGCGTCAATTGCTTCAGAGGGGCAAATGTATTCAGTCATGGAAGTGGACAACTAAATGGGTATTACCTGATCTGGTGTTATCTGTCTTTTCCATCCTGACAGGCAGTTGGTTGCAGATTCTTAACGTTCCTTATTTGAGTTTACACATTTCACCTAATCCTGCGATTGAATTTCAAACAAGAAAGCAGAGAACAAGCACTCATCAAGTTCACTCTCGGCTTTCAATCAGTCAGCAAAATGCTTAACTGAATGAGGAATCCACATTGCATTTAATGTCCATCGCCTAAACGACATGGCCACATCTGCAGAAGCGTGCTTCTAAACTGTTTTCAAGTACTCCCTCACTGTGGAGCTGAGGGACAGGCAATCATTGTTCGGTTTGTTTGAATTCAATCACCACAGTTTCGACAAGGTTAAATTACAGGATATGTTTGGTCTGTGTAATAAATCTCGTTGGTTGAAATGGTCATTCAGTTAAAAAGAAAAGTAGAGATTGCAGGAGAAACTAAACAGATCTGGCAGCATCTGGGGAGAGACAAATAGAGACAACGATTCAGAGCTTCTCCAGGAGTTTCTCCGAACTCTGTTTTCTCCGACAGGTGCTGGCAAACCTGCCGAGTTCCTTCATCAATTTCTGTTTTTGTTTTAGATTCCGAGCGTCCACAAACCTTCACTAGCCAGTCAACAATACGGTAACGCATTTGTGGCTCCTCACTGGATTTGCTTTCCGTTTGGGAGCATATCCTTGACCCTATTAAAAACCCGAAAGTGCACAGCACAGGAGTCGGATGAACAAGAACACCGGCTGCTCCATGCGTGAGTACACTTTATCGGTTAACAGCGAAACGAGAGGACTAATTGCTCCACAGAGACTGGGGAGTCCCTTGTAGCAGGCCCCTTGCAGGATCTCCTAAAGCAGACTGTTAGTGAATTCAAGCTATCGCCTGCCCTTCGCAGAATGAAAATTGACCTCAATTGGTTAAAAATTCCAAAATGAATCCGAAGAGCCGAACGCACTGACTAGCATCGTCACAGAGACTAATGAGCCATTGGCTTCAATGACCCCCGAATGCAAGCTGCAGCCTGCCCCTCCGATATTGACAATCACCCTTAATTAGCATTTTTCCGAAATAAATCCAAGGAAATTCACGGTGAAAACATGGGAATAGTCTGATCCCACCCTCTATAGACGCACCCATGACACCGGAACCAGTTATCCTCCAAAAGGGATTGCCTCACTTCCACCCTTTCAGTGTTTTATCTCTTCCCGCGTTTTTGAATTGCCCTGGAGCTGAGATGAGATTTGACATCCCAACGTGCAGGAACGAGAATCCTTTACTATCATAGATCATTCCATGTCCGGAGAATATCAGAGTCAAAGTACCGGCCTCTGAAAGAACGGAAAGATTTCTAAACTGTCTCTGCCCAGTCGGCCATTTCACCCTTCATTTTCCACTGAATCCGCGGCCCAAGGAATATCTAAAGATTCCGAAAGCTCGAGTCTGGGATTTCTGTTTTGCTTGTTGACAGTTTTCCCACTTGACAATTGGTAACATTTTCCCAGAACCTTTTCACAATCCTCTGTTTTGCGCCATGTACAGAGATTCACGACCCTGGGAATATATTGTTTGGAGCAAAGAAGATTAATGTGAAATTTCTTGGGGACGTTTATAATGATGTGGGAGAAAGAGCTGTGGATGGGTGGATTAATGGTCAGGAGGAACTGCTGCGTCTGACCAGGGTAATTGACCAGAGAACGAGGAGTGAAGACGTTTAATGGAAAAAGACGACTTGTTTCAAATAAACTCAGTGAAACCTACATATATCCTATGCGTATTTTTTGTCATCTGTGGATAGAGGAACAGGTCCGTTTTGAGTCAGGTCCGTTTCTTGTTCAGAACGCAAGTTTTCTGCATCTCAAGAAAAGACCTGAGAACATATCGAGTTGTTTCGGCGGGTTTTCTGGAGTTGCAGCGATAACTCTTCCAACAAGAAAACATTTAAAATCAACTGTGAGGGAAACATGCTCGGTATTGATGAAAGATAGAATGAATATAAAGGATCCCTTTTCATGAGCAGAGAGATTAATAACACGGCAATGTTCGAGGAATAAAGATGCACTTCTATCGCGCCTTTCAGCTCTACTTGAATCACAGGCACTGAAGCACCTATGAAGCAGATGTGTCATTGTCAATAATAATGTGCTAATCAGGGCAGATTGTTCAAACAGAGGTCAAAAAAGAAAACTCAGAATTGGCACTGGAAGTGCCAGTGAGATTATGTTTTACTTTAAAAGAATTGTCCTGCTCTTGTTTATATCCAGAATTTTGCAGGACCAGTCATCCCAATCTCAGAGAAAGGCGTTACCCTCTTAAGAAACAAATGAGGAGGATGTTCTCACATTCAGTATGTAGCAAGTATGTGGAAGTATTTGCAGCCAAGGCCTGTCAAGACTGGGTATGTTCAAGGCTTCAATTATCTCTCTGTTAATAGCATGCAGCAAGTGGCAATGTAAAATGTGTCCACATTTGTTGACAATGCACACTAGTGGGAGCGCATGTTATGATAAGATCATGGCAATATGCATAGGCATATAGATGGGTTGGGTGAGTGGGGACAAACTATTCAGGTGCAGTTTCATGTGTGTATTTTTAGGTCATGCACTTTGGTCGGAAGAGTCAAAAGACAGATTACTATTAAAATCGAGATAAAGTAGAAGAAACATGTGACGCAGAAGAATATTATACACGGCACAAAGTTTAGTATCATATTCTTTCCCTGACAAAAAGGATGGCTTCCTTTCCGAATGCTGACAATGAAAAAGATTGTTTCCCAGGAAAGAAAAATAACTGAAACTAATAGCCTAATCGGAAATTTAGAAAAGACTTAGATCGTTCCAATGGACGACATTGATGTATATGGCTCGCTAACATTTGTTTACAATGGGGCTTGGAGTGGGAGTTAGGGGACCTGGGGAGTGGAAGTCAGGTTATCCATGATTACTGTCATCGTTCATCTGTCTACGTCATTTTGTACGTTTAATTTCGCATTTTGGTTCCTGTGAGTGCCCTTGTAAACTGTACCCGCTGGTGATTATTTCCCTGGTTGCTCTTCATCACGACTCGAAAGAATTCAAAATTCTGTTCTCCTTGATTTCGGTAATCTCTAATCAAATGTCATCAGTACCTCGATACTTTCCAAGCCTGTCTTCCTTCTTGCAATATCAGTTGATCCGTCACTGCGTTACTGTTGACCAAATCAAGAACAAATCAAACCGCATCAATAGCATCTCGGTTCTGAACGCAGATAACTGCAGCCACTGCCCAGAGCACTGCCAACTGTAGGATCACAGAAGCACACATTGTACAGCCAGGAAACTCAAAACAACAGAAACACCCTTTTGGGCTGCGGACCTGGTTGTGTTTCTCAATCAGCAATCGAATTTTACATTGGTAATATCAACAGTTCCCTCACACAAGGAACTAACTAATGCTGCAGACAGAGGATAAAGTGTGGACTGTAGATACTGGAGATCAGAGTCAAGAGTGCGGTACTGGAAAACTTAGCAGATCAGGCAGCATCTGAGGAGTAGCAGAATCGACGTTTTGGCCGAATGTCTGATAAAGTATTTATGTCAGAAACATCCATTCTCCTGCTTCTTGGATGCTGCATAACCTGCTGTACTTTTCCAGCAACACATTCTCCATTGCTGCAGACTATCACACAATCCGAGATTCCAGGCACGGAATCAGCGACACTCAGTGTAATGAGTCAACCTACTGCGGACACCTGGCAGTGGTGTTTCATGTCAAATTGATCTTCAAGAATGTGTATCGTGAGTTGTCCGTCCTGTATAATGTTTCCTGCAGTCCCGATATGCAATATTTTTTTCCCAAATTTGTCTTGCCTATGATGGGTAATTGGTCCATTTTTTGGTGAGTTGTTGTCAAATATGTCTTTCGGTTTATGCTGTCTCATAACTCTGAGTGGTCAGAGGAGTCTGACTGTATGTGCCGAGACATACTTTGACGTATAATTTAGAAAGCTTGGTTGGTTGGGTAATGGTATGTCCTCCCGGCGTTGGTTTTACAATGAATATGCGGGAATATCGATTGTTGCAAAATATTTCTGGAAGATCCACTAAACAACACAATCAGCTGTCCCGAGTAGCAATACACAGCGATGACGAGGACAACAAATTCGACTGTGACAACACAAATACATTGGGGCCAGCTAAACAGAGTGAAGCCAGAGAATATCTAGAATGACTAGACTCAACCAATGACTCCATCAAAAAACAGTTGATCTGGACCCAACATACTGGGACATGCAAAGGACGACAAGAACCAGCAACTGAAAGCTGTGGGAAGGAAATCAAACCAATTCGAAACACTTCAGGATAGCAGCGCTTCACACGAGTTTCATCTGCCTTGAGGATATCACTGAGAAAGGGAAGGAAACGGCTGCAAACCAACTTCCCAAAACCACCAAACATCCCCACAAAATCTGCACCCTTCATTATAACTGCAGATTTTTAAACAAACCTTGAAACCCTGAAACAGTCAGAGCCACCCCAGCGGGAAAATAAACCCTGGTCTCCCACGTGACAACTGAGGTTACCAACCACACGGTGTATGTCAGAGCTAACTGAGCCTGCAAGCTACTTGTGCATGCTCTTGTCAATAACACCTGCTTGATTATCCTCATCCTATTTTCCATCATTTAACGTTGTATGTCTTAAGCATTACAAATTCACAGTTACATATCTCTAAAAATTGTGACACTTTCTGCCGCTCTGACACATACAAACAGTGATGTCCAGATTCCATCCACTCCACAGCTGATAAGGTTTTCTATGTACAGCTACTCGAACATTTATGACTCTTATCTTAACTCTATGGCTTCTGTTTGATTGATCCCTCCATCATAGGGAATGTTTTCGTTGAGTGTACCCAACCCATTCCACTGATTATTTCGTACATCTCAATACTGTCTCCTCTCAACCTCTACAGCTCTCAGAAATACAAGGCCAGTCTAAATGAACTCTATCATAGCTGAAGTTCTTCAATCCAGACAATATATTGGCGAAACACTTCTGCACCGTTTCCCCAGCTGTGATATCGTATCTTTTATGTGAATTGCAGCATTGTACATAATACTCTAGTGAGAGACGAATAAAGACTTGAAATAAATGTGGGGAATTCATAAACATTGTTCTTTTCCAATAAAGTCTCTTTCCTTCGAAATTGTTCTGTGTCATTTCATGAACCCAGTGCTCCAATGAACTCTGGTCCATGCAAATCAAACACTGTACATGATGATTGATAACCAACCACATTATCTGATTGCATAACGTGGCTTAAAGGTCCTCATGGTGGTATATGGGCATGTTCGCCGAACAAGAGTGACAACTCCAACACTAACCTACCGGTGCCAATGTGAAAGTGAATGTTAATTTGTGCAATGCCCCAGAGACATGGGAGGAGGGATGGAAAGGAAGAATAGTGATTGTGAAATGGAGAAAATTCTCCGTTATTCGATGCAGATAAAGTTTGAAGCAAATAAATCATCACCTTAGAGAGTATTTTCACATTAAAACTGATCGTTTCCTTTCTGCATTTGTTTTGCAAGGTTTATGTGAAGTAACATGGAACAAATGCGCATTACCGATACTCGGATCTGAATGGAGGTTGCTTCGGCCACAATGCAGAGGACGAACCACTTTACGATCACATGAAAAACCCAACAGTAAAAGCAATAAATGCAATGGCTGAGATTGGCGAGGAACAGCACTCCATGCACAAGAGGACAATGAACTGAGATTGGAATGAATCGTCATCTTCGTTGCCCTCATTGGCTGTGGAGATTCCATCATTGAGAATGTTGAAGACTGAGTTCAATAGATTTCTAGCAAAGATGAAATGTACAGGCGATAGTACACAAATTGTTGAAATGTGAGTCTCAAAAACAACGAAGTTTCACATCCTTGCTATATCAGTGCAGCGGGACAACGTAGTAACAAATGTTGAACACTCACAACTCACCGGTTCCCATGTCTAGAATCAGAGAAATTCAGTGGCGCTGTGGCGAAGATCCGATCGGAAATTGGGAGTGGAATGAACGCATGGATCTCTTCTCCATCTGCAAGTGACAAAGTCCGTGAGCATCCATTCCTTCTATGAAGGCAGAGAGGCGCGTGGAACGCCCAGGCTGGGAGCTCCAAACTCGGCTGGAGCAACTTCTGTTGACATGGAATAGGGAGCATTGGGAGAAGAGGCTGGGAGAGTAACCTCATCTGGATACAGTTCAATTGACATGGTGCAGGAAACATTGGGTTGATGGAAAGTACCCTGAGCCATTTCAATCTGAACTGAAATAGTTTTCGGCAGCATACATTTTTGTGGATTGAGGGAGGATCTTCCCCAGGGAATTGTCAAATTGAAAATAAACATTTTGCAAAGACTCAGCTCGTGTGGGAGTATCTGTGTATCATGAAATGGACGAAATATCATTGCACTCTGACATTTCTCATATTCTGACACTGCAGTCGACTAATTTTCTGGAAGGATATTTTTAAATTTTTTTGTGTGTTATTCAATTTCCTGCAAGCTTGTTCTGGTCTGGTCATTGATATAAAATAAGCAACCAGAAATTAGCATGAAGTTAGGATTCGGTTCGAGGTCCCGTCGAATTACGGAAGAACAATGGGAGAGTAGAGGTGAAATTTATCCGAACAGCAGTGATCAAATTGAGTGGGTGGGCAGACAAAGGATGAAAGGAAGCTTCATGGGGATAAATGTGTTTTCTTCCACAATGAAACGTATCGCGTAACAAAGTGGTGACAATTGAAGTCAAGCATCGTGGGTGATAATATTTGCTGGTTTTGTGAATGTCTCACCTGCACTGACAGGAATGGAGTGTATAAGTCCTTCGAAACAGAGTGAGACAGGGAGAATGTAAACACAGCAAGCTCCAACAAAACAGATATATTTCTTCTTTTCTGAACTTCAGTCCCGGACTAAGATGATCTTTGTAAAATTATTTTACACCATGTCATGGGAGGATTTACAGATTAGAACACGGAAACCAAATTATATATCAAGATTAAATCATACCACTTTATTCGCTAAGACAAAAGCAACATGGAAGTTTACCTTCTGACTCGCAGTAATTCTTGCACAATATCATAAATTTTTTTCCCATTAAACTGGAACAGCTGTTCTTCCTCTAACGTCCTAAACATATTAAAACATTGGTATTTTGAACAAATCACACCTGAGTCGTTTTTGATCTCTGTGGAACAAATTCAACTTCTCCACACTGAACTTAGATATAGTATTCCGCATTTCTTTGACTGTTCTGATAAATCTCCTTTTCGATTTCTCCACAGACATTCACATTCTTTGTCGAGATCACCTGTTTGCGCAATCCCAAATGCTGTGTATTTATATGGGTGATGTCATCACAAACAGGCAATTGCTCAGTAAAATCACCCTGATTCCTGGGTATTTCCTCAAGTGTGAACGTTTGCTTTGACCACAGTGCTTCTGATTTCGTTCGAGTTGCCGGGTCCAGCATTTAATTAGCAAGAGGAAATCAAATAAATTACTTCAGTAGTTTTTACTAATAATCTACTGTTACAATCTGACACAACATTTTGTTCTGTCCACTCTACTACCAATCTTGATCTCAGCTGCATACTCACTGACCATGTTTTATACATTTATATCTAAATCATTTGTATGAATGAAAAACGAAATTGGACTCAGTATTGAACCCTGTGGAACACAGCTGGTAACGGTCCTCCAGTCAGAACACTACCTTCCACCACCGTTCATGCCTTCTACCATTAAACTAATTTTATCTCGAATTGTAAATATTAAGTTAAATCCATGTTAAAATTTAATAAACCTTGTGGAACCTTTTAAAAGGATTTATTAAATTCCAACTGAACAATGCCTAACACTTAGTCCTCATCACTATTCTTTGTTACGTCCTCAAATAACCCAACCATGTTAGTGAGAAATACATTTCCTCGCACAAAACCAAACTGATTAGCCCTATTCCGTACTCGTCTCTCAAAATACTTATAAATCTGATTGCCCAGAATTGCTTCCAACAACTTACCCACGACCTTAGCAAGCCTCACAGGTATATCATTTTCGTTTTCTCCATTCATCCCTTCCTCAACAAAACTACACACTATTTATTGGGCACATCACTCGCAGTAATAGATGTTGCAAAATATTTCTACCAAGTGCTCAACTGTTTATTTCCCTTTTTCTCATAAAGCCCTTGCTGCCCGAGATCAGATCGCAGAGAAATATCCAACTTTATATTTTCCAAGTCTTCCGGAACTTCCTTTTTTCAATCTGAACTACTTTCAAAACATCAATGTTTGTAGCCTCCATTTCGTTCACTAATATGAAATGAACATTTAGTATCTCTCCCTTCTGCTGAGGTGCAAGACAAATGTTAGCTCTTGCATCATTCTGAGTTCCGATTTGTTCTCTAGCTCTGAACGTACTTATAAAATATCTTTACTTTATCCTTAGATTTATGTGGTAAAGCTATCTAATATGCTCGCTTTGCCTTCATGATTTCCTTTGAAGAATGCCCCTCTACTCCTCATATTGTTCAAGAGATTGACTTGAGATTGCATGTTTACATGGAAACTGTGATTTTAAAAAAAAATAATTTCTTAGACGACAAGTCCTTCATCCCTGCGATCAACGTTGTTCTAATAGAATCCTGACAATGTGCGAAAAGGCAAATCAGCTCAAGATGAACCCATGAAACATACGAAGATCATTGCACATAAGCTGACACCTCTATCTGATTCGTGTAACTCTGCATTTCCCATGGCCAAATTACATCAACAACGTATTTTCCTTCAGTGGGGGAAACTCACGTAGACATGGAAAGAACGTGCAAACTGCAGAGAGTCGCCCGATCAAGAAATTGAACCAGCGTTGCTCAGGCTGGAAGACAGCAGTGCTACCACTGTGTCAGCCATTGAAAACCTCCTATCCACCACTCATAATAAATCTCCCCTGAGACATGAGGGCAAAAGCTATTCCAGATAATCCAAATGCTTCTGACGAGAGCCTCTTATCGCGTCAGTTGAAAACCTCTGCAGTTGGTTCTTAACTCGCCTGAATGAATGCCGACATTACATTTACCCTCCGAACGGTCAATAGGACCTGCATGTTAAACATAAGAGAAACCTGAACTAGATCTCTCAAGTGTCTTTAACCGAGGGATCTCTGAAGTCTTTCCCCGTCACAAAATGTCCTATGCCTCTAATCATACCATTATGTTATGACTCTTTTCCACACAGTGTTCTAACTGCAACAATTTTTTATCCAAGCAATCAGCAGGTCCATGTCATTCTGCAGCCTGCCCACTTCCTCAAAACCATCTGTCCTTTCACCTGTTGTTGTATATTCTGCAAAATATCATCAAAACTCTCAGGTCCTTTGACCCGATCAGTCACACATAACGGGAATAGTTGTGGTGCGAAAACTGACCATTGCTGAACCCACACATCACGCGCTGCCATCCTGGAAAAGAACCCTTTCACCCAACTGTTTTCACCCGGTCAGCCAAAACTCAAGCCATGCCAGTACTTTGCCCCTGACACCATTGACCCTTATTTCGCAGATTCTGATACTGCACCTTGACAAACGCCAGCTGCGAATTCAAGCTGATCACATTCACAGAATATACTGTTGCTCACTTGCTCATTAGCTTCTCATAGGATTCTATTACATTTGTCCTTAAGAACCTGTGTTGATGCTTCAAGTACTACGGAATCGCATCCTTATATTGACCTCTCGTACGGTATTGAATACAAAATGGTTTTGTTTCACATTTATCTAAAATATTAAAACTTGTTTTTCAGTCCTGCATGTCACGAACAACAATGTCCAATCGCAGTTGAACTCTGCGCTCTGAGCTCTCTCAGCAGGCTCGAGGAGTGAGTGAATTCCTTCCCCCAGTGGATGTCTCTGCGGTCTCAGCAGGGTCGATGAGTGAGCTAACTGTTTTTCTCAAATGAAGCATGAATATACGTTCTGCCCACTGCAAACTCGCTGGTGTACTGAGAGTTGAGATGATCGCCCGAACCGAGTCCCACCGTGAAAACAATTGAAGTGTCTCTCAACTTGTGAAAATGTCGATGGAACATCAGTCCTGCAGGGAATGGAGAGCACATCCCACACACCGGATATTTGATAGTCTCTCCACAATGTGAAGACGTTCATGATTAAATGATCCGAAGGAACTTGTACAGTGATTACCACAACCTCAGCATTTGAAGGGTCTCTTCTTTGTGAATACGTTGATGCCATGTAAGTCCCCAGGAGCTGGGCGGGAAGGTAAGTGATTAGTATTTGAGTGCGTGTGTTCTAGACCCCAGGTCCTACTCCTGTAGGGCCTCCCTCCCACCCTCCTCCTCTAACCTAACTTTAAAGTCCACAGGTAAGTGACTCAGTGTTCTTGTTTTTTTTTTGGAGAAAGTGTACAGTTATGGCAGCGCAGGCGGTGGAATGCTCCTCCTGCAGGATGTTTGAGGTAGGGGTGACCGCCGATACTCCTGCCGACTTCGTCTGCAGGAAATGAAGTCAGATCCTGATCCTCACCGAACGGGTTAGGGAACTGGAACTGGAGTTGGATGAATTGAGGATTATTCGAGAGGCTGAGAGGGTGATTGATGGCAGCTACAGGGACATCGTTACGCCGGAGAACAGAGGTAGCTGGGTAACAGTTAGAGGTGGGAAGGGGAAGAAGCAGGCAGTGCAGTGTTCCCCTGTAGTCGTTCCCCTAAAAAATAAGTATACAGCTTTGGGAACTGCAGTGAAATGGTCTGTGGCTCTGAGACTCAGAAGGCAAAAGGGGAGAGGAGGAGAGCGCTCGTTATAGGGGACTCTCTAGTTAGAGGGACGGACAGGCGGTTCTGTGGACATGGGCGAGACTCACGGATGGTTTGTTGCCTGCCGGGTGCTAGGGTCCGAGACGTCTCAGACCGTGTATTCAGAATCCTTAAGGGGGAGGGTGTGCAGCCAGAAGTCGTGGTACACATTGGCACCAACGTTATAGTTAGGAAGAGGGGTGGAGAGGTCATTCAAGAGGTCAAGGAGTTAGGCTGGAAGCTAAAAGCCAGGACAGACAGAGTCGTCATCTCTGGGTTGTTGCCGGTGCCACGTGACAGTGAGGCAAAGAATAGGGAGAGAGTGCAGTTGAACACGTGGCTGCAAGGCTGGTGTAGGAGGGAGGGCTTCAGATATTTGGATAATTGGACTGCATTCTGGGGAAGGTGGGACCTGTACAAACAGGACGGGTTGCACCTGAACCAGAAGGGCACCAATATGCTGGGTGGTAGGTTTGCTAGCACTCTTCGGCGGGGTTTAAACTAATTTGGCAGGGGGATGGGATCCGGACTTGTAGTCCAGCAAGTAAGCTAGCTGTGTGTCAGGATGCAAAAGACTGTAGGGAGGCTGTGGAGAAGGTAGCACTGACAGGGACTACTTGCGGACACAGAGACGGGCTCAAGTGCGTATACTTCAACGCAAGGAGTATCAGAAATAAGGTGGGTGAACTTAAGGCATGGATCGGTACCTGGGACTACGATGTTGTGGCCATCACGGAAACGTGGATAGATGAGAGACAGGAATGGCTGTTGGAGGTTCCTGGTTACAGGTGTTTCAGTAAGATTAGGGAGGGTGGGAAAAAAGAAGGGGGGTGGCATTGCTAATTAGAAATAGTATAACGGATGCAGAAAGGAAGTTTGAGGGAGATCTGCCTTTGGAGGTAGTATGGGCTGAAGTCAGAAATAGGAAAGGTGCGGTCACCTTGTTGGGTGTTTACTATAGTCCCCCCAATAGCAGCAGAGATGTGGAGAAGCAGATTGGGAAGCAGATTTTGGAAAGGTGCAGAAGCCACAGGGTCGTATTCATGGGCGACTTCAACTTCCCAAATATAGATTGGAAGCTCTTTAGATCAAGTAGATTGGATGGGGCGGTGTTTGTGCAGTGTGTCCAGGAAGCTTTTTTAACGCAGTGTGTAGATTGTCCAACCAGAGGGGAGGCCATTTTGGATTTGGTACTCGGTAATGAACCGGGACAAGTGGTGGGCTTTTTAGTGGGTGAACATTTTGGTGATGGCGACGACAATTCTGTGACTTTCACCTTGGTTATGGAGAGAGATAGGTGCGCAACAACAAGGTAGATTTTATAATTGGGGGAAGGGAAATTACGATGCTGTAAGGCAGGATTTGAGGAGCATACGTTGGGAGCATAGGCTGTCAGGGAAGGATGTGGTGGAAATGTGGAACTTTTTCAAAGAGCAGATACGACGTGTCCATGAAATGTATGTACCTATCAGGCAGGAAAGAAATGGTCGTGTGAGGCAGCCTTGGTTGACGAGAGAGGTTGAATGTCTGATAAAGAGGAAGAAGGAGGCTTACATAAGGTTGAGGAAACAGAATTCGGACAGAGCAGTGGAGGGATACAGGATAGCCAGAAGGGACCTGAAGAAAGGGAGTAGGAGAGCTAAGAGAGGGCATGAAAAATCCTTGGCGGATAGGATCAAGGATAACCCCAAGGCATTTTATGCGTATGTGAGAAACCTGAGAATGACGAGAACGAGGGTAGGTCCGATCAAGGACAGTAGTGGGAGACTGTGTATTGAGTCGGAAGAGATAGGAGAGGTCTTGAACAAGTACTTCTCTTCAGTATTTACGAACGAGAGGGACCGTATTGTACAAGAGGAGAGTGTGAAATGGACTGGTAGGCGAGAAAAGATACCTGTTAGGAAGGAAGATGTGTTGGACATTTTGAACAACCTGAGGATAGACAAGTCCCCTGGGCCTGACGGGATATATCCTAGGATTATGTGGGAAGCAAGAGAGGAAATTGCAGTACCGTTGGCAATGATCTTCTCGTCTTCACTGGCAACGGGGGTGGTACCAGGGGACTGGAGAGTAGCGAATGTTGTGCCCCTGTTCAAAAAAGAGAATAGGGATAACCCTGGGAATTACAGGCCTGTTAGTCTTACTTCTGTGACAGGCAAAGTAATGGAAAGGGTACTGAGGGATAGGATTTACGAGTATCTGGAAAGACACTGCTTGATTACGGCCAGCCAGCACGGATTTGTGAAGGGTAGGTCTTGCCTTACAAGTCTTATTGAATTCTTCGAGGAGGTGACCAAGCACGTGGATGAGGGTAGAGCAGTGGATGTAGTGTACATGGATTTTAGTAAGGCATTTGATCAGGTTCCCCACGGTAGGCTTATGCAGAAAATCAGGAGGCATGGGATAGAGGGAAATTTGGCCAATTGGATAGATAACTGGCTAACCGGTCGAAGGCAGAGAGTGGTGGTAGATGGTAAATATTCAGCCTGGAGCCCAGTTACAAGTGGAGTTCCGCAGGGATCAGTTCTGGGTCCTCTGCTTTTTGTAATTTTTATTAATGACTTAGATGAGGGAGTCGAAGGGTGGGTCAGTAAATTTGCAGATGATACGAAGATAGGTGGAGTTGTGGACAGTGAGGAGGGCTGTTGTCGGCTGCAGAGGGACTTAGATATGATGCAGAGCTGGGCTGAGGAGTGGCAGATGGAGTTCAACCCTGCCAAGTGTGAGGTTGTCCATTTTGGAAGAACAAATAAGAATGCAGAATACAGGGTTAATGGTAGGGTTCTTAGTCAGGTGGAGGAACAGAGGGATCTTGGGGTCTATGTACATAGATCCTTGAAGGTTGCCACTCAGGTGGATTGAGTTTGTAAGAAGGCCTATGGAGTATTATCGTTCATTAGCAGAGGGATTGAATTCAAGAGTCGTGAAGTGATGTTGCAGCTGTACAGGACTTTGGTTAGGCCACAGTTGGAGTACTGTGTGCAGTTCTGGTCGCCTCACTTTAGGAAAGATGTGAAAGCTTTGGAGAGGGTGCAGAGGAGATTTACCAGGATTTTCCTGGAATGGAGAGGAAGTCGTACGAGGATAGGTTGAGAGTTCTCGGCCTTTTCTCATTGGAACGGCGAAGGATGAGGGGTGACTTGATAGAGGTTTATAAGATGGATCAGAGGAATAGATAGAGTAGACAGTCAGAAACTTTTTCCCCGGGTACAACAGAGTGTTACAAGGGGACATTAATTTAAGGTGAGGGGTGAAAGGTATAAGGGAGAGGTCAGGGGTGGGTTCTTTACCCAAAGAGTGGTGGGGGCATGGAATGCACTGCCCGTGGGAGTGGTAGAGTCAGAATCATTGGCGACCTTTAAGCGGCATTCGGATAGGTACATGGATGGGTACTTAATCTCGGTTAGAAGTTCGGCACAACATCGTGGGCCGAAGGGCCTGTTCTGTGCTGTATTGTTCTATGTTCTATGTAGTCACGGCCTGGGCGTTGAAAAGACCAGTTAGTAATGTTGATGGGACTTCACGTCGATCGGACATTTGCAGCAAATCCCACAGTTGTGGAATTGAAGACGTCTGTCCTCTGGGTGAGCACGTGGATCGGACGCCAGGCCCCCAGACGTTCTGAAGGACTTTCATTCATGTGAGCACATTTCCCATGCATCAACTACACAGAGGTATGATAATATTTTCGGAACTCTGAACAGATGAAAGGTTTTTCATGGATACGAGCATGGTATTGGATAATCCAATCACAGGACGTGTTATCGCATTTTCCGCAATCCAAACATTGAAATGACTTCTGTCATTGTGATCGAGCAGGTGTCGCAGTAGGTCAGAGAAGGAGTGTATTTCTTCCCACACATTGAGCTTATTCTTGATGACATTGCATTCATGGGGTTTCAGCTCAGATGGAACTTTATTGCTGGAACAGCACAGCAGGTCAGGCAGCATCCAGGGAACAGGAGATTCGACGTTTCGGGCACAGGCCCTTCTTCAGGAATGGAGCTGGATCTTCCTGAAGAATCTTCCTGAAGAAGGGCCTGTGCCCGAAACGTCGAATCTCCTGTTCCCTGGATGCTGCCTGACCTGCTGTGCTGTTCCAGCAATAAAGTTTCAACTTTGATCTCCAGCATCTGCAGACCTCACTTTCTCCTCTTCAGCTCAGATGGAGAAATGAATCATCACTTGTCTACAGTCTCACTTAAATATGACTACAATTGTAGTTTGTGAGCTCTGGTGGAAGCAGAAGCCTTGTCCACACACACAAGTGAACGATACTCTCCCACCGTAACCCAGAGCCTTTTCCTTCCATGTTCAAACTCTGATCAAGTTCTGTTTTGGATAAATTGCGCGACTTCATCTTATCATGGTGGACTGATTGTTTATTAAAAATACCCCTTCTAATATGCGATATTGATACCATATTTTTTAAAAAATCTAGAGAATGAGAAAGTGTCTCTCACAGACAGTGGATTGTGCCTGATGCTTGGATTGAAGTTAAGGGATTTAGGCACCAACAATTTGACAGGAAATTTGCAAGAATCTTTTAGACACACAGCCTCCACCTCTGCGAAGGAGCAGGTCAACAGGTGGATGTGATCACCATCAAATCTCTGTTCGCTCGAGGTCAAACACTGTCCGGACGTCTCTGATATCATGTCCTGTTGGAGCAGACATTACCTACAATTGAATTGTGCAAAAGTGAGGCCTCTATCTTCAATCCCCAACACAAATCCACTGCCTCGCCACTGAGTAGAGATTGTGGACTTGGAAAGGCACAGCAGGGCAGGCAGCACCCGCGAAGCAGGAGAATCGACGTTTCAGACAAGAGCTCTTCATTTGGAATGAGGCTCTTGAGTCAAGGCGGTACAGAGACAAATAGGAGGAGATAAGTTATCTGAGAGTGTGATAGGTGGGTTGAGGTGTGGGTAATGTAAGATTGGTAAGATATTGAGGTTTTTTTATTCATTGTTTTTTCAAGAGTCAATTTGGGAACTTAGAATCGTGGGAATGGAGGCGAGGTCATTTGAATGTTCCTCCTGCCGAATGTGGGAGGTGAGGGTCATGACTAGTGTCCCTGCAGACTACATCCATTGTGAGGAATAGGAAGAGATTGGAGTTCAACATGTGGCTACAGGGAAGTGCACCCAGCTCCAGCTCCACGAAAACCGCGTTAGGGAACTGGAGCTAGAGCTGTATGAACTTTGGATCATTCGGGAGGCAGAGAGGGTTATTGAGGGGAGTTACAGGGAGGTAGTCACTCCTCAGATACAGTAAAATGCAAACTGATTACAGTCAAGGGACGGAAGTGCAACTGGCAGGCACTGCAGATCTCCCCTGTGGCCATTCCCCTCAACAATAAGTATACCGTTTTGAATACTATTGTGGGGGACGACTTACGAGGGGAAATCAGTGGGGTACCGGGCTACGGCACAGTGTTTATCCTTGCTGGTTAGAAGGGAAGGGGGTAGAGGAGCAGAGTAGTAGTCATTGGGGACTCCATAGTTAGGTGACAGATAGAAATTCTGTGGGGATGGAAGAGACTGACGGTTGGTGTGTTGCCTCCCAGGTGCCAGGGTTCATAATATCTCTGATCGTGTTTTTGGGATTCTTAAGTGGGAACGGGAGCAGCCACAGGTCATGGTCCAGCAAGCACCATCGATATAGGTAGGAAGAGAGATGAGGATTTAAGGCAGAAATTCAGGGAGCTAGGATGGAAGCTTAGAGCTAGGACGAACAAAGTTGTTGTCTCTGTTTTGTTGCCCGTGCCTCGTGCTATTGAGGTGAGGAATAGGAAGAGATTGGAGTTCAACATGTGGCTACAGGGATGGTGCAGGCTGGTGGGTTTTGGATTCTTGGATAATTGGGGCTCTTTCTGGGTTGCTGGGACCTGCACAAGCAGGATGGTCTTCGTCTGAACCAGAAGGGTACCAATATCCTAGGGAGGGGATTTTCGCTAAGGCTATTGGGGGTGGATTTAACTTAATCAAGCAAGGTGATGGGAACCAACATTGTAATTCGAGTATACAAAAGGTTGAGAGTATGGAGATCCGAAATCAAGTATCAGTGATGCAAGATGGCACCAGCAAGCAAGGTGTTGGTTTGAAGTGTGTCTACTTCAACGCCAGGGGCATCCAAAATAAGGTGGATGAACTTGCAGCATGGGTTGGTACCTGGGTCGCCAATGTTGTGGCCATTTCGGAGACATGGATAGAGCAGGCACGGGAATGATTGTTGCAGCTCCCAGGATTTACATATTTCAGTAAAAACAGTAGGCGGCACGGTAACACAGTGGTTAGCACTGCTGCCTCACAGCACCTTACGCCCCAGGTTCAATTCCCAAATTGGGCGACTGTCTGTGTGAAGTTTTCACATTCTCCCCGTGTCTGCGTGGGTTTCCTCCGGGTGCTCCGGTTTCCTCCCACAGTCCAAAGGATGTGCAGGTTAGGTGAATTGGCCATGCTAAATTGCCCCGAGTGTTAGGTGTAGGGGAATGGGTTTGGGTGGGTTGCTCTTCGGAGGGTCGGTGTGGACTTGTTGGGCATAAGGACCTGTTTCCACACTGTAAATAATCTAATGCAATCTAAACAGAAAAGATGGTAAAAGTGGCATTATTGGTCAAGGGACAGCATTGCAGGTGCAGAGAGGATGTTTGGGGACTCGTCAACTGGGGTAGTATGGGCTGAGGTTATAAACAGGAAAGGAGAGGTCACGCTGTTGGGAGTTTTCTATCGGCCTCCGAATACTATCAGAGATATTGTGGAAAGGATAGCAAAGATGATTCTCGATAGCAATGAGACAGACAAGGTAGTTGTCATGGGGGACATCAACTTTCCAAATATTGATATGAAACACTATAGTACGACTACTATAGTTGGATCCGTTTTTGTCCAATGTGTGCAGGAGGGCGTCCTGACACATTATGTGGACAGGCCAATAAGGGGTGAAACCACATTAGATTTGGTACTGTGTAATGAGCGCGGCCAGGAGTTAGACTTGGAAAGAGGTGAGCACTTTGGTGATAGCGATCACAATTCTGTTATGTTTACTTTAGTGATAGAAACGGACAGATGCATTCTACTGAGCAATATCTACAGCTGGGGAAAAGGCAATTACGATGCGATTAGGCAAGATTTAGGCATATGGGGAAGGAAACTGCTTTTTAGAAATGTGGAGCTTAATCAAGGAAAAGCTCCTGAGTGTCTAACTTAAGTATGCACCTGTGAGGCATGGAGGAAGCTGTAGAGCGCGAGAGCTGTAATTTATGAAGGAAGTTGAATCTCTGGTCACGATGAATAAAGAGGTTTATGTTCGAATGAGATGTAAGGCTCAGTTAGGCCGCTTGAGGGTTACAAGACAGGCAGGAAAGACCTAAAGAGTGAGCTCAGAAGAACCAGGAGGAGACATGAGACGTTGTTGGTGGATAGGGTCAGCATAAACCCTGAGGCTTTCTACAGGCATTTAAAGAATAAAAGAATAACAAGAGTAAGATTAGCGCCAATCAATGATAGTAATGGGAAGATGTGTGTGGAGAATAGGGCACGGGGAAGCACTAAATGAATATCTTTCGACATTAATCTCCTAGAAAACGGCCATCTTGTCGAGGAGAATATTGAGATACAGACTACTAGACGAGGTGGGATTGAGGTTCACAAGGAAGAGGTATTAGAAATCCTGCAGAATGTGAATGTAGGTAAGTCCCCTGGAACGGACGGGATTTACCATAGGATCCTCTGGGGAGACAGAGAGGAGATTGCCGAGCCTTTGACATTGATCTTTAAATCGTCATTGTCCACAAGAAGAGTGCCAGAAACTGGAGGAAATCAAATGTGTTTCACCTGTTCAAGAAGGGGAGTAGAGACAACCCTGGTAATTACAGACCAGTGAGCCTTACTTCAGTTGTTCTTAATATGTTGGAAATGGTTATAAGAGACAGGAGTTATAATCATCAGGAAAAGAATAATTTGATTAGGGATAGTCAGCACAGTTTTGTGAAGGGTAGGTCGTGCCTCACAACTTTTATTGAGTTCTTTGAGAAGATGACCAAACAGGTCGATGAGAGTAAACCGGTTCACTTAATGTATCTGGTTTTCAGCAAGGCGTTCGATAAGATTCCCCAGAGTAGGCTGTTGTACAAAATTCGGGGGAATGGGATTAAGGGAGATATAGCAGTTTGGATCAGTAATTGGCTTGCCGAAAGAAGACAGAAGGCGGTGGTTGATGGGAAATATTCATCCTAGGCACCAGTTCCAATGGTGTACCGCAAGGGTCGGTGTTGGGTCCACTGCTGCTCCTCATTTTAATAAACGACCTGGATGAGGGCGTAGAAGGGTGGGTTAGTAAATTTATAGACGACACTAAGGTTGCTGGAGTTGCGAATAGTGACGACGGATGTTGTAGTTTACAGAGAGACAGAGATAAGCTACACAGCTGGGCTGAGAGGTGGCAAATAGAGTTTAATGCGGGAAAGTGTGAGGTGATTCTTGTTGGTCAGAGTAACCGGAGTGCAAAGTATTGTGCTAATGGTAAGTTTCTTGGAAGTGGAGATGTTCAGGAACAGAGATCCTTGAAATTTGCTACCCAGGTTGACAGGGTTGTTAAAAAGGCATACAGTGTTTTAGCTTTCATTAATAGAGGGATCGAGTTTCGGCACCATGAGGTTATGCGACAGCTGTACAAAATTCTGGTGCGGCCGCACTTGGAGTATCGTGTACAGTTCTCTTCACCACATTATAAGAAGGATGTGGAAACTTTGGAAAGCGTGCCAATTTCCTCGGATGTTGCCTGGTATGAAGGGAAGATCTTACGAGGAAAGGCTGAGGGACTTGATGTTGTTTACGTGGGCGGGAAGAAGGTTGAGATGTGACTTAATAGAGACATATAAGATAATCATAGGGTGGTAATTATTTCTGATGTAAAAGCGTGAAGTAGTTTTCTCCAGGGCTAATCTGTTTGAGTTTGAAATTCCACATCTGTGTTTCTCCTTCGAGGAACATGTGGATAACAAGCAGCTGACGCGAAGAATGCTCCAGTTTGGCAGGAAGAGCAACATGAGAGAATAGAAGCCATAGAGCAACGGGGAAACAGTTGGGGAGGAGACGTACGGGAAGCGGCTTAATGCTTCTCTTCCCATGTAACGACAACACAACCAGAGGAATCCAAAGTAAACAGGCAGGATGATGGGAGATTACAGGAAGCCAGGCTGCCTCAGGAGGTATACGTTCAACGTGTATCAATTCTAAACGGCTTGGCCTGTCCTCGAATTGCAGCCTGCTGCCTGTTTACATCTTTGCTTACGTAAACAGGCTCTGGTTTTCAAGTCTAAAGTGAAGGAAGAAGTAGCCAAAT
This sequence comes from Chiloscyllium plagiosum, assembly GCF_037043375.1. Taxonomy (NCBI): domain Eukaryota; kingdom Metazoa; phylum Chordata; class Chondrichthyes; order Orectolobiformes; family Hemiscylliidae; genus Chiloscyllium; species Chiloscyllium plagiosum. The sequence continues at coordinate 39,560,898 of NW_028270185.1, read as the reverse complement.
GGTTAAATTCCTAATTTTCTGAAAGTCGGTCCCTACTGAGGCATTTGTCACTCTCGCAAGATGTGTCTGTGGTAATAGAAAGAACTAAAATTCCACCGAATCGTTCAAAAGAATTGACGTCTTCATTGGAATCATCTTGCAAAACAAGTTTATCTTCTTAAACACGGTTTTCCTAAATATCTCTCAAAAATGTGCTGTTTCTGAGTACTTTGTAGCCAGAACATTTGTAAGAAACTCATTCTGTTTGAATTATTTGTGGCACTTTTTAATATACCGATTAATGTCTCCGATCGATGAATGCAACCGAGAATGACAGAGTCAACCTCAGACCGCTGTCAGAGGAGGGGAAGAGAGGAGGGGAAGATAGGAGCGTCTCGCACGCTGCTCTTGTGCACATTATTAATTTCAAACCAATCCAATACCTGCAACCCGTGGGAGTTTTAAGGAAACAATTAAAAAGAGCCCCGTTTCAACTCTGTGAATCTTTAGGGGAATGAAGGATGAACTGACCGAATGAGCAGAGACTGTCAAGGTACCTTCCCCTTCTTGAAGGAGCAAGGACATGAACTCTGATGTTCTCGAGGCATGAACTGATCTGATATATTGAAGCATTTCCATCAGAGCTGCTCCACTGTCGTTGTTGTCACTCTCAGCAACAATATAACCTGATTCCCTGACCAGGCACCCAACCCTGGCCACAGTGAAGAAAACACCGACCCTTAACCAATACACCACCAGTGCTTCCTCGGAAGCTGTTGAACTGATTTTTAGTGCCAAAGCATATGGCATTTAATTTATCAGTACGTAAGTTTGAGCAAGTCATCGACTGGTTACAGAATGGAAAGAGGCCCATCATCCAAGTTTTCAGCTCTTGGCCTCTCCCGTTGTGTTCTCAAATGTTTCAAGCACTCGTCGTAATGCTGTCATCCAGGCACGTTTTGCAATGTATCCGACTGAAGTTTAAGATGGATAACCTGTGTTCACACCCCCTCGGTGATCTAAACCCCATTTCACTTACAGAGGCAAACACACAGACACGTTCTGGCGAAGTGACTGTGGCCTTTGGAGAGATCAGCCAGAAAGTAGGATTGCACTCAATTGGCTTATTTTGTCCCATTTCAAATTTCAACACCAGAGTTTGGTTGCAGCAAAGAGAGGAAGCATTCAGCCATTCCCCTGTCTGTGTTCCTCCCCTATCTAAGCATTGAACTACGGAGGCAGTGTGCTCTGAGAGAAGGATCCTCACTCTTTAGAAAAAGCAACATAATAGATGATTGGATAGCCCGTGCATTAGAAACCAGTCGGAACAAAATCAAGACAGAACTGAAGGCATCATGAGCAGAAGGATGGGAGACTGTAATGCCGAATCAGACAGTGCCCATGTTGATAGAAACAGCGACTGTCCCTGGAAGTCCAGTCATTTGGATTCCGTAATCTCACAGCCATGGCCTGCGAATCGTTAGCATTTACTGTTACCAATATGAAATGCTGCCTTCCCCTTAAAAGTAGAATTATGACCTGGACATGCACACATAAATTGTGAAATTGATATAAATTGATGTTTTATTTCTTCCATATTTGGGCTGAAAGTGTAACATATAAATACTTAGATGATCATTAAAATCCAATATTTAAGCCAGTTAGTGTTGTCACAAAACTACAAAAACCAGAGGAAGAGCTGGGTTTTGCATGACTGAAGGAGGTGACTGATCCTGCTTCCGACCCACTTTTCATCCCTTTTGTCCCAAGTTCAAGTGCAGAAGCCAAATACTGGCAATCTGATATATATTTTTAAAAAACACAGAAAATGCTGGAAGTATTCAGCTTGTCTGGAAGCTTCTGAAAGTGTGGTAGAGGTCAACACCATCACAACCTGATTATCTTTACTTTGTATTCACGATAACTAATGTCCAAGTCACAACTCATTCAGACACTTTTCCTCATCTTTAAAATGTATGCACGCTTTCAGTTTGGGATGAGAATCGTTTTGTCAATTAATTCAGTACTGACAGGATAACCGTTTAAAGCTGTATGAAACATGTTGCAAACGGTCATACCAGACAAAATGAGGTGCCACGTGAAGAAATATGTGTTTCATTCAGGAAAGTTAAAATAGAATTGTTCACAGAAAATTGTAGTGAACTTTCTGCCGATTTTTTTGATGAGGTAAGAAGAAATCTTGATGATGCTAATCCAAAGCGATCAGATAAATGTAGCTTGGCAAAACAAAAGACAAACGTTCTGTGAGACCGCTGTGCATGAAACCTGGGGATGAAGGAATAGAAGGGATAGTAGCAATATTGATCATAAATTGGCTGCGTGAAAGGTTACTGATGAAGGGTGCCTGCCTGAAACTTCGATTTTCATGATCCTCGGATGCTGCGTGACCTGCTGTGCTTTCTGAGCACGACTCTAATGCTGACGCTGATCTCTAACATTTGCAGTCCTCACTTTCGTATGCGGGAAAGGGAACAGAGTCATCATTAACAATTGTGTTTTGAACTGGAAGAATTTTTCAAGCGAACTTTGATTGAGCATTAGTGTGTGGAAGTTCGGGTTAGATTATTTTCGACAAGCAGCATTCTCTGATTTATCAGACCGCCCAGCGAGCCCATGAGATTCTCTGATTGGTTGGAGGACCAGTGCCTCCAGCTTGGTCCTGTAGGACCGCCTCTTCTTCGCTGTTGAACATTACACGTCATCACTTGGGATGGATCCTGCAGGATGCATACGGTTAACATGAAGTGTGAGCATGCTCGCGGCGAGTGCTCAATGGAACGAAATGTTGTTGTCTCCAATCGACAATCGTTAATTAAGGCTAAAAGGGAGGGAAGCGCCAGATGCTATAGCCCAGTTAGAGGTTACAGGTTTGGTCATGAAATGATTTTGGAACCAAACATATTTTATCTGGGATCGCCAATTAAGCCACAGAGAGCATGAGTCTTCTTCTCAGAAACAGGCCCCCGTCAGCGACCGCTATTCCTGTTTCAGTTTTATTTTTTTTTAATTTATCAGGTTACGGTGGGTTGATCTATCTTTAGTGTGAAGAGCTGAAAATAAGTGATATTGTTTGAAATGATTGCGGTGGTCCATGAGGATGTAATGTTGTTGGGAGGCGCTTGGGAGTGTATTAGTGACTGGAATTGGTGGGAAAGTGTACCCCATGAACACCTCTATCACTGACCTTGCTGTAAATTTGTCAGAGACAGAAAGAATGGAGCAGGAAGTGGAGAGATAAGGCTCCTGAGCAGGATAGCGGGTCGCGGGAGTTTTGGAATTTGGGGTCATTCGTGGCCAATCCCTCAACAAAAACCCGACCCATTGTTTTTCTCACTGCTCCCCTTCCCCACACTTTCCTACCACTCCCTCCACCCAGCATTAGCAACATTTTAAAGACGTTTACTTATTTCATACATACTATCTCGCTTTTGTCAGAACATTCAGCAATTTGAGAACTGAATTGAAATTGAGATATAGAACAGCCAGTGTACGAATCTCAAAAGTTACTTTGCACCTCCTCGAATTGCTAAAGTTCGTATGCTAAAATTGCTCCCCGATTACTGTTTGATAAGTACTTACAGAATTATTTTTTAAATCTAGACAATAGGTTACTGATATCCGTGTCAGTTAAAACAATTGGTTTTCATATCCCACCTTTAACAGAATGGAAATATGAAATATTAGAACTGGCCTGGCTTGTTGTGATGTTTGATCCTTCTCTATAATTCAGTATGATCTTATATGATCATTCCGCACAGTAACCTGCTACTTCTTTAGGCCTACACCTTATGATCCCTCTTGCCTCAAAACTTTAGATATCTTCATCTTGTCAACATTCCACATTCTGGCTTCAATTACGTTCCGTGGCATCAAATTTCACTTAGTCACCAGTCTTTGATTAATAAATAAAATCGTCATCTCAGTCTTAAATGGACTACCCATATTCTTAGAAATGACGCCACCTCCCAACCCTCTATGTTTTGGACGCCCTGGTCATTGAAAGCATCCTTCCTGCATTTACCTTGTACGTACCTTTTAGAATTTTACTCGTTTCGGTGACATCCTACTTCATCATTCTAAACTTGAGTGATTTTCATCCAAACGAATCCTCATACGTCAGTCCTGTCGTCCCATGAATTAGTCTAGTAAACGTTTATTGTGCCATCTCCGAATGGAGAGCATCCTTAATTAGATAAGGACCACTGAACTGCACTCTCGGTTGTGCTGTCAACAAGACCCTGCACAATTTCAGCAAGTCTTCCCTGCTCCTGTGTTCAAATCCTCTCAGTACAAAGGCAAACACCCCGTTTGGCTTCCTCACCTGCTGCTGCTCCTGCTTGCTTAAGTTCAGCGATTTGTGTACAAGAAGACGAGATCGCCTTTCCTATTTTAGTTTCGTAAATTCATGCTGGCTCTGTCCAATCCAATTACTGTTTTCCAGTGTTAGGCTAACTTTTCTGTCATTCCATGTTTTCTCGCTACTTCCTTTTATAAATCGTGGCGTCATATTAACTGACCTCCAAACCCTAGATATTGTTTCAGAGTCGATAGAATATTGAAATATGACAATTAATTTACTCTATGTAGACTCCACACTCTAGTTACAGAACGCATTCACTGCATTTAGGGTGACTTCATGTACACTGCTGTTTGATTCGCAGTTGGTGGAATTTACTGTCTTTAATCTCATCAATTTCCACAACACTATCTCCCTGATAATACTGATTTCTTTCAGTTTCTCCCTCTCCTTTTCTTCCCAGCACATTAGGAATATTACTTTTATCATCTGTGATGACAGAACCAATATACATATTTATTTGGTGTGCTATATATTTATCCCGCATTATAACATCCTCTGTTTCTCATTGTAAGGGATTTGTTTTCAATAATCGTTTTTTGTTTTCTCAATTCATATACCTTCAGGAGTTTAACAATTCATTATATGCTTACTGCTAAACGAAATTTTCGTTCTGTATTAATTCTTACTTCATCGTCTGCTGATGTCTGATGGTTGTTGCTATTTTCAGCCAATTTGTAAGGCTCCTTGAGTGCAATACTATGAGTAATATCGCTTGTTAGCCATGACATGGCCACGTTTCCCGGTTTCTTTGTGTCAGACAGGAGTGAGAAGCAGTTGCAGTTCCTGCAAATGTTTTTGAAGTGCTTGTCATCCCTTTAAGTTCTGTTCCCCAATTCGTTGTACCTTGCTCACGCTTCATATCAGTATCATTTCTTCTATTTAGATTTCGGCTCATAATCTGAGTCAGCTCTATCACTCTCCACCTTAATGAAGAGTTCTCTCACTGATTTATTCACTCTTCCTGAGGGACAGCATAGAGATAGATTGTCAATTATTCCTTGACATATATACAAATAAAGCTTTGAAATCAAAGTTGACATATTCCCAGGCCTGCTGACTCATTGGAGACAGAGAGAGAGAGAGAGAGAGAGAGAGAGAGAGAGAGAGAGAGAGAGAGAGAGAGAGAGATCGCGCGATTTGACTGTTGGTGCTTGAACCTGAGAGTAGTTGTGCCTCAGGCACAAGGTGAAAATGTGGGGACTTCATGAGACCAGTACGAGAACTGTGCACATGCTGCTGCTGTCATTCTTCATCAAAATATCGTCGACCAGCCAACTAAGCTAGCTCACCAATAGCCATTAAACAGTACGTAATCAAGGATGCTCTGTCCTCCATTTGTGTCCTTAATGTACCGACTCAGAAAACCATCTCATACATACACCACGTAAGTCTCCTCCATAGTATTGTTACTGATATGACTTGCTCAGTCTATGGGCAGGTTGAAGTCACACGCAATAGCGAGAAGGCCACAAGATAAAGAAGCAGCATTCGGCCATTCAACCCATCGAGACCTCTCCAATATTTGGTCATGGTTGATACGTTTCTCAACCTCATTCTTCGGCTTTCTGCCATCTCCTGTAACTGTTGATCCTCTTATCAATCAGGGACCTATCTATGTCTGTCTTGAAAAATTGCAATGACTTGACCACTAAGCCCTCTACCGCAGAGTTCCAAAGGATGACTCGCCTCTTGCTGAAGACATTCCTCCGCATCTCACTTCAAAATGGTCATCCTTTCTCTCTATACTGTGCAGTCGGCTCCTGGTCTCTCGTGCTAGTTCAAAAACTTCTCCACAGCCACTTTAATTGCCCCTCTCTTTATTGTTTAAGTTTCAATCAGATTCTCCTCAAACTTCTAAACTGCATCAAGTACAGCCCCCGAGTTTTCAACATTTTATGACAAGCATTTCTTCCCCCCAGGATCATTCTTTTAAACCTTCTTCGGACCCTATCCAATGTCATCATATCTTCTGGAGTATTGTGGACAGTTCTTGTTTCCTCGTTACGAGAAGGATTTTATTATATTGGAGAGCGTTCAGAAAGTATTTGCCAGAATTATGTCATGAATAGAAGTCTTCTGTTATAAAAATAGGCTGTGGTTTCTTTTTCACTGGAGCAGAGGACTTCGATGTTTGGCCTTCTAGAGATTTGTGAAATCAAGAGGAGCATAAATAAGATTACCATCAAAGGTGAGGGAGATCGCATCCAGGGGCATATGTTTAAAGTACGAGAGGAACATTTATAAAGGACATGAGTGGCAGCTTTTGTTTTACCCTTTGGTCACTGTGTGCAATAAACCGCGAGAGGAAGTGATGGATGCAACTATAGTTAAATTATTTAAAAGTCATTTCGATAAGTAACTGATTAAGAATGTATTGGAAGTTTTTGGGTCAACGGCAGGCAGGAGGGTCTATTTTAATTTGGCAATGAGTTCTGCATGGTATATATGGAGTGAATGGTCTGCTAAACTGCTGTATGACTCTGAAATACCCTTAGATATCGGACCTAGTCTGACCACGACTATATAAATGCTCAACTGCACATCTCTGCTCTTGTATTTGAGGCCCCTTGATATAAATTATAAAATTGAATTTTCCTTCCTGAATTCCAACTGAACCTGCCTGATCTCGGGCTCCCAAATCACATTGCGCTTCGGATTTCTGAAGTCTTTCCGTGAACAGAAATTAGTCGAAGCCTGCCTTCTTCCTCTCATACTGCATAACCTGACTCATCCCATTTTGTATTGCATTTGCCACTTATTTGCCCCCTCTCTGCGCCTGCCTAGCATCTTATGAAGTTTCCCAGCTTTCTTGACACGACCTGTCTCTCAAACTACGTTTGTGTCAAGTGCAACTGTAGCGAAAATGCACTCTGTTCCTTTGTCCAGATGTTTAACGTGTAACTTGAATAGTCATGCTCTCAACACCGATGGCTGTGCAAGTCTTAAAAAATCAGTAGCTGCCATCCTGTAAAAGACCCCTCTGTTCTCACTCAGACAGTCAGCCAATCCCCTCCTTGTCACTAACAGCATGCTTTTACCTTATTTAGCAGTATGCCCTATGGCACCTTATCACAGGACTTATGAGTATTGAATTAGATCACGTCCACTGGCTCTGCTTTGCCTAACTTACTTGGTACTTCCTCAAAGAGATCCAGCATAGCTGTCGGACATGACGTCCACTTGATGAAGACATGCAGACTTTGCTGTATTTTACCATCCATTTCCAAGTGCTGTGCAACACTGTCGTTAGCATGGCCGACAGTAGTCTGTGTATGCCTCTCCCCTTTCTTTCAGCAGGGGTGTTGCAATTAAAAATTTCCAGTCATCTGGGACCCACCCTGACGCCGATGACTCCTGACTGATCACGACCAACGCGTCCACAATCTCCTCAGCAATCTCCTTCAGAAATCAGGAATGCAGTCCATCTGGTCTCAGTGACTTAATCCCTTCAGACCTTGCAGCTTCCCTGGCATCTTCTGGTTATTGTTGGCATTTCATTCACTTCTTCCCTACGTGCCTATTAATTCGCAAATTTTGTTGTTGTCTTCCATTGTGAAAACTGATACAAAGTACGTGTTCACCTGCACCATTTCGTTGTTCCCCATTACGTCATCTCCAGTGCACCAATTTGCACTCTTCTCTCTGTTGTCTCTCTACCATTCAGGCGCTCTGCCTGTATTGCTGATGAAGGGCTTTTGCCCGAAACGTTGGATTTTCCTGCTCCTCGGAAGATGCCTGAACTGCTGTGCTTTTCCAGCACCACTCTACTCGAAAATCTGGTTTCCAGCATCTGCAGTCATTGTTTTACCTTACTATTCTCTCTGTAACCTTTTAAATATGTGAACAAACTCTTGCACCATACTTTATATTTCAAGTTCACACGCTTACGTACTAAATCTTAATAACTCATCTTGCCATTTCGGTTGTTTTCTGCTCGTTATTGAACCCTTCCAAATGATCTACGTTTCACTAATCTACACCAGATGGTGTTTTTCTTTTGTTTCTGTGCTGTCCCTGTCTTCTCTTGCCAGTCATGTTTGATTTATCCTCTCTTAAGCATGTTCAGGTGGCGTGAGCAATGGATCCGGTGTTACTAGGCGCTGACGGAGTGCCATTTGGACTTGAGATAACGTCCGCCAACTTCTACAGTATAGCACAGTACATGGAACAAGACTGTGACCAGGACACAATGATTGTGAATTTCTCTCCTGGACTGGTAGAGAAGGGTTTACGAAACTGCATTTACAGTGAGTTCAGAGGAGAGTATTTACACACACCAAACCCAAACCAAGGTATATTTGTGTCTTCTGAACTTCTTACCTGGATTGACAGTGATGAATTTTAGATACCCCTTTTTGTTATTTTACCATAACTCTTGTCGACTGTGTCTTTATGAGTTTTCCACCAATTACCATCCCCAGAGCCTGTGACTGTCACAAATCTACTCCATTTTCCTTCTGCTTCTCAGATCATAAGGATGAAGAAAACCTGCTTCATTTTTATTTCCTGATGTCTGTCTGCGCACGCTAAAACATTCATCTACCTTCTTTCCCTGCACAAACCCGACCAGCTAAGTTATTGCAGCATAGCCTGTTTTATTAAAAAATATTTCAGCTGCTGCAGTATTTTGCTATTATTTTCTTGCAGGTGTTTCTCACAGCACTGAGTCTAAAAGTACAGATGTTCCAACGATTAGCTGCTTTCTTACGGAGTGGTGAATGCAGAAACAGATCCATGGCAGCCTGTGTGAGTCTTTTTTTCTTTAATTTTAGTCGCAATTACCGAATGATTGCAACACAAGATAATTTGGCGCATCGTGCCAATGCTGGTTCCCTGATCAGATTAGTTCACCCCACTCTCCAGCCCTTTCATGAGCAAGACGGGCTGATATTGTCAATCTCCAATTGCCCGTGTAGACGTCGATAAATGATCTTCTTGAACTGCTGCAGTCCACGTAGTGCACGTGGTCCCAGATTACTGGCAGGTGAGGAGTTACAGGTTAAACATCTGGAAATGATGAAGGAATTGCAATGGATATCCAAATCAACAACATAAGATTATAATTCTACCCCGTCTTCCATCTGTCAAAATGTCCAAAATGATTCACAGGAATGTGAAAAGGCAGCACTTGACACTGAGCCACATAAAGAGTTGTTTAGACACTTGACCGAGCATTTTTGAATGGGTTCTCTCTCAATTATATTCTTGAAATCAATTTTACAGGGTATTAGAAGGATTGATTTGCACCCAGCAAATTTGGATCAAAGATCACAGCAGAGTCTGATGGAGTCACATCATTTATCCGAACCTGAATAGTATGGTGTTCTGAACAGGAAAGGTACAAACTTCGTTCAAAGTCGGGAGAAACAGAGCACGTGTGTGTGGGCGAGACTTCAGCTGATCATCTGGCCTGGCAAGACGCAAAGCGAATCAGCACAGTGAGATACTATGCAAATGTCAGGATTGTGGAAAAGGAGAAAGTGAGGATCGCAAATGCTTGCAATCTGTGTCGAAGAATGAGGTACTGGAAAAACACAGGCCGTCAGTCAACATCCAATCAGAAGCCCTTCATCGGGAGATTAAATGTCCCAAAAATACGAAACAAGGGACAAAAAAGTAAGAACAGGAAAGAGGTCGTACTTCAAAAGTTAACTGGACTAAAGTTTGAGTCAATTAGACCAGACAGGCTTCATCCCAAAATGTTGAAGAAAGAGGAAGACAATGAGAGAATGTGGATGCGCTGGGAGTCATCTTTCAAGTTATGTAATCTCTGAAAAGCCTCCTGTGGAGTGGAATTCACGTTGGAACCCCACAGTTTTGCTTGTTCATTAAGTTTTTTATCCGGTCCCACAGAACATCACAAAACACAATGGGGTTGGAGAAAACGTGCCAGCATTCATTTCCAGCTGGTTTGTGGGTGAAGTACCACAAGGATCAGTGACAGCACTGCTGCCTCACAGTGCTCGAGACCGGGGTTAAATTCCATCGTCACGCGATTGCCAACATGAATTGTGCACATTCATAGTGTCTGCGTGGGATTCCTGCGGATGCTGCTGTTTCTGCACACAGTGCAAATATTCACGGTTTAAGTGAATTGCCCATTATATCTAGGAATGTCCAGGCTTGGTGGATTGGGCATGCGAAATGCAGCATTATAGGGAGAGAGTAGGGCTTCATTGCATTGGAGAGATTCTATGATTCAATGCTTGAACCAAATTGTTCCCAAACATTATACATGATTTGGACATTTGGACCTCTTGTAATTTTTCTAAACTTGTTGATGACATCAACTGGATGGGAATTTACATTGTAAGGAGAATCGTGGGAGCCTTCAAGTGAAGTTTGACAGCCTCAAGAATGAGTCAGTAAATGGCAGTTGATCCATAACACACGATAGCTCCACAAAGAATATCAATAATCTGGTTAAATCTGACTACCTGTTCGCAACGTATCATGAATTTTCATCATACCCTTGATTTTCTTTCTCCAAGTGCCTTGCTCAACAACTTTATTAAAAAAATAGATTGAGAAGCTTTCATGTGACAGATGTTAAGCTAACTACTTGTCATTTCCTCCTTGACTTCCCTTCTGTTCTGACTAAATAAAACTCACTGATCTGCATGGGTTGGAGAAATTGAGGACTGCAGATGCTGGAGATCAGAGCTGAAAATGTGTTGCTGGAAAAGCGCAGCAAGTCAGGCAGCATCCAGGGAACAGGGGAATCGACGTTTCGGGCATAAGCCCGAAGAAGGGCTTCCTGAAGAAGGGATTATGCCCGAAACATCGATTCTCCTGTTCCCTGGATGCTGCCTGACCTGCTGAGCTTTTCCAGCAACACATTTTCAGATCTGCATTGGTTCCCACGATGACTCTCCACTGATTTTATAATTCTCAGATTTGTTTTCAAATCCATCCATGGTCTTGCACCCCATTAATCCACCACTGCTTCCAGCCTAATATTCCTCTGTGCTCTTCCCACTCCTCTACTTCTGCTCTCTGTATTCGCACGCTCCTTACTCCCCCACTGCCAAATATGGATTTTACACTGAATGAGAGAGTCTGAAGCAGTGTTGCATTGCACTAAACACTACAGGCTACTGCTCTTGGCCGTAATATGGAGTTCTACCTCATCACCATGTTATCCAAAAAAATTAGATCAATTCATTCTCATGACTATGATGTAGATTCCTGCAAAATACTTGACTATTTTCTGTGTGCTGGCAAGTACAGTATCTTTCTCTATCCCCTGTTTCTCTTTGACTGTGACATGGCACATTTTACTGCTCCTTTATCCACTTATAACTGTCCTTTGTTTGAGGTCTGTATTTCTGGTTTTGTGTGCGGTTGGCCAGTGACAACCTGATGTGCAATTCCAAATTGTTATGAAGTTGAAAGTGTGTGCTGTACCTTTAAGAGAGGTAGAATGATGTTCTGCACCGAGAGCTTACGAGAGCAATGTCAGAGTTTACTGGAAAATTGAAAATATGTAACATTTGGCTGTGAAATAGGTACCTGAGTTGGTTGCTGTTTTGACGACAATTCAAATTTAACCAACGAGATTCATTTACGTGTCTGTAAATTAAAAGCCAATCGATTTTGAATTTATTATTCTGCCAATATCGAACAAATGAGATAATCCGATTTGGGGGTATAAGAAATGTAGGCATTTTGAACGTCAGACAGAGTTACTGCCATCAAGGGAGAACTACAGGAGGAAAAGAAAAGCCAAAAACAAAAAGACCGATTGCGAAATGAAGGGAAATGACTCTGGCAATTTGTGCAGCTAACACCAAACGAATGTTTGCATGAAAGCTGCTGGGTTGCGCTGTTGGATCTTATCATCATCACGATCACATGTGCCCCACACGCTGACAATTGATAACTCGGCCGAATCTCAGTTCATCTGCTGCTGAAACTCTCATTTTTCCCCATTTGATATCATTATAGGGGACTTTAAATGAAAAGGCTGGCGATTTTGCTCGATTGAAAAATTGCAGTTCTGAGAAATGATGTTTTAAATGAACATCAAACGCGACTGTAAAAATTCAGCGAAGGAACAAAAAATGCAGTGACACTGGTGGAAGAGTGCCACAGAGACCAGAAAAACTTAGTGGTATAGTGGAGCGAATGGCAGTTAATCTCTCAATAATGATCAAATAAAAGGGTAGAAATAACAGTGGATTTTCACAACTCCAATGTAGTGTGTCATTGTAATGCGAAATGATTTTGAAGTGATTTCAAGAGCACTGTTTTGATCAGTCATGGCAAGACAAACAAGAGCAGCACAATAGGAGGAATGGCGTCGGGAGAGCATCTTGGTAGTAGAGATCACAAACCAGTCAGCTTAACGTCAGACTGAAGGCACCTCGCACAAGAATTAGACTAGTATTTTTGACAATGTGTGTGTTTATTTTACAATGGCAAACTGGTTAAAAGATAAACGTCTGTGGCATTAATGGAAACGTCGCAAGTAAGGTGCCATACTGGCTTAGTGGCAGGAAATCAAGACGAATTGTTAACATGTAATCTCTGGTCCATGCCAGTAAAGTCTCTGACATGATGATTGATTTCACAACCACCGGGAATGAAATGGATCGAATGGTTTCCTGTTCCCGATGATGGGATAGGACACGTTTACCCATCAAGAGTGACAGCAGCAGCACAGACAGAATGGTCCCGATGTGCACGTTAGATTATGGAATGCCTCAGTGAAATGGCAGGAGCGATGTAAAGGAGGTTTAATGGGCTTGTAAGGGAGGGAAATCTCTGAACGTGCGTGGGTTTGAATTCTGATTTATGAAATGGAGAATTGTTATATTCCACATAAGTAATCAGTGTTGCAGAATATCATATAATCTCGTGTTCCCAGGGCTAAACTAAGAGAGACTGAGTGGCGCAGCACTGAAGATCAAAGTGGAAATGGGCATGAGGATGAGCCCGCTGTGACGGTATAAAAGTGCATGAAACGCCGGGGCTGGGACTCCAACCTCACCTGTCGTACCTTCTCTTGACATGGAGCAAGGAGCAGTGTGATATCAGATTGGGACCTCCAATTTATATGGAGCGGCTTCTGTTGACATAAAACAGGGGGCATTGTGGCAGCAGGCTGGAAGTTCCAACCTCACCTGGAGCAGATTGTATTGATAAGGAGCACGGACCGATGAGACGTCAAGTTGGAGAAAGGATACTCAGTTATTTTAATCTGAATTAGCAGGACCCATGTTTGTAGATTGAGTGAATATCTGTCCCAGGGAAATCTCGCAAAAAGAAGGGAAAATGTGGCAAGGATTCAGCTCGTGCAGGAGAATCTGTGCAGAAAGAAACGCAGGTAATATTTTCTTTTTCTGCCTTTTATCATAAGACTGACTGCGTATTTGGTTAAATTGCAGAAGTAATTTTCAGGTCGTGCCATGATATTATATTTCCGGAAAACCCATACAAGTCATTAAAGCGAACAAAACTTTCAAAAATTAACGGTAAATAACTAGATCAAATGGAGAGGACAGAGGGTGGTGCTGGAGGGTTGTTTTTCAGACTGGAGTCCCGTGACCAGTGGAGTGCTACAAGGATCCGTGCTGGGTCCTCTACTTTTTGTCATTTAACTGGAGTTGTGGTGGACAGCGAAGAGAGTTACCACAGAACAGGATCTTGACCAGTTCGGCCAATCAGCTGAGAAATAGCAGATGGAGTTTAATTCAGATAAATGTGAGGTGCTGCATTTTGGGAAAGGAAATCATACCAGGACTTCAACACTTAATGGCAATGTCCGAGGGAGTGTTGCTGAACATACAGACCTTGGAGTGCAGGTTCATAGCATCCTGATGTTTGAAATTTAACTTGAAAGTGGAGTCTCAGGTAGATAGGATAGTGAGGAAGGCGTTTGGTATGCTTTCCTTTCTTGTTCAGAGTATTGAGTACATGAGTTGGGAGGTCATGTTGCGGCTGTACAAGACATTCGGTAGGCCACTGTTGGAATGTTGCGTGCATATCTGGTCTCCTTCGTATCGGAAAGATGTTACAAAATTTGAAAGGGTTCAGAAAGAAATGAGGATTCTGTCAATGTTGGAGGATTTGCGAAAGAGGGAGTGGCTTAATTGGCTGGGACTGTTTTCCCTGGCGCATCAGAGGCTGAGGTATGACTTGTTAGAGGTTTTCAAAATTATAAGGGTCAAAGATATGGTAAATAGAAAGAGTCTTTTCCTGGGGTCTGTGGGAAAAAATTAGAGTGCATAGTTTTACGGTGAAAGGGGAAAGATATACATGAGACCCACTGGGCAAAGTTTTCACACAGAGAGTAATAAGTATATGGAATGTGCTGCCAGATGAAGTGGTGGAGGTTGGTACAATTGCAACATTTAAGAGGCATTTGGATCGATATACGAATAGGAAGGTTTTGGAGGGATATGGACGGGGTGATGGCAGGTGGGACTTGATTAGGTTTGGATATCTCGTCAGCATGGACGAGTAGGACCAAAGGATCTGTTTCCATGCTACGCATCTCTCTGACTCTATGACTCTATTTGATGTTGACATTATGCTCGAGTTTATCTTGATTTATGGAGGAAAAGCTGGAAACTAATGTTGAAATTTACAGGATCAACGATGATCCCATTCAATGACTGAACAGACAAGAGGCTGAATAGAAGCTTCATCATGACATATATGTTTTCATTATGAATCGCGCTGAAACACAACGTGGGGAGGATTGGACTGAAGCAGTGGTGGTGATTTTCTTTCCTGGTTAAATTTTTGAATTTGACTGCTATTTCTCCAATGGATCATTGGAGTGAAGCAGTAACGGTGATTATCTTACCTGGTTATTCAACTTGTGATACATGCCCAGTGGGTCTCATGTATATCTTTCCCCTTCATTCTGAAGCATGAAAGCGTGAAGAACATATGGGGCAAGTGGCGCAAAGTCTAACGTGCCTGACTCAAGATGAGAACATTGTAGATTTCACTCCGCTCTAGCTCGAGGTTAACACAGGTATTCATTACACTCACAACCTAATCTTCCTCATTTTTCTGAAGCTGAGATGAAGTTTGAGCTCCTGATATGCAGACACGAGAATCTCCTTCAGTACACATCCTGGAGAACATCACAGTCAATGTCGCAGCGTCATCACAAGTGAGGAAGACCAAATAGTCCCACACACTGCGAATCGGCACTTTACAATTTCACAGAGCCATCGACCCAATCGCTGCGGCTCATAGTAATGGCAAGGAAACAAAATAAATATCTCAGTCTCATGTTGGTTCATGGAGTGCCGAGGCACCTTCTCCTTCTTTAAGAGGCTGGGACATTAACTCTGATGTTCGTGGAGACATTGATTGATTGAAAGGAATCCTATCACAGATGCCCACGCTGTTGATGCTGAACAAAACAGCCCTTACTGGGAATTGAACCGGGGCTGCAGTGGTAAAAGTGCCAATTCAGAACCACGACACGACCAGGGACGAGTACAGCGGTCAGAGGCACGTAGTGTGACAGCCCTCAAATGTGTTGGACGCGTTCTCTGCAGAAACAACCGCTTCACTATCCTCATTCCATTGTCCATCTCTTTGCCTTGTATGCCTTAGCATCACAAATACAGATTGAATATCTCTGAAGGTTGTGTTGATTTCATCACAATGAGTTGCAGATTTATCCACCATCACTGGTGGATAAAGGTTTTACTGCTTATCTACTGAAAACTTTCTGCCTCGTACATTTACTCGACACCACTTGGCGTTTGTCCGAGAGGAAACATTTCTTTCTGCCGAACATGCCTTTATCTCTCATTGTTCTGCACATTTCAATCATGTTTCCTCACAATCTCCTCTTCACCATTGAAATTAGAACAGAAAAACTGATCGTTTCCAAAAAAAAACACCCTTTGCTGAATATGCATTGTGTCATTTTCCTGAGCCTGATGTTCCAGTGATCTCCGGAACATGTCAGTAAAAATTCTTACATGAGCACTGATCTCACAACAGCAGTATGTAAATGGATCGATTGGTTTTAAGGTCCTAATTGTGGGATTGGGTCACGTTCGCCCAACAACATTGACTGCAGCTGCACAGACTGAACAATGTCAATGCGAGTGCTTGATAGCCAAATGCCTCAGGGAAATTGGAGAAGGAACCTAAAGCAGGGTTACTGATCGTGGGATGGGGAGAAATCTCCGAGAATTAGTGCGTTTAAATCCTGATACATAGACAGCAGAAATGTGAAAGGGCCAGGGTTTGAAGGAGCGAAATCATCACCTCGACAAATATTTTCATGTCAAAAAAGATTGATTCGCTCCTGCTTTTGTGAAGCCTGTCTTACTCTGCATAAAACGGGAACAAGTGACAATACTGGAAGTCAAATTGGAGATGATCTTTCTGCTGCCACTACGCAAAGCACTAACCACTGCACGATACCGGCACTGCATGGAATAGCATGATGCAAAAAGCAGTAAAGATAGTGGCAGAGGATATGTAAGGAACAGGACTACATGAACAGTAGTAATACTTGACAAACAGTGACTGAGAAATGCAAACTCATGGTTGGCTGAATGGTTAACTTCGGTATCTCTAGAGCCGATGGATATTTCATCACTTAGTTTGTTGAAGGCGAAGGTTGATATAGTCCTCCAGAAAATGAAAGCATCAGGGAATAGTGCAGGGAATTGCTGGAATGTATTTCTGCAAAAGAAATGTAGTTTACCATCGGTTACTTTAGCAATTTCGTCATACAAGGAAGTGACCATTGCTGTGGAATATCATATAGTGCCAGGTTTCAGGCCTGGAATAAGAGAAACTGCGTGGTGCAGCAGCGAAGATCAAACTGGAAATGCGGATGGGGATGAGGCAGCGGATATGTGTTCAGAAATGAAATCATTGAGTGTGAAGTATTTCACTGAAAGTACAGAGTGAATTGAAATGCCGGGGACTGGGAGTTCCAACATTGCGTGGAGCAGTTTCTGTTGACGTGCTATACGTCGCATCAGGCTGGGAGCTACAACCTGAACTGCAGCAGCTTCCATTGACACGAAGCAGGGAGCACTGGGATATCAAGCTGGAATTCCAACTGTAACTGGAGCAGATACTATTGATATCTGCACTGAGAGAAATTGAGGTAATGTTTTCGGTCTCTGAGCTATCTCATATGGCTAACTCTGCTCTGTGCAGAAAGGGAATTTTTTTGCTCATTTCATTTTATTGAATTTCTTGTAAACTCGCACAGGCCGTTAAAATACTTTCAGACTTCGAAAATTAGCTTGAATACGATGTTGTGATTAGGCATTAGTTGATCAAAAGTGATGGAGCAAAATCAGTGCAGTGAATTTGAAATTCATCAGATGAGCGGAGATCCCATTGAATGGCTGAGTAGACACAAAGTGAATGGAAGTTTCATGAGAATGAATGTCTTTCCGTGACAAAACCTCCCGCTGCACAAAGAGTGGATCATTGGAGTGAAGCAGTAACGGTGATTATCTTTCCTGGTTATTCAACTTGTGAACATGAGTACGATTGGTCATGTCCGTGTTTAGATCACAACTCTGCAGAATGCCAACCTCAAGCACGCGCGAGCACAATGTCACAATGGATAATGCGCATGGTTATGGTCCAGAGATTGTAGTTAAAGTTTCGACTTGGTTCAAGAGCAAGACTGGCAGGCTTCAAATTCACATACAAGTTAATTTACCGCAAATGTAGTACATACAATGGGCCAGTGGCACAATGGATAACATACCTAACTACAGATCTACTGTGTGAAGCTTCGATTCCAACCTGGCTTGCGGGCAGCGCTGACTTTATTGCACTTAAAACTGACTGTTCTGAAACCGAAATGATCAAAACAAACCCCACTCCCGGACTGAGAATCAAAGCCGGGTGACAGCGAAGAAAGCGAAAAAAATGGACCTGTTAGCCCACCATGGACAGCTATACGAATACCACGTATGTGTAGAATGACAGCCCTCAAGGTCGTTGTACATGCTTTCGTCAGATGCAATCGCTTGACTATCTTTATTCATTTTCATCACTTGGCCTTGTATGCATTAACAACTCAAGTTCAGATCCGTGTATTTCTGAAGGTTATGTGGGTTCGCCTCTGCGCATCCCTTCAGACAGTGAATCCAGATTCAACCATCCGCTTGCTGATGAGATTTTTCTGCATATCTCCTCAATCCTTTCCACCTTTTAACTTCAGTTTACGCCCCTGTTGATCGGTCAAGAGGAAACATTTCTTTTAGTCTGCACTGTCCATGTTGCTCATTACTTAGTGCATATGAAACATGTATAATCACAGTTTCCTCTGCCTTAAGAAAACAACCCCAGTCAAAACAATCTGTCTTCATCACCTAAACTTTTCAACTTGGTAAATTTCTGCAAGGTTTCCAGTGCGATCACATGACTCCTGTAATGTGAATTGCAGAACTGCACGCAATATTTCGGGGGAACCGAATGAACAAATGAAATAATTTACTGGAAAAAGCCACAGAAACTTGTCGTTTCCAATAAAACATCGTTTGCTCAATCCTGCGCTGTGCACTTATCCTGAGCCCGATGTTCCAGTAATCTATTGTCCGTGTCAGTAAAAGCTGCTCCATGCGGATTAATTACAGAACAGCTGCATCTAAATGGATTGAATTGCTTGAAGATGCCGACCATGGGTTTGAACACTTTCACCCAAAACAGTGACCGCAGTAGTACAGAATGAACAGTGTAAATGTGAGTATTATATTGCGCAGTACCTCAGTGAAATGGGAGGGTGGACGTTTAGGCGAGTTAGTTCTTGTGCGAGGGAGAGATTTCTCCGATAAAGGGTGGTTATGATATGTGAAACGCAAAGGTGTGAGACAGTGGGTGTTTGAAGAAGGAAACTTATCACCACGTATTTTCATGTAAAACAAAGATTGATTTTCTCAGCGTTTGCTAAGCACATATTACATGGAGTAAAACGGGAAAATGCCGATTGCTGTCACTGTGATTCGAGCAGAACTTGCTGTGTTTACAATGCCAAGAAAGAACCATTTCATGATCCTGGCGCCACATGGAAAAGCACGATGCAAAAAGCAATAAGGATCGTGGCAGAGGTTATGCCAAGAACAGAACCACACGCACAAAGGAAGACTTGTCAAACAGTGACTGAGATGTGGGAACTCAGATTCGGTTGAATATATAGATTCTATGTCCGGAGAGTGTGTAGAGATTGCAACACTGAGGTTGTAGGATATTACATTTGCGAGATATCTATAAACTTCAAATGGTCATGGGATACTGCAGGGTATTGTTGAAATGTATTTCTCAATAACATTGTATTTTAACATCGGTTACTTAACCAATTTCCTCACTCATTTACATAATCATATAATGGCATGTCATATAGTCCCAGTTCAAGGGCGTGGAATCAGAGAAATTGAGTCGCAGTGCACCCAAAACTAATTGGAAATGGTAATGGCATTCAGCGCGAGCATGTGGCTGCGAAAATGCAATCGGTTGAGCGTAATTCCATTCTCCGAAGTTACGGAGGCGCGTGAAATATCGAGGCTAAACGGTCCCGCCTTAACGACAGCGGCTTCAATTCCCACGCATCAAGAAGCAGTGGGACATCAGGCTGGGAGCTCCAATTTCACCTGCAAGAACTTGTATTGACATGGAAAACGGAACTTTGGGACAGCAGCTGGTCGAACAGTTAGTCAACTATTTTAATCTTAAGTAAGTAGTTTTCAGCAGGATACTTGTTTGTGGATTGTAAGAATATCTACAACTGGGACAGTCTAAATTACAAAGAAGAATTCTGCAAAGAGTCAATTCTTGGAGAAGCATCTGTGCAGAGTGATGCAGAGGAATGTTTACGTCATCTGCCGTTCTTATATGTTTGACTTTGCACTGAATTCATTTCCATGAAGGGATATTTTTGCTCAGTTCACAGTATTCACTTTTTTGCATACTCGCAAAAGTCGTTACTGTACTCGAAACCTCTGAAAGTTAACTGGTATATTACATGTGGTGATTAGGCTCACGTTCACGTCAGTTATGCTGAAGAAGTGGATTCGAAATTCATCAGATCAGCAGTGATTCCATTGAGTGACTGAGCAGACATTCATTCTGCTGAATGGAAACTTCATGAGGACATATGTGTTTTTAGTTGGAAAATTCGCTGCTTTGAAAGGTGATGAAGATTAGACTGAAGCAGTGACAGTGATTATCTTTATTGCTTGTTCAACTGGTGAACATGACTGCTATTAACCGTGTCCGTATTAACATCACGGCTCCTGAGTGTGCGTGTATGCATCGGGCCAGTGGTGCAATGGATAACGCGCCTGACTACGGATCAGGAGACTGTAGGTTCCAATCCTACCTGGCTCGCAGGCAGGGCAGACGTTAATCCTGCTTAAACAGTGATTTTTCTGAAGCCGGAATAAGGTATGAGCTCTTCATCTGCAAGAACGAGAATGCCCTCATGAAATTTCCCCGAGGACATGAGAGTCAATGTTGCAGCGTCATCACAGGAGGGAAGCCGAATAGTCGTCCACGTTTCTCAAGGGCGCCTTTCCATTTCATAAAGCCATCGATCGAATAACTGTTGCTCACTTTGAGCATTTTTCGAAACTCTTTGGCCAGTGGAATCAGAGAAGAATGAAGGGTTAACTGTCCAACTGATCTTTATAGGGAATGAGTTCCTGAGTCTACCACCCGCTGACTGATAAAGTTTTCCTGCCAGTCTATACAAAGCTTTCTGCATCTTATCTGAAATCTACAAACCCTGGTCATAGAGAAAGAGCAAATGTTTCCTTCAATCTGTAATTCCTTGCTCCTCATTATTTCGTACACGTCAATCATGTCTCCTCACAATCAGCACTACGCTGAGAAAAACAACATTTTGAAAGTCTTGTGTTCACTGAAATTTCTTGCCTGTTTTTAACAGTTCATTGAGTGGAGTAGTCCCACTGCTAACATTCAGCACAAACTTTCAGTAAAAGCCACTCAATGCGTGGAACCGTAGTCCTGCTATTTTCGTCAACAATGTGTAAAAGTCCCCTGCAACTTTCGTTTTCGCATGCCGTGGGGCTATTTGTCCGTGTTCAACGATATATCCCATATGGCGTTACAAAATTGCTTTTGATCTTTCTGACAAAGTTCGCTGCCAGTAACGTTTGAGGAAGTCCAACTTAGAAATGTAAGTTGCTCCTCCAATCTTTTCCACACAGTCCTCCAACCTCAGATATGTATACGCATCAGTCTTTCTAAAAACATTGATTTTGTGATAGTCCACACATAACTGTTGGGTCTTATCCCGCTTTGGCATCATGATGATGGGTGAATTCCATTCATTGAAACTCACTTCGGTTATGCCATATTGGTGCATATGTGACATCTCCTTATGAACTTGTAAAACTTTAAAGGGTTATGCCTGCAAGATGTTACAGAGTCAGAACAGCATCTCCTATATTTACATCATCTACAATTAGATTATTCATTCCCAGTATATTTCAGCAGATCTCCCCATGCAAGAGTAATAACTCTTTCGATTTTCTTCTGGAAGATAACTGAATAACTTTACCAATTTTGGACAACTTTTGCATTGTCCACTTTTATTTCAGGAACATCCAATGCAGAATTCCCTGACATTGAGGGCGGCACGGTGGCACGGTGGTTAGCACTGCTGCCTCAGTTTTAAGAAGAAAACGAACAATTAATATGAGAACTTCAGTGAATTTACAGAGGCAACTCTCAGTTTTTGCTCTGATGAGCTGATAAATAATTTTAATGGGCATGAGCTAAAAATGTTTGCACCTACAGTTTAACAAAACCCAGTTTAGACTTGTTTTGCAATATTTGGGCTGAAAACCTGTTTGAGAAAAGCAAAAATCAGGACCATCAACATCTCTTCATGTTAGAACCCGTGGTCTTTAGGAATAAAGAATATATATTGCTTTGAGCAACCAGTGTTGTGTGTAATTACTGCAGTTATTGGATGGAATGATAACCAGATACTTACTGAGATGCTTGCTTTCAGGAGCAATAAGATAGTTACTTAGATTATTCCACTTAATAGTAATTAGCTGGTCATGAAGACATTTGTATGGCTTTATGTGAAGTGTTTTATGTGATCATGGATTTCAATAAGATTGAGATAGTTTACAAAATTTAGGAAGAGGTTGACAACTCAGTGTTAAAGATATGTGAAGTCAACAATTTGAAAAATAATCTTTGGTAGAATTCCTTCTTCAAACACAATTAAACCATTATGCAAGAAGTGAGATAAATGTGAGGCATGCAAGCTTCAAATGACCACACGCCAATATTTTCAAAATATATTAAACTTTCATTCAATATGAATAGGTGAATGGAAAATAAAGGCAAATTCTCGACGATTGATAAATTGAACAATAAGTAGAAATTTAATTTGATCAATACATAAGCATAATTTTCTAATTTGCAAAATTGAATTAGAAATGGAAGGAATCAGCTGACTAATGATTAATAGGAAGTTACATTTCATTATTTTACAGCAGAAGAAATCAATTTTATTACACCTTTATAATAATGGAGAACAATGATTTATGTGCTTGAAATGTTTGAATTTAGTGCTTTTTCACTTTTATGACTGCAATGTTCTCAAACATCTTCCATGAATTTAGGTCCAGGAGAATTACATACTGCCTTTTCGTGGGAACCTGAAGAAAATATCTTCTTTTGAATCAAAGGGAAAAAATGGGTGGAACAATGGTTAGCACTGCTGTGTCCCAGCGCCAGGGACCAGGGTTCAATTCTCATCTCGGGTGACTGTCTGCATGGCATTTGCACATTCTCCCCATGTCTGCGTGGGTTTCCTCCCACAATTCAAAGAATCACAGGCCAGGTGAATCGGTCATGCTAAATTTCCCAGAGAGTGATGTACATTAGTCGGGGTAAATATAGGGTAGGGGTTTGGGTGGGCTACTGATTGGAGGGTCGGTGTGGATTTGTTGCGCCGAAGCGCATGTTTCCATACTGTAGAGAACCTAATCTAATGAACAGCAGACCGTGAATTAGTCATTCAATGTGACTGTTCACGTGAAGACAACTTTCCTTCATTTCAAAAAAGTTAAATTTTCAAACTTTAAAAAATATTGCTTAATGAAACAGCAAAGAGATGTTTTGTTTATTTTTTGTTGTGTGAAACATCATGAATTTTAAATTATTTTGTAGCACGAAGAATAGTTAATTCTTATTGTGATTATAAACACAATAAATGTTAGTATTGAAGTGAAAATAATTAAATGAATTCAACATTGTTTCCACCATTAAAATAAAACTTGATACTCGCAATGATTGAGAGATTATACACTGCAATATTTTTATATTTATTCATATACTGAGTTGTAATTCCACATTGATGCAAGATAATGGATTGTACAATTATTAGAAATTTGCAGCAAGAGGATTATCAAAATTCTATCAGTTAGTTTAAGAATAATGAGAAATCTCATATTGCTGTTTGACTGAGCAATGTATAGAAACGAACAGGAATTATTCCAACTAAAGGTAATTATAGTTCTCTGAATTTTTTTAGTCTGAGTTTATTGTGATTTTTCAAATGAGCAAATATCAGACAATTACAAAGAGTGTTTGATTGGCAGTCATTGGTTCCATTGTGGGATAGTTGACCTGAAAAAAAAAAGATTTTTATATTGTAGCATTCGTTAAACTTAACTTAAAATTAACTTAAAATGTGAATTTCACTATATTTGTTAGACTAATTGAAATACTTGTGCAATTATTGCAGTGATAATGATTGGACAATTAATGTTGAAATGGAAACAAATAAATTGATTCAATAGCTTAACAACACTTTGCTGCGATGTTGATTGCATAGTCATGAAGGTTGGTAAACAAAGGAATACAACATAGGTTTAAAGACTGAACAATAAAAAAGAGCCATTCAGTGATTATTGGACAAAGTTTTGTTTTTGTTTTAAAACTTGTAACGAATCAGGATCATCAACATCCCAAAAATGTTGGTGCTAGCATCCTCAGCCATCTTCAATAAAAAAAAGACTATTGGTTTTAACTGCATATATCCTGTGTAATTACTGAATTGAAATGTAAGATATCGATTGAATTCATTGGATGGAATGACCAGCAAATGTTTACTGTGGTTCTTGCTCTCAGGAACAAGAAGAAACTTAGGTGATTCTACTCAACATTAATTATATGATCACCAAGACCTTTGTGGGGCTCGATGGGCCATGTATTGATTTCAATTACATTGAGATATTTTGTGTGATATAGGAATGGATTAATGATTGGGTGTGAAAGATCATAATTAAAGTAACTGTTTTAAAAATTTAATCGAATTCCTTTGCGAATCACATTTTAAAACAACATGTGATAAGTGAGATATTGGCAACATCGATATTCAAGTGAACACACTCCAATATTTTCAAAGCATTTCAATTTCACACTAAATATGAGTAGGCGAGTGGAAAATAACATGAGCTCTGACTACATCAATTGAAGAGGAAGGAGAAATTTAATTTGATCAAACGTTGGAGCAATATTTTGTTGTATTATAAAGGTAATCACCACACTGAAGGGCAATAGGAATTGGCATCTGTTTCATTACTGAAGGAGAAATCATTTTTTAAGTCTTGTATAGTAGAGAAAAAGGACTGATGTACGTGAGGTGCTGAAATGCACATTGTTTATGTATTAAATGTTTATTGAAACTCTTGCAGGATTGAATTCCCAGAATATTTCATATTTGAAAATTTCTGAGCTGATTGGCAGTAAAATGTTATTGATCACCTTATGGATAATAATGGGATTCTTTTTTAAAATTCCCTACAGTGTGGAATCTAGCCTTTTCGCTCAACAAGTCCACAGAGACCCTCTGAAGAGTAACCCATCCAGTAGCATTTCCCTCTCACTAATGCACCTAACACTATACACAATTTAGCATGCCCAATTCACTTAACCTACACATCTTTGGACTGTGGGAGGAAGCCAGAATGCCTAGACGAAACCCACGCAGACACGGGGAGAATGTGCAAACTCCTCACAGACACTCGCCCGAGACTGGAGTCGAACAACGGACACTGGTACTATGAAGCCATAGTGGTAACTACTGAGCCACCGTGCCGTACCAATGCTTGACAGATATGTTAAACAAAAAAAATCATTATTTAGATATTTTAAGTTTTAAAAACTACAATGTTGTCAAATTTAAAATTTACAGATACTACAATACGATACATATTTTTGTTAGTGACCTGATGATAATAACTTGCAGAGTTCTGCAATTATGGGAATGAACAAGAGATAGAAGCAAATCCAATGCTGAATTGAAAAGCAAATCACTCTCCGCCTCGATATTTTCGAACCAATATTCTGAGCTGCTCTGACCCATGTCTGTTGAAGGTGGGAATTCAATCCACGCCTTCTAGTCTTGTAGTCATGATTTGGAGATGCCGGTGTTGGACTGGGGTGTACAAAGTTAAAAATCACACAACACTAGGTTATAGTCCAACAGGTTTAATTGGAAGCAGACTAGCTTTCGGAGCGACGCTACTTCATTACCTATCACCTGATGAAGGAGCATCGCTCCTAAAGCTAGTGTGCTTCCAATTAAACCTGTTGGACTATAACCTGTTGTATGATTTTTAACTTTAATCTTGTTGTAGAGACATTGCCAGAGCTACACAAGAGCCTTTCATTATGTTCTCACCAAGGAAGGGTGGGGGTATTGTCACATCCTCACTGTGGTTATGCAAATGAAAACTAAACAAGATTCATTGCGATAATTGGCCTGATTCTGAGTGTAATGGATTAACAATGACGTAGTAATTCAAATTAATAACGGTACAAAGCACAAATGGTCTTAATTAAAAATTAATATCATGATAATTAAATGAAATACATGTAGACTTAATCATGTGATGTTGCAAATTCATTAAAACTATTCAATATGTTTAAAGCATTTGTTCTTATAATAAAAAGACAATCAGAAATTTTTGCAGCATTAGGAAATCAGAAAAAAAGTGTTATTCAATGTGACTATTCAGTTGCAGCCAACTTCCCTTTCTTGCAGTACTGTACAACATTCAACAATTCATAATTTACTCTGATTGATAAAGGAAAGAGCAAACAGCTGTAAATTATTTTTCTTGTTTACACAAAAAACTCACAAAAGTTGAACTAATTTTTCACATTGAAAATATTTAATTCAGTGTAATCCGAAATGTTAGCATTGAAGGAAAATATAATCAAATCAAAACACACATCGATATTCACAATTATTGGGAGATTGAACACTGCAAATCCTTTTCATCAGTTGATGTACTGAGCTATAATTCCACTGTCATACCCCTTAATGTACTGAGCAACTATAAGATTTTATCACTAACTACACTATTAACATGCGATGAGTGAACTGAATATTATTAAGAAATCTCTCATTGCTATTTGAACCAGCAATGTGTATAAATAAACAGTATTTATTGGATAAAATGTCATTAGATATCTCATAATTGATGATTCTGTGACTACTTGACTGTTCAAATGAGTAGCAATCAGTTATTTCCAATGAGCATTGGATGGAAAATTAATGCTTTTGTTTTATGAACTTGAATAAAATTGTATTATTGGCATTAAGAAATAATGGATTAAGGTAAGATATGAATCTCAGAAGTTTTTTGACAGGTTTCTAATCAAACTATCAGTGAAAAGTTATGGCTCAGTACATCAGTAACTATAAACATTTTAAACACATGCATGAAAGATATTTGTTAATTCAGAACAAAAATTGAAAAATTACCTGTGCAAATGTCATTGACCGTATCTTTCAATTATACTTAAGTTTGTTGTTTACCTATTTTCTTCCTAATTCTGACAGTCACGGTTAAATATTCATTATATTAAATGTCATGTGAGTTACACATGATTTTACTTAAAATGAGCATAGAACTTTGACCTGTGCAGCAAAGGAATGGATACTTTGCCAATGACATCATCCTGAACATGGTGCCAAATGAAACTCCTCCCTCTGCCTGCCCTTGTCTCAAAACCCTCCAGTCTTTCCATATTCATGTGCCAATCTAAATGACTTGTAAACGCTCCAATTGTATCTGCCTTCACCACCACCCCTGGAAGTCCATTCCAGACACCTACCACTCTCTGTAAAAATATATTTGTCCCTCCCATCTCCTTTGAGGTCCCCACCATCCACCCACCCCATCCGCTGCCCCACCATCTTAAGTGCATGCTGCATATTTTTTGAAATTTCAATTCTCAGAAAAACATTCTGACTGTTAACCCGATCTATGCATATAATATTATTCATGATTTGATCAAGTCTCCCCTCAGAGTCCACTGTTCCAGAGAAAATATCCTGGCATCTCGTTATAGTTCATACCCACTACCAAAGGCAGCATCCTAGTAAGCACCCTCTGCACCATCTCCAAAAGCCTCTACATCCTTCCTGTAATGTGGCACACAGAACTGAACACAGTTCTCTAAGTATGGCCTAAACAAACTCTTATAAAGCTGCAATACGACAATCTGACTCTGGTAATCAATTCGCTGACCAATAGAGATAAGCATGCCAATTGCCATCTTTACCACCCAATCTACTTGCGTGTTCTATTTAAGGGAACCATGGACTTGAATTACACAATTCCCATGAACAACACAGCTATTCACGGTCCTGACTTTCACCACATACTTTTCCTTATTATTTAATCTCTCAAAGAGCAGCACCTCACACTTACCTGGATTAAACTCCATCTGCTATTTGTCCGCCCATTTCTGCAGCTTTTCTATGTCCCACTGTAATATTCCACAACTCTCTACACCATTCACTATTCCCTCAACCTTTGCATTGTCTGCAAACTTACTAATCCATCATTTATATTTTCATCCAAGTCATGTTTTGTACGTCATAAACAACAGAGTCCCAGTAGAGATCCCTGTGGAAGAACGAGGGAAAAATAGAATTCTTGAATAAATGAGACTCTTGAATGACAAAAGAATTGTGATCAATAATCCTGAATGTTATTAAAAAAACAATATTTTAATCCTCAGTTTACCAATCTTAATGAATATCTACCCAAGATCAAAGCAAACTGCTTTGAAAATATTGAATCATTTTAATTGTTGAGTTCTAACATTATCTTCCTTCACAGAATGAGGTGTCGCTGTCGAGGCCAGCATTTATTTCCCATCCCTAATTGCCCAGAGGACAGTTGAGAGTCAGCCACGTTGTTGTGGGTATGGAGTCAGACCTGCCGTGGTGGGATTCAATTCTGGGTCCCCAGAATATCATCTGGATCTCTGGATTAACAGGCTACCAATAATGCTACTAAGCCATTGCCTTCCCTATAAAGATTTTTTTTCCATTTTAATTATCACACCGTAATGAAATTTAGTCTTTGTAACAAGCATCATGACATTCCCCCTTTAATTTTAATCCATTATTTCTTAATCCCAGTATCATCATGACATATTAATATTTTTTCTGGTCAACACACCAGCAATCAACCAAAGATTTTTCATCCAACACTCATAGTAAATATCTGATACTCTTTCATCTGACTACTCGTTTTAATGGAAGGATTATTAATCAGCTTTATCAATTATAAGAAGTCTAATTAATTTTCACAACAATATTTCAGTTCTCTCCAACATATTGCACAGTCACATTACAATACACATTTTCTCATTATTCTTAAATTTGTTTTCAGCTATTTTAAACCATTTTCTTGCAAATAACGAACAGGTTTAAATCCAATATATCCAGCTGTCGATGTGGAAGTATGGCTTAGTACATTAACTGACTCAAAAAATCATTGCACTTTACCATCTCCCAAACGTAGCTAAATTTAATTTTATGGGTGGAAACTTAGTTGGATTGATTTGATTATATTTCACTTCATTGCTCACATTTATTGCAGTTCTTGGTAAAAAAATCCATTAAATTTCCAATGATTTCATCAAATACCACCTGTTTGGAAAAAAGGGAATTTGCTTTCAGCTGGTCTGTCATCTTTCATCCCTTTTCATTCACATTGTTTTTAAATTTTTAGTTCAATGGATGGAAAAGTGATTTGAAGATACGGAAATGTTAAAGCTTTTATCCCAAATTATTTGTCAATGTACAATATTTGCAGAAGTGTGTCACAATTCTTCTTTCTACCAAATGTCATGGATTGTACCTTTCACTAACAAGGGTAATCACATTCATTTCTATGCAGGTTCTATCTAATACTGTTCCAAATGTCTAACCACTGATTGCGGTGAAAATTTGACAAATTTTAAGTTACCATTCTCTCCAAGAAATACAATGGAAAAAAAAAGAGAATTCTTGAATCGCCTGCATTTTTTAATGAAAACATAATTCTGTTTGATAATGACCATTAATTTTATTTCAACCGATCAACCTAGTTACCTTGTTTTAATCCTATTTACTGATCTTTATGACTATTTAATCAACATCAAGGTAAGCTACTTGAAAGCATTGGAACAGTCTTTTTTTAGAATTCTAACATGTATTATAAAATTTTCAAAATTCTGTTTGTGCACTTAGAAGAATCAGAAATTTAATATTGCGATGTGATTTTGCAGTGTGTAGAAATGAACAGGAATTATTGCAGTGAAAACCTAAATTTCCAAGGGTGAGATCACTGTGATCATTCATATGAGCAAAAGTCAGATACCTGTATTTACAATGAGTTTTGGATGGTACGTCATTGATTCTATTATGGGATAGTTGACCTGAAATGAAAATGCATTTTTATATTGTAGCATTGTTCCAATGGATTAAATTAAACAATGGCCTAAATTAATACGTGAATTTCACTATTCCCTTCAAAGGACAAACTTAAATTATTCCAGAATTATTGTAATAATGATGACTTGATAATTAATATTGTAATCTGAACAAATATATTTACTAATATTTTGAAAGCACTTTGCTCTGATGTTGATTGGATGTTCATTAAGATCGGTAAACTGAAGAATAAAATATATTTATGGATTAAAGAAAAAATGAGCCATTCAGTAATTTTGCTCAAAAGTGCAGATGATGCAAAAATTATGTTTTCGTTACTTGAAGAAACATGCATTGTTAATTGATGTAATTTTGCAGCGCACATGGTCCAAAAAAGCTAACATCCATTTAATGTGATTTATCAGATAAAGATTACTTTCCTGTTTTGCTTTTTTTTAAAGCAGTACTTTCAAGAATTCGAAAATGATTATATTTGTTCAACTGAACAACAAATCTATGTGACTACACTTCAAGCAAAAAACCAAAGGAAATTTAGAATATTCTTAGCACGAGAATTATGTAGCATTCAAACAAAATAAATGTTTGAATTGAATTTAAATATAATCAAAGCAAGTCAAACAAGATTCCACTATTACAATAAAGAGCAATTTGCATTCCATTATTGAACTAAAAATCAACTAGGATGGCACTATTACCATAAAAATCAGCATTTGCTATATGTGTTACACCAAACAGTGCGATATGTGTACATCAGTTGATGTACTGAAACATAATTCCACACATAAAACTGGATGTACTGGATTTGAACAAGCATTAAATATTGGAAATAAGAATGAATGTGCATTTAAATCAGTTAATGCCAAATTTAAATTGGTGAGATATCTCAAATTGCTATGCAACTGTGTAATGTGTAGAAATGTACAGTAATTCTTGGCGTGAATAGAAATCGAACATGTCTGAAGTAATAAGGCTGAACATTTATTCATAATTATATTGCGCATTCACATCGGAAGGGATAACATGTTTACTATGAGTGGTGGATGGGAAATCATGGGTTGTTTTTGTGGATGTGTTAACCTGGTAAGAATGATTACAATTTTTCATTTTAATATTGATGCCAAGAAACAATGGATTAAACTAAAATGTGAATCTCATGATGCCTGTCACAAAGACTAAACTGAATTACCATCTGAGTATTGGAATGGCAATAAATTGATAATTAATGTTAGAGCTCTGGCAAATTAAATGATTAAATATTTTCAAATTAGTTTGCTCTAATATTGATTAGACATTCATTAAGATCAGTGAATTGAAGATTAAAATGCTGTGGTGATGTTTTGGAAAAAAAAAACATTGAGGGATTGTTAAACAGTATTATTTTGTCATTCATAATTCTCAGTTATTCAAGAATTCTTTCTCTGCTTTACTTTTCAACAAAAAAGAATACATTTCCTGTAATTTTTCATATCATTAATATTTAGACATTCAAGCCACAATTAGGATGAAAATAAGTAGATGAGGAATATGGGTATCCTATAAAGATACACAATCACTGACTTTTTCAATATTTGGCCTGAATAAACAAATGAGTAACTTTAATGGAGATGTGTTGAAAAATCTTGCAGGCATTGATGTACTCAGCCACAATTACACATTTGCAATTGATGATTGGGATGGAAAATTATTGGAAATCTTCCAAATATTCAGGAATATCATCACATACATTTTAATATTAATATCCTCAGGCATTAGTATTAAATAGTGATTATTAATCTGAGCAACATGTAGTGTGTAAATTATCTTTCGCAGATCACTTGGATGAGGTGATAACCAGATGCGTGCTGTAGATATGCAACCCAAGCATATGTTACCTACGAAGCATTTTCCACTGAACAGTAATTACACGGACTTGAAGACAGTCATGTGTTTTTATGTATCACAGTGTTTGTGTGTACATTGATTTCAATAATGTTAAGCGGTTTTAAATGGTTTGGAAATGATTAATAGTCGAGTGATAAAGGTTCTAAAGTGGCCATGAGCTGGATTTAAAGCTTCCAGCAGGGTGACTCCAACACTCTTTGATATTGCTCTGGTGGAGAAGTGTAAAGTGCTGAGACACTGGCAGGAAGTCAAGATGACAGCAAGTCTGGACGAAACTCCTCCAAAACACAACTATTGAGCTGGTTGCAACTGGATCCCCCTGAAACTTTGAGATCCCTTTGACTTGGGTTTCCACTGTTCTCTGCAGCCAACTGATACTATCTGCTGTTTCATTGAGTTTAGCAAATTTTCTACTCAGCCCAGTTACTCCAGCTTGGGTGAATTTAGAATGTCCAATTTAGGATCGATGGTCATTTTACCTCAGTGCAGAGTTAAAATATAATTCACATTTATAATAACAATTAAGTAATAATTATTCAAAGTTTGTGAGGAGATTTGTCGCTCGGATGCTCGTTGTTGTGGTTCTGTTCGCCGAGCTGGGAATTTGTGTTGCAGACGTTTCGTCCCCTGTCTAGGTGACATCCTCAGTGCTTGGGAGCCTCCTGAAGTGAAGCAAGATGCGCTTCACAGGAGGCTCCCAAGCACTGAGGATGTCACCAAGACAAGGGACAAAATGTCTGCAACACAAATTCCCAGCTCGGCGAACAGAACCACAACAAGTAATAATTATTTTAGTCATTTAATAAATAAAATGATTCAATATTTTCATGCAGTTTACACTGAAATTGATTAGATACACATGAAGATCGATGAACTGAGAATTTGAATGTGTTGGCAGGATTGGTGAATTATAAAAGTGTATACGAGAAGGAATTGTTTTTTATTTCATTCCAATGTATAGGCTGTTCAATATTTCTCTATGTCCTTCCATTTGTTTCCTTGTAGAGAATACTAATTTCTAATACAAATAATTTTACTATGACCAATGATTTGACATTTGAATTAGAGTTAGAAAGAAAATGAGGAGCAATTAACAGGAATGTTTAACCGAATTAAAGACACTGTAAATTAAAATTACAGTGGCAACTTTCAGTATTTGCTCTGAATAGGCAATTAATTATTTTTAATGGACACGAGCTCAAAACAATTACTCAGGCAAAATTGGACAATTTTTGTGATATTTGGACTGGAAAGCAGTTTGAAAGCTTGCTACAAATTAGAACTATCAACATTTCAATCTTTTTGCTGTTGCATCCTTGATAATTCATGTTATAGTATGACTATTGCCTTCAGCAACAGGAATCGTATGCAATTACTGAAATGCAATATAAGATATCGATTGCATTTATTGGATGGAATGACAACCAAATGTTTACTGAGATTATTGCTCTCAAGAACAATAAGATACTTACTCAGATTGCTCTACTGTACAGTAATTATGGAATTCCTTCAGCGTGGAAACATTTTATTCAGCCCACCAAGATCATCCCACCCAGACTCATCTCCCTTCCATATCCCTGTAACCTTGCATTATAGCCACGAAGACCTTTGTGTGGCTTTATGTGCAATAGTTTGTGTGAGTATTGATTTCAATAACATTGATATATTTTATATGATGTAACAACAGATTGATAATTGGGGGTTAAGATCTTAGTTAATGTTTGGCTTTTACTGGAATTCCACCAGGAAACATTCTTAATCCACAATGTAACAAGCAAGATATGTGACAGATATGAAAAGCTTACTTTCAAATGAACACACTCCAATATTTTCAAAGCATTTTAATCTTACAGTCAAAATGAACAAGTAAATGGAAAAATAAAAACAATTTTCTGACAATTCATAAACTGAACAACAATTTAAAAATTATTTTGATGAAAGGACAGAGTAATATTTAGACGAATCACAACATTTAGTTACAAAGTAGGTAATCAGTTGACTGACAAGAAATAGATAGTGGGATTTGTTAGTTTACTGAAGAAGAAATCAATTTTATTTAAAATTTATCGTATGAAAGAATAATGTTTCATGTGTTTCGATATTTTCAAAGGGGCAAGGCAAACAAAAAAGAATGATCAATTGGATTTAGACATTTTGACCTTTAGACTAGATTAGATTCCGTACAGTGTGAAAACAGGCCCTTCGGCCCAACAAGTCCACACCAACCCTCCAAAGAGCAACCCACCCAGACCCATTCCCCTCCATTTACCCCTGACTAACCCATCTAACACTACAGGCAATTTAGAATGGCCAATTCACCTAACCTGCATATCTTTGGACGGTGGGAGGAAACCAGAGCACCTGGAGAAAACCCACGCAGACACGGAGAGCATGTGCAAACTCCACACAGACAGTTGCCACACAGAATTGAGGCAGCAGTGTTAACTACTGAGCCACCGTGCCACCCAAATTCTGCACCATTCCTGCAACATTCCCAAATATTCTTCAGGAACGTATAAGCAACGTAATACGATACAGGTCTCCCCCACTATCCGAAAGTAGAGTATTGCAATGAAACCTTTCACAAGCTGCAATGGCGTAAATCGGAAAAGCATTAACTTGTATGGGAAAAAAAGTCCCCCAATTTATTAAAAGCAAAAATCCACTTCGGATTTCTTTCAGCGAGAGAAAATAGGTACTAAGGTAATTATTTTGTAAAAGCAAAGTGGCGTAAAGCAAACTTTTGCAAAGTGGGGGATACCTGCACATTTATTTCTTGGTAATCTGACAAAAATAACTATCAGATTTTGTGATTATTGCAACGAATAATAGATAGAAGCAGATCTAATGTTAGATAGAAAAGCAATTCAATCTGTGCTTAGGTATTTTCTAATCAACATTCACAGCAGCTCTGATATAGTTCAGTTGAAGGTATGATTTGAAACCTTGCCTCCTGGTCTTGTAGTAGAGACACAAGGACAGCTCCTTTGAAAATGTTCCCACCCAGGACGGGCAGGACTGTAATGGCACATTTAATGTGGTTACTCAAATGAAAACTAATCAGCTGTTTATTGTAGTAATTGGAGTGGGAATTAATTAGGTAGTTTCTGTGTGTAATGGACTGGAAATGAAATAGCAGTTTACAATAATAATAGAATATAGGAATGATGGTCTTAAATAAACAGGAATCACATGACAATTCTTGAAACAACAAATTGACTGTGTGATCATTGTATGCTGATTTTTTTTTTAAAAATGCATCAGTCGTTCAATGTGAATATTCAGCTGAAGACAATTTCTCTTCCTTCCAAGAATGTACAAAATCTACAAATTCAAAATGAACAGTCTTTGATAAAGAAAGGAACAAACAGATGTCAATTCTACTTTCTGTACATAAAAGTGAGATGAATTTTAAGTAAGTTTTACGAATGAGAAAAGGAAACTCTTATTGCTCGCATTAAATGGAATATAACCAAATCAATTCAACTTTGTTTCCTCAGTTAAAATACAATAAGATATTCACAGTAATTATGCTGTTATACACTGCAATACCGTTACATTAATTCAGTACTGAGACATAATTCCACAATTATACCCCTTACAGTGAAGGGATCTTGGGCCAGGAGTTGGTGGAGGTATGGGAGGTACTTAATGTATATTTTGTTTCAGTATTCACTAGTGAGTAGGAACGTGTCCTTTTTGAGGACAGCAAGAGGCAGGCTGATACGCTCCAACAGGTTGATTTTAAGATGGAGGATATGCTGAAAATATTTAAAAACATGGGGATAGATTAGTCTCCTGGGCCAGAAGAAATGAAACTAAGATGGAAATCATGTCTGACAAATTGATTGAGTTTTTTGAAGAAGTAACAAAGAAGATTGATGAGGGCAGAGCAGGAGATGTGATTTATATGGACTTCAGTAAGGTGTTCAACAACGTTCCCCATGGGAGACTGATTAGCAAGGTTAGATCTCATGGAATACAGGGAGAACTAGCCATTTGGATACAGAACTGACTCAAAGGTAGAAGACAGAGGTTGGTGGTGGAGGGTTGTTTTTCAGACTGGAGGCCTGTGACCAGTGGAGTGCCACAAGGATCGGTGCTGGGCCCTCTACATTTTGTCATTTACATAAATGATTTTGATGCGAGCATAAGAGGTACAGTTAGTAAGTTTGCAGATGACACCAAAATTGGAGGTGTAGTGGACAGTGAAGAGGGTTACCTCAGATTACAACAGGATCTGGACCAGATGGGCCAATGGGCTGAGAAGTGGAAGATGGATTTTAATTCAAAGAGACCTTGGAGTGCAGGTTCATAGCTCCTTGAAAGTGGAGTTGCACGTAGATAGGATAGTGAAGAAGGCGTTTGGTATGCTTTCCTTTATTGGTCAGAGTACTGAGTACAGGTGTTCGGAGGTCATGTTGCGGCTGTACAGGACATTGATTAGGCCACTGTTTGAATATTGCGCACAATTCTGGTCTCCTTCCTATCGGGAAGATGTTGTGAATCTTGAAAGGGTTCAGAAAAGATTTACAAAGATGTTGCCAGGGTTGGAGGATTTGAGCTACAAGGAGAGGCTGAACATGCTGGGGCTGGTTTCCCTGGAGCGTCGGAGACTGAGGGGAGACCTTCTAGAGATTTACAAAATTATGAGGGGCATGGATAGGATAAATAGACAATGTCTTTTCCCTGGGGTCGGTAAGTTCAGAACTCGAGGGCAGACGTTTAGGGTGAGAGGGGAATGATATAAAAGAGACCTAAGGGTCAACGTTTTCATGCAGAGGGTGGTACGTGTATGGAATCAGCTGCCAGAGGATGTGGTGGAGGCTGGTACAATTGCAACATTTAAGAGGCATTTGGATGAGTATATGAATAGGAAGGGTTTGGAGGGATATGGGCCAGGTGCTGCCAGGTGGGACTAGATTGGGTTGGGATATCTAGTCGGCATGGATGGGTTGGACCGAAGGGTCTGTTTCCATGCTGTACCTCTCTGTGAGTCTATGACTCTATTGTAATGGGAAGCGAGGGAAGGGATTGCTGTGCCTTTTGCAATGATCTTTGCATCCTCACTGTCCACTGGAGTCATACCAGATGGTGGAAAACATTATTCTCTTGTTCAACAAAGGGATTGGGAATAATCCTGGAAACTTTCGACAAGTCAGTCTTGCATCAGTTGTGTGCAAATTATTGGAAAGGATTCTGAAAGACAGGAGTTATGATTATTTGGAAAAGCATAGCTTGATTAGAGATAGTCAGCATGGCTTTGTGAGGGGCAGGTTATGCCTCACAAACCTTAATGAATTCTTTAAAATGTGACAAAAAACATTGAAGGCAGAGCAGTGGATGTGCTGTATATGGATTGTAGCAAGTTGTTTGATATGGTTCCCACGGCAGGTTCTTTGAGAAAGTGAGGAGACATGGGTAATAGGGAAACCTGTCTGTCCAGATAATAAATTGGCTGGCCCATAGATGACAGAGTGACAGTAGATGGAAATTATTCAGCTTGGAGGATGGTGACAAGTGGTGTTGTTTTCTGGGACCTCTGCTCTTTGTGATTTTTATAAATAACTTGGATGAGTAAGTGGAAGTGTGGGTTAATAAGTTTGCCGATGACACGAAGGTTCGTGGAGTGGTGGATCGTGTGGAAGGCTGTTGCAGGTTGCAATAGCACATTGACAGGATGCAGAGTTGGGGTGAGAAATGGCGGATGGAGCGCCACCTGGGAAAGTGAGAGTGATTCATTTTGGAATGTCAAATTTGAATGCAGAATACAAAGTTAAAAGCAGGATTCTTGGCAGTGTGGAGGAACAGAGGGACATTGGGGATCATATCCATAGTGCCCGCAAAGTTTCCACTCAAGATGATAGGGTTGTCAAGAAGGCGTATGGTGTGTTGGCTTTCATTAGTTGGAGGATTGAGTTTAGAAACCATGAGATTATGCCACAGCTCTATACGGCCCTGATAAGACCACACTTGGAATATTGTGTTCAGTTCTGGTCACCTCATTTTGGGAAGGATGTGGAAGCTTTTGAAAGGGTACAGATGAGATTTACCAAGATGCTGCCAGGACTGCAGTGCATGTCATATGAAGAAAGGTTGAGGGAGCTCGGCCCTTTCTCATTGGACTGAAAGAGGATGAGAGGTGACTTGATATAGATGTACAAGATAATGAGAGGCATAGATAGAATGGATAAACAGACAATTTTTCCAAGGATGGATGTGCTGATCACAAAAGGTAATTTTCGGGTAAATTGAGAACGTTTTAGGGGAGATGTCAGAGGTAGTTTCTTTACAGATAGTGATGGGTGCGTGGAATGCCCTGCCAGTGGTAGTCGGAGAGTCAGATCCATCAGGGACTTCTAAGCGACTTTTGGATAGGCACATGGATGATTGTAAAATGAAGGGTATGGAGGTTAGTTTAATCTTAGAGTAGGATAAAAGGGCATATACTGTGCTGAATTCTCTACATTCTATGTACTGAAATGAACAATGATTATGTAATATCAACAAAGAGATTTTCAAACTTCTATTAGGGCACTTCAGAATAATGATAAATCTCATCTTACAATGTGACTGTGTCATGTGTAGAAATGAACAGGGAAAATTACTGTTTTCTAAATTTAAAAGGCTGAGATTACAGCGATCATTCAAATGAGCAAAAAAATCAGGTTTTTACAATGCGTGTTGCATCAGAGATGATTGATTCTTTTGGAGATATGTTGATAAAATGGATTTTTAACTTACTGTATTGGTGCAAGGAAACAATGGATTAAATTCAAATATGAATCCACTGTACTTGTTAGCAAGATTTAGTGAAAGCATTGTGTAATAATTGTAATGCCAATGACTTAATAATTGCTGTTACAATCTTGGAAAAAGAATATATTGTACTATTTGTCTTACCAGTCAATAAATTAAATTAAAATGTCAACCTCAG
Organism: Chiloscyllium plagiosum; assembly: GCF_037043375.1. NCBI lineage: Eukaryota > Metazoa > Chordata > Chondrichthyes > Orectolobiformes > Hemiscylliidae > Chiloscyllium > Chiloscyllium plagiosum. Next base: position 39,521,976 of record NW_028270185.1, on the reverse strand, counting down.
TATACTTGTTATCCAAGGGAGAAAGTGAGGTCTGCAGATGCTGAAGATCAGAGCTGAAATGTGTTGCTGGAAAAGCGCAGCAGGTCAGGCAGCATAAGCCCGAAACGTCGATTCTCCTGTTCCTTGGATGCTGCCTGACCTGCTGCGCTTTTCCAGCAACACATTTTCAGTACTTGTTATCCAGACTGATTTAAATTATTATGCAATTATTGTGATGGTAATCACTTGATAACTAATGCTGGAGCCTAAACGTCTGAACTGGGTCAGCGGCAGGTGGTGAAGGAACCAACAAGAGAAAAAAATACATACTTGACCACATTCTTACTAATCTGCTGGCTGCAGAAGTATCTGTCCATGATAATATTGGTAAAAATGACTACCGCACTGTCCTTGTGGTGATGAAGTCCCACCTTCACATTGAGAATAACCTCCATCGAGTTGTGTGGCACTATCACCGTGCAAAATGGGACAGACTTCAAACCGTTCTAGCAGCACAAGACTGGGCATCAGTGAGGTACTTTGGGACATCAACAGCAGCAGAAATGTACTCCAGCACCCCCATGGCCTGGCATATCCTCCACTGAACCACGACCATCAAGTCAGGGTATCAACTCTGATTCAATGCAGACTGCATGAGGGAATGCCAGAAGCAGCATCAGGCATATCAAAAAATGAGGTGTCAACCTGGTGAAGATATCAAACAGGACTAATTGTGTGCGAAACGGCATAAACAGCAAGTGCTAGACAGGACTAAGCAATCCTACAACCAATGCATCAGATCTCAGAACTGCAGTCCTTCCACATTTAGTTGTAAATTGTGGTGGACAAGTAAACAGCTCACTGGAGGAGGAGGCTTCACAAATATCCCCATCGTCAATGATGGGGGAGCTCAGCACATCAGTGCAAAAGATAAGGCTAATGCATTCGCAACAATCTTCAGTCAGAGGTGGCGAGCGGATGATCCATATTGGACTCCTGCAGTGGTCCCAGCATCACGGATACCAGTCTCCAGCCAATTCGATTTACTCCACGTGATGTCAAGAAGTGGCTGGAGGTACTGGATACTGCAAAGGCTACGACCCTGAAACATTCCAGCAATAGTACTGAAGAAGTGTGCTCCAGAACTTGCTTCTCTCCTAGCAAAGCTCATCCAGTACAGTTACAACATTGGCATCTAACCGACAATGTGGAAAATTGCCCAGATATGTCCTGTAGACAAAAAGCAGGACAAATCCAACTCGGCCAGTTACTGCCCAATCAATCAGTCTCTTCTCCATCATCAGTGAAGTGATGGATGGGCTCAGCAACAGTGCTCTCAAGCAGCACCTCCTCAGGAATAATCTGCTCAGTGACACCCAGTTTGGATTCCCCAGCGTCATTCAGCTCGTGATCTCATTTCTGCCTTGGTTCAAACATGGACAGAACAGCTGAATTCCAGAGGTGAGGTAAGAGTGACAGACCTTGACATTAAGGCTACTTTTAACTGAGTACGGCATCAAGGAACTCTCGCAAAATTGGAATCAATGGGTACCGGAGGCAAACACTGTGCTGGTTAGATTCATACCTGGCACAAAGAAAGATGGTTGTGGTTGTGAGGGTCAGTCATCTCAGCTCCAGGACATCTCTGTGGAGTCCCTCAGGGTAGCATCCTCGGCCCAACAATCTTCAGCTGCTTCATCAATGACCTTGCCACGGTCAGAAATGGAATGTTTGCCGATAATTGCACAGTGTTCAGTACCATTCTCAATTCCTCACGTATTGAAGAAGTACATGCTCAAATGAAACAAGATCTGCACAATGGCAAGTAACATTTGCGTCATACAAATGTCAGACAATGTCCATCACCAATGAGAGACTTTCTAACCACTGCCTCTTTATATTCAAGAGCATTACCTCACTCCATCCCCCACTGTCAACATCCTTGGGGTTACCATTGACCAAAAACTCAATGGACTCATCACATAAACACAATGGCTACAAGAATAGGTCAGAGACTCGGGTACTGTGACAAAGAACTTACCTCCTGGCATCCAAACGTCTATCCTCCATCTGCCAGGCACAAGTCAGGAGTGCGATGGAATACACTCCACTTGACTGGATGGGTGCAACCCCAACGACACTCAAGAAGCTTGACAGAATCCAGGAAAAAGAAACCTGTTTGATTGGCACTACACCTACAAACATTCAATCCCTCCACTGTCGGCGATCAGTAGCAGCAGTGTATGTAATCTACATGATGCTCTGCAGAAATTCACCGAAGCATCTTAGACAGCACATTCCAAACCCACATCACTTCCATCCAGAAGGACAAGAGCAGCAGGTACTTGGAAACATCACCACCAACAAGATTCCCTCCAAGCCACTGACCACCTTTTCTTGGCAATATATATTCGTTCCTTCACAGTCGTTGGTTCAAAATTCTGGAATTCCCTCCCTAATGGCTTTTTGGGTCAAAATCCCACAACAAGTGGACTGCAATGATTCAAATAGACAGTTCAGCACCACATTCGACAAGGCAAATAGTGATGGACTATTAATTCTTGCCAACCAGCGATGCCCAAGTTACACAAATGAATTTTTGAAAAGCAATTGAAGGAATCACTGAGGATGGCAAGGGCACAAAATGTACTGTGTGTTGAAGATTTCAATGTTCACCATCAAGAGTGGTTAGGCGGCATACTACTGATGGAGTTCGTTGGGTCCTAAAGGACATAGCTGTGAGGCTGGGTCTGCAGGCATTGGTGAGAGAATCAACAAGAGGGAAAAACATACTTGAGCTCATCCTTACCAATCTGCTAGCTGCAGGTGCATCTATCCATGATGGTATCAGTAAGAGCGACCACTGCACAGACCTTGTGGAAACAAGTCTCACCTTCAAATTGAGAATAACCTCCATCGTGTTGTATGGCACTGTGACCGTGCTAAATGGGACAGACTTTGAACCGATCTAGCAGCTCAAGACAAGGTGTCCATGAGGCGTTACGCCCCCAGCAGCAGCAGAACTGTGCACTAGCACAATTTGTAACCTCATGGTATGACATATCCCCCACGCAACTATGACCATCAAGTCAAGGGATCAATCCTGATTCAATGAAGAATGCAGGAGGGCATGCCAGGAGCAGCACCAGGCATACCTAAAAATGAGGTGGCAATCTGGTGAAGCGACCAAACAGCAACCTTGTATGCCAAACAGTATAAGCAGCAAGTAATAGAGCTAAGTGATGCAGTGACCAACAGATCAGATCTAAGGTCTGCATTCGTGCCACATCCAGCCGAAAATGGTGGAGGACAATTTAACAACTCACTGGAAGAGGAGGCTCCACCAGTATTCACATCGACAATGATGGAAAAGCCTGGCACATCAGTGCAAAAAATAAGGCTGAAGCTTTCTGGGAGCTAAATATTCAAAGACGTACATCCAAATGAAAAGACAGGTGGGGGTAAGAGTGGCTGGGGTTGCCTGATGAGTAAGAAATGAAGGTAAATTAATAGCAATAAATGAAGTGGAGTCAGATAATGTAGATTCGCAAAGGTAAAAACACGATAATGGGAGTTATCTAGAGAACTCCAAACAATAGTCAAACCTGGGGCATAAGATACATGAGGAGATAGGAAAACCGTGTAAGAAAGGCATGGTTACAGTGATCGGGGGGATTTCAATATGCAGGGGGACTGAGAAAATCAGGTTGACATTAGATTGCAAGAAAATTAATTTGTGGAATTTCTAGAAGATAGCTTTACAGAGCAACTTCTGGAACCCACTAGAGAACAGGAAATACCGGATTTAGTGTTGTGCAATGAGGTAGCCTTGATAAGGGAGCTTAACGTGAATGAACCCTGAGGTGGCAGTGACCCTAATATGATAGAATTTACTCGGCAGTTTGAGAGGGAGAAGGTGGAATCAGATGTAACTGAATTACAGCTGAACAAAGGCAACTACTGAGACATGAGGGAGAAGCTGGAGAGAATTGACTGGGAGAAGAGCCTAATAGGACAGATAATGGAACAGCAATGGCAGGGGTTTCTGGGAGTAATCCGGGTGACACAGCAGACATTCATCCCGAGGAGAAAGACACGTATTAAAGAGAGCATGAGGCAATCATGGCTGACTTGGGAAGTCAGGGACAGCATAAAAGCAAAAGAGAAATCACATCATGTGGCATACTGCAGTGGGAAACCAGAGGATTGGGAAGCCTAGAAACACCAATGAACGACAATGAAGAAAGAAATAAGGAGGGAGAAGATTAAGCATGAGGGAAATCTAGTCAGTAATATTAAAAACAAGATTGCCAGAGTTTTTGGAGATATACAACGTTCAAAAAAGCAAAAGTGGACATTGGGCCGTTGGAAAATAAGGCTGGCAGAGTAGTTACGGCTAACAAAGAAATGGATGAGGAACTGAATAAGTACTTTGCATCAGTCCTCACGGTGGAAGACACGAGCAATATCCCAAAACTTTAAGAGAGTCAGGGGGACAAAGATGAGTACGGTGGCCATTACCAAGGAGAAGATGCTGGAAAACTGAAAGGTCTGAAAATAGATAAAACAACTGGACCAGATGTACTACTCCCCAGAGTTGTGAAGGCAATAACTGAAGAGATAGTGGTGGCTTTAGTTGTGAGCTTTCAGGTATCACTGGACTCCGGGCGGGTCCCAGAGGACAGGAAAATTGCTAATATAACCACCCAGTATAAGAAGGATATAAGGTAAAAGAAGTTATCAGCTGATAAGCCTGACCTCAGTCGTTGATAAATTGTTAGTTAATATTACTGACAAACTGTTACCAACTGGTTACTTCAATTCCAATGCAATCTTTACAAACAGACCAAGTACCTTTAGGTGACAACAACTTTTCTAATAACTTTTCTCAATCTCTCTCTCTCTCTCTCTCCTTGTTTTTCGTTAGACAATGGAAGGAGGGGTGGAAACACCACAGTGATGTCAGATATATGTAATACAGTGAGGCATTGACTTGTAGACCCCTCGCAGTGAAGCAACACATTCACTGCATCATAAACATAAAACAACATTTCAACCCCACTCACACGCAGCGTGACAGAAATAAAATGTGGATTGGTTGGACAGGCTGGGTTTGTTTCAGCTGGAGTTTGGGAGAATGAGAGGTGACATGATTGAAGTGCATAAGATCCTGAACGGTTTGAGAAGGAGGATGTGGAAAGGATGTTTCACTTGTGGGTCATTCCTGAACCAGATGGAACTGCTTTAAAATTGGGTTTCTGCTTTCAGGACAGAGTTGACGAGATTTGTTTCCTCTCAGAAGGCTGTGCAAATTTGGAACTCTCTGCCGCAGAAGGTGGGTGCACTGAGTATTTTAAGACACAGGTTGATAGATTCTTGGTAAGGGGCGTTGAGGGGAGATGGAATGCAAATCACGAACAGATCTGGCCTGGTCTTATTGAAGGGTGGAGTTGGCTTGTGGGGATGAATGGTCACCTTCTGATTCTTTCTCACATGATCAGAGGACTGAGAGCTTCGTTTAAAATACATTCACTGTATGTAGTTACCATTGGCTAGGGCAGCAATTATTACCCAGACAGCAGGTAAGAGTCAACCACATTGCTGTGGGTCAGGAGTCACATGTAGGCCAGACCAGGTAACAATGGCAGCTTCCTTCCCTAAAGGACATCAGTGAACCCAGCTGGGTTTTTCCGGACAATCGACGATAATTCATGGTCATCAATAGCCTCATATTTCTAGATTTACACTGAATTCTAATTCCACATCTGCCGTGGTAGGATTTGAATCAGGGTCCCCAGAATAATAATGGTTCAGCAATGATACCATGAGGCTGTTACCTATCTACAAAGGGAGAGTTTTAAGTTTGGAAACCAAAATCTTGATCAAACAAATGGATGTTAAGGAGAGCCTATGGAATGGAGGAGAGTTGAAGGGAATTGGGGAAGAGAATTATCTAGCCTGGATTCAAGGCAGCTGAAACGAAAGCCACCAACAGGGAGGAGAATAAAATAAGAAACTGTCAAGCAGCTGGAATTGGATAAGTGCAGATACCTCAGCGAGGTGTGAAACTACACGGATGGACAGGGTGAAGGCACGGGTAGGTTTAGAAGCAGCAAACCAAATTTTGAAATTATCTTTCTGAACGCAATGCAGATCAGGTTAAACCTGAGGTAGATGTCTTACGCAACTTGCTGTAAGGACACAGACAGTAGAATCTGAGATGATCATGAAGAAATCGAGGTAGAATTTTGGAGACAAGCTTGGACTGTATTGGCGTAGTCACGCTGAGAGGGATCAAATGTTGGATGGAGGGTTTCAGCAGCTGATGGACTGATGCTGAGGAGAGACAGTGAAAACTGAGCAAGTGACCATTGCTTAATAGGACAGAGAAACTGATCATCACCAGAAACTGACTGACCACATGGCTGTCAGTGAATCCAATACAAGTGAATAGAAACATTGCCCAGAGCCTGTTTCTGAAACATTCAACACAACCAGGAAATGGAAAGTGAATAATTAGCTGAAAACAAGGCCACTGCTCTGTTAGAGTCAAAACCATTCAATGTTGAGTTACTGAACATTACTGATTAACAGAATAGTCTAATCTGCAGAAAGTAATCTCCCAGAATCATGGTAAAAGGGGAAGTAAAAAAGCAGTGACATAATGAAACAACTGCTTGTATGAAAACAGCTCAGACAAAAGGGGCTGAATCCTCAGCAAACTGACAAACAGTTGTTTTCGCAACAGAGAGTGGCGGGAGCTGGGCGGAAGTTCAGACGGAGCGCAAAGCCGGTCGGGAAGGTAAGTGATTACTATAAGAGTGGGTGTGTTCTAAACCCCAGGTGTTACAAAGTAGGGTCTCCCTCCCTCCCTCCTCCTCTAACCTTAATTAAGAGTCCACAGACGTGCCACAAAAAGAGGGTCTAAGGAAGTTTAGATCGAGGAGTGAGGCTTCATCTCAGGACTCTTTGACAAGGAGGTTGAGTGAAGTGATTACACCACAGTTGAAGAGGGTGAAGACATGGCTGCCCAGCTGGTTCAGTGCGCTACGTGCTTGATGTGGGAGGTCAACGACTCTGGTGTGTCTGGCTCGTATATGTGTGGAAAGTGTGTGCACATTCAGCAATAGACCGAGCATATTGCAGCGCTGACGAAAGAACTCGAAGACCTTAGGCTCATCCGAGAGAACAAGATCTTTCTGGACAAGACCTTCAGCGATGTTATTACACCGATAATGCCAGAAGAGAGCAGAAGAGAGCAAATGATAAGAAAGGCAGAGAGGAGACAGGTGCAAGAGACCCCGGGAGAAGTACCTGTCAGGAACAAGTTGAAGCTTTTGGAAGCAGAGACTGATGACACTGCCAGATCGCAAGGCGGCCACGTTTGTCAATCAAAAGTTGCCGCAGAGGCAGAGCGGAAGAGTCAGACATCGCACAGAGCCGTGGTAATAGGGGACTCCATCGTGAGAGGAACTGACTGGGAGTTTTGTGGCAACAGACGGGATTTAAGGATGGTGTGTTGCTTTCCTGATGCTAGAGTGAAAGAATCGCGGACAGAGTGCAGGAAATCCTCAAGGATGAGGGTGAAGAGCCAGAGGTGGTGGTACATGTCGGCACAAATGATGTCGGGAAGAAGAGGAGGAACATACTACAGCGAGACTTCGGAGAACTGGGAAGAAGGCTGAAAAGCAGGATATCCAAGGTGGTTATCTCCGGTTTGCTTCCAGTTCCTCGGGCTAGTGTGGCCAGAAACAGGGAGGTAATGGACTTGAACGTGTGGTTGGGGAACTGGAGCAGGAAACAAGGATTCAAGTTCTTGGATCATTGGGGTATATTTTGTGGTAAACATAAATTCTACAAGAGAGACAGCTTGCACCGAAATAGATTAGGGACCAGTATTCTGACAGGCAGGTTTTCTACTGCAACACCGCTAGATTTAAACTAAGTAGCGGGGGGAGGGGACAAGCTGGATGTTTAAAAAGGAAATTGAAGGGAAAGTTAGAACAAGAGAAGTCAAGAAAGACAACTGTATTAATGACGCAGAAAACTCAGAAAGGCATCATGCTGTAAGGTTGAATGAAACAAGGGTTGATGGGAAGGGTGAGAGCAGTAACAAATTAAAAATACTATACATGAATGCACGAAGCATTAGACATAAGATGGATGAGCTTGAGGCTCTTTTGGAAATTGGCAGACACGATATTGTGGGGATAACTGAGACGTGGCTTCAAGTGGACAGGGCCTGGGAAATGAATATTCAAGGATCCATGTGTTATCGTAAGGACAGACTGACGGGCAGCGGGGGTGGGGTGGCCTTGTTAGTAAGGGATGATATTCAGTCCCTTGCGCTGGGGGACCAAGAGTCAGGAGATGTAGAGTCAGTGTGGATAGAGCTTCGAAATACCAAGGGTAAAAAGACCCCCAAGCAATAGTCTGGATGTCGGATGTAAGTTAAATAAGGAGCTGACATTGGCTTGTCGCAAAGATGTCACTATAGTTGTTATAGGGGATTTTAACATGCAGGTAGACTGGGAGAATCAGGATGGTATTGGGCCACAAGAAAGAGACTTTGTGGAGTGCCTCAGAGATGGATTCTTAGAGCAGCTGGTGCTGGAGCCGACCAGGGAGAAGGCAATTCTGGATCTGGTATTGTGTAATGAACCAGAATTGGTCAGAGACCTCGAAGTGAAGGAGCCATTGGGAAGTAGTGACCATAATACAATAAGCTTCAATCTGCATTTTGAGAGGGAGAGGGTACAGTCGGAGGTGACAGTACTTCTGTTGAATAAAGGGAATTATGGAGCTATGAGGGAGGAGCTGGCCAAAGTTCAATGGTGCAATACCTTAGCAGGGAAGACCGTGGAGGAACAATGGCGGATATTTCTGTGTATAATGCAGAAGTTGCAGGATCAGTTCATTCCTAAAAGGAAGAAAGATCCCAGGATGAGGCATGGGCGGCCGTGGCTGACGAGGGAAGTAAAGAAACATATAAAGTTAAAAGAGAAAAAGTATAACATAGCTAAGATAAGTGGGAAAACTGAGGATTGGGAAGCTTTTAAAGAGCAACAGAGGATTACTAAGAAGGAAATACGCAGAGAAAAAATGAGGTACGAAGGTAAACTGGCCAAGAATATTAAGGAGGATAGTAAAAGCTTTTTTAGGTATGTGCAAGGCAAAAAAATGGTTCGGACAAAAATCGGGCCCTTGAAGACAGAAATAGGGGAATATATTACTAGGAACAAAGAAATGGCAGAGGAATTAAATGGTTACTTCAGATCTGTGTTCACTTGGGAAGACACAAGCAATCTCCCTGAGGTAACAGTGGCTGAAGGACCTGACCTTATGCGAATTTATATTTGCCAGGATTTGGTGTTGGAGAAGCTGTTAGTTCTGAAGGTTGATAAGTCTCCAGGGCCTGATGGTCTGCATCCCAGGGTACTGAAGGAGGTGGCTCGGGAAATCGTGGATGCGTTGGTGATTATCTGCCAGAGTTCAATAGATTCGGGGTCGGTTCCTGAGGATTGAAAGGGTGGCAAATGTAATACCACTTTTTAAGAAAGGTGGGCGAGAGAAAGCAGGTAATTATAGACCAGTTAGTCTGACCTCAGTGGTGGGAAAGATACTGGAGTCTATTATAAAAGATGAAATTACTGCACATCTTTATAGTAGTAACAGGATAGGACAGAGTCAGCATGGATTTATGAAGGGGAAATCATGCTTGACTAATCTTCTTGAATTTTTTGAGGATGTAACTATGAAGTTGGACGAGGGAAATCCAGTAGATGTAGTGTACCTGGACGTTCAAAAAGCTTTTGATAAAGTCCCACACAGGAGGTTAGTGAGTAAAATTAGGGTGCATGATATTGGGGGCAAAGTACTATATTGGATTGAAAATTGGTTGGCTAATAGGAAACAAAAGGTAGTGATAAACGGCTCCATTTCGGAATGGCAGGCAGTGACCAGTGGGGTACCGCAGGGATCCGTGCTGGGTCCACAGCTTTTTACAATATATGTTAATGATATAGAAGATGGTATCAGCAATAACATCAGCAAATTTGCTGATGATACAAAGCTGGGTGGTAGGGTGAAAAGTGATGAGGATGTTAAGAGATTACAGGGTGACCTGGACAGGTTAGGTGAGTGGTCAGATGCATGGCAGATGCAGTTTAATGTGGATAAATGTATGGTTATCCACTTTGGTAGCAAGAACAGGAAGGCAGACTACTACCTCAATGGAATCAATTTATGTAAAGGGGCAGTACAGAGAGATCTGGGTGTTCTTGTACACCAGTCAATGAAGGCAAGCATGCAGGTACAGCAGGTCGTGAAGAAGGCTAACAGCATGCTGGCCTTCATAACAAGAGGAATTGAGTATAGAAGCAAAGAGGTGCTTCTGCAGCTGTACAGGACCCTCGTGAGACCACACCTGGAGTATTGTGTGCATTTCCGGTCTCCAAATTTCAGAAAAGACATTCTGGCTATTGAGGGAGTGTTCACGAGGTCAATTCCTGGAATGGCAGGATTACCTTACACTAAAAGACTGAAGCAACTGGGATTGTATACCCTTGAGTTTCGAAGGTTGAGAGGGGATCTGATTGAGACGTATAAGATTATGAAAGGATTGGACACTCTGGCAGTAGGAAACGTATTTCCACTGATGGGTGAGTGCCGAACCAGAGGACACAGCTTAAAAATACGGGTAGACCATTTAGGACAGAGCTCAGGAGAAACTTCTTCACCCAGAGAGTGGTGGCTGTGTGGAATGCTCTGCCACAGGGGGCAGTGGAGGCCCACTCTCTGGATTCTTTTAAGAAGGAGTTGGATAGTGCTCTCAAAGATAGTGGAATCAAGGGTTATGGAGATAAGGCAGGAACAGGATACTGATTAGGAATGATCAGCCATGATTATATTGAATGGCGGTGCAGGCTCGAAGGGCTGAATGGCCGACTCCTGCCCCTATTGTCTATTGTCTCTAAACACAGATACCATGAGATTGTAGACTGAGATTGGAATTCTTTGGAAAAAACCCTTCCCTGCTGATGGTGTGTGCTGGAAACCATTCTCAGTGTGATCTACCACTTCTTTCCTTTGAAATGAATTTTTGCTTGCCCTGAGAAAAGCAGGCGTATTGCTCACTTGCCCACTGACTTATAGACAAAGGAAACCTGATCAGGGTCTCTCAGATAAATTAAGGTATTAGCGACAGTCCATTGCACACAGCAAGAGTTTAGAATACAACAGATTCTAGTGAAACCAACAATGCAACGAAAAAGGCGAATTAATCTTTATACCCATGCAGCCTCTCTCAATCAAATAATCCCGGTCAATTTCTAATCGTTTTTAAACTATTCATATCAAGGTATACATATTTGTTTCCTATCCTAATTTCCTCCAAAAATATCTGATTATTCTCTTGAAAATATATTTTAGATGTTAAATTAATAATCACAATTTATTTCAAATTATTCCTAGTGCAGAACAACTTGCAAACTAAAATATTTTTTCATGTCAATATGGACACTCTATAACAAAGTTTTCAGTTCAATCATATGTCCAAATATTGTTTCGGTTCATTATTGCAGTGAATTTAAAATTAAAGTCTGTTTTTTTTTTTCTGATAACCTTCCATTACTTTATGCTCTGATTACAATGCATGGTCTAACAGTTGACAAGCATTGAATAACATTGAATTTTCAATGCAAGAACTGGTACAAATAATCACATATTATTGAGCTCATTTATGGTTGTTGATTTCCAGGATTATTTTCACAGTATGATCACGTTAATTTCACTCAAATACTGACAGTAGAATTTTCACCTCTATAATTATGTCGAGTGAATCTCAAATTATTCTTATTTCAAGTAAAACCAAATTTACATTTTGTTCTGTTTTATTCCAGGAATGACGGAATGTTACATTATTATGAGAAACAGGAACAAGTGAAGGTGGTGGCTCTCAGATGTGAGGCCTTAAAGCCAAAGGGCCAGATCGTAGTTATAGTGGGGGAGGTACCTAGTGCCCCGCTCTCCTCAGAAAGCAGTGAGGATGGTGACACTGACTGGAACGGGTTAGATGATAAAGGTCCCATGCATGGACAGAGGAACGGCCATGGATGGTATGGCCCACCATTCTGTAAGGCCCGGAAGGCAGTGTCTATGGCACCACTGGGCATCAAAGCTCAAACTTGGACAGACGGGAGGGGCAGCGAATCGAACTGACAGAAACCAAACCTGAACCGTTCACCTGGCTGAACGACAGATGTTGGTGAATGAACACCCAGCCTGGTAGAGAAATGGTAATAATGGGCCTTATTGGGAGAATATGGATGAATTAGTTGAGGTACACAGTCTCACCAATGATGATGTGCATACCCTCCTTCAAGCCAAGATGCCCTGACGTGTACCGCAGAACCTGTCGCTGCAATGAGAGGTTGCGGTTGTGACCCAGTTCCCCCCAGAGCACAGCCGATCATTGGCTCCAGGCATTTACAGATATTGCAGGAACACACTGGGGAAGAGGACAGACTGAATGGGCTAAAATAACCTTGGTCACTCAGGGACCCATGGGTAATACAGAATATAATACAGAGAGGATGCCTGAGGTGTGTAAGCACCACAGGGGATTACCAAACCCCATCCTGCGATGATGAAATCAGTTTGATGTATTTAAAATGGTACTACATTTAACTGTAATTATAAACATGGGACTCCCAGTGGGAGATAATTCTAACAACATTCTGAATTGGACCATGAGTACTGAGGCAAACTCAGAAACACAGGGGAATACCCTGGGAGGGATATCCAGATCCACAATGTTACAAGGGAAGCAGGAAAGAGCACAGAGGCAGGGAATGTAGGCAGAGAGAGGGAGATAGGTGTTCACATTGTGTGTGGCCTGTATTCACATGTGCACATGCATAACTCATGAATATATATTGACGCGCTGTTAAGGGGCCAGCACCGCATTATGCTAATATGGAGCATCTTTATCAGTTATCGATAAGGATTTACTACTCACCCCCTCAATGACTAAAATAAGAGCAGTCGGAGAGGGAACTAAGGAAGCTGGATGAAATAAACCTGTCCCTATATAGACCGGGAGTATGACAAAATGTATTCAGATATGGAGGTGTGAAACTCAAAAAGGGACCATTCTGGGAGTTCCTCCTATTTATTCTAAAATGGCAACTATTCATGTCAACACGTGAATTTAAACATGGGGATGCTCCGGCCAGGACTGGGACAGAAAGAAAAGGAGAGGCAACCTCTCCGGAGTAGCTACATTCCAGGGAGACTGGGGCAGTCAGAGAATCTGGTGGGTTATAGCTCAGACCCACTCAGCGGTGTGCGTAACTCAAACAGGAATGTGGGTTATTATCTATCGACCCTGTCGAGATCGGGGGCCCTCTCACTCCCCACACAAACGGGATCTCATCAAAGCTGGGGCAGGGGAGGCAGTAATTGTGACAGTGATAGATTGACAGAAGCTGGAAATAGTCTGGGTCCATACCTGTGGACATTGAATGGCAGACAAGAGTGGTGTTTACTGACTGAGGAGAACAGGCCACCAGGATACTATTACCTCAGGGATCCCGCAATACTCCAGTATATCCCACCGATGTGTGTTTGATGGATTTAGTCACACTGATCTTACCAACACCTCATCACCTCAAGCAGTGAGAAAGAACATATCTCGGTATTAAACAGGGTATTGGAGCAGGTTAGCCGGGCCAGGCTTAAAATCAACGCACAGAGAGTGCAACTGGGAAGGTAGAGAGAGACGGAACTGGGACATCATATTGGGGAGATCAAATCAGGAAGGGAGAGGGGACAGTCCCAGCGGGAACAAAAACTATGATGATAAAATTATCTACCCACACACCGTAAAGGGATCAGGCAAACTTTAGGATTGTTTAATTATTGTGGGAATTTTGTGAGGAATTATCCAGAAATAGAGAACCATCACGAGCCCTGGCAGAAGCACGGACATTAACCAGGGATGAGGGAGGCTAAATACACACACAGGCAGCATGCCTTTGGTATAGTTCAGGACTGGGCTCGGTGAAGGCATATCACCCTGTCTGGGGGCCACATTGAGCATGAAGAATAGGTCAGAGAGTTAGTGGAAGCAGCTAACTTTCCCAGTTAAGCAGCAATAATGAAGATTAGAGCTCACAGGAAAGTAGAAACCCCACACCAATGGGGTAGTTGGTGAGCATGGGTGAGCATACTTACTGAAACGGTGGAGACATTTGAAGAGGATGCAATGGCAGTAGCTACAGAAGCAAGAAAGGAAAGTTGTAAGACATTTCCAGAAACAGTCCCATAGCAGGAGAAACAGGAATGGGAAAAGGGTGGGGCAGTAATAGGACATAGGATGATCTAGCAGTGTCACTGTATAAGACAAACATTATTAAAAACATATCATGGGCTGGCCCATATTGAGCAGGATAAAATGCAATATCGGATGATCAACTACAGGGGTGTTCTGGAACAAGAAGATTTTGTCGAAGGGGTATAGTCTGTACACAGTGTGAGCCAGGGAAAACAATCAAGATAAAATGGAGGGAGCAGCAGGGACCCAGGGGCGCACGGGAACAATTACAGGGAAGGAAATCCTGCTGGGTCTTAATAAACAGGTTTACTCAGTGGGCGGAAGCATCCCCTGCAGATTCTGACCAAGGGGCACATGTTCCAGGAAACGAAGTTAAGCAGCTCTGTGGCCTCTTTGGTACTGAGCATAAATCCCATCTCACATACCACCCCCAGAGCTCAGGGACAGTAGAAGGAATGAAGCAGACACTGAAAGCTAGTCTGACTAAGGCCCTGACAGAGACAGGCAGGGATGGGTTAGTGTACTCCCCACAATCCTAATGAAACTGACTTCAACCCCAGCAAAGGGAACAGAGCAACCCCCCTTTGAATTAGTGACCGGTTGGACTATGCAGCTGCCAGAGGGTATGGTAGTGGGAGGGCAGGAGATGTACAATGGCAAGGATAGGGTGAAACAATTTGTGAAAGAACTGACAAAGCAACTGCATGAGCTGAGAGGGGAAGTTGCAGACGGACAGAGAATCAGAGACTGGGAAATGGAGCTCACAAACATCCGAGCTGACAGCCCGAACCCAGGAGATCGGTCAGGGGAGAAATATTAGTGGAACGTATGGAAGAAACACATCAAAATGATGGACTTGGCTGGGGGAACCACAGAATTCCAGAGAGGGAACTCTTCCATCATGCATTAGTAAGAAGCTCTGAATAAACATTGGTCGTGCTGCTCAGCACAGAACTCAAGGCTCCTCGTTGATATTTCTCCCAGCAACAGATGTGCTGGGGTATGTTGCCAGCTGGAGGTCTGTGACCAGTGCCTCTGTTCTACAAGGGTCAGAGCTGGGACATTTGTTGTTTGTAATACATATAAATGATTAGCATGAAAATGTAAACAATTTAATTAGCAAGTTTGTAGATGGCACAAAGTGAAGAAGTTGTGAATCGTGAATAATGTTGTCAAAGGAAACATCAAGGACTAGATCAGTTGGAAGGTTATGCGGAGAAATTGCAGATAGATTTAAATTCAGACAAGTGTGACGTGATGCGTTTTGGGCGGCTCATTGTAAGAGGAATGTATACACTAAAAGGAAGTGCCCTGAGCAGCATTGATATACAGAGGTGCAAGTTCACAGCTCTCTGAATGTGGTGAAGGAGGTGGATGGCAGGCTTGCCTTCTTCTGTCAGGGGACTGAATATAAAACTGTCATCAGGCCACCTTTGCAGTATTGTGTGCTGTTTTGAGCACCGCATTATAAGGAGGATGTGGAGGCTTTGGAGAGGCTGGAAATGGGTTTACCAGGATGTTGCCTGGATTGGGAGAGGTTGGAAAATCTTGGATTGTTGTCTTTGGAAAGTCAGTGGCTGTGGAGTGATCCGAGAGGCACAGACAGAGTGAATAATCTGAATCCTTTTCCAAGTGGAAATGACCAATTCCACAGGCCATAGATTTAAGGGGAGAGGGGGCAAGTTTAAAGGAAATGAAAACCGAAAGAACAGCAGATGCTGTAAACGAGAAAGAAAAACAGAAGTTTCTGGAAAAGCTCAGCAGTTCTCGCAGCATCTGTGAAGAGAAATTAGTTAGCATTTCTGAGGAAGGGGGACTGGACCCGAAACATTAATTGATTTTTCTTCACAGATGCTGCATGACCTGCTGAGCATTTTCAACAACATCTGTGCAAGTTAAAAGGGAGTTGTGTCAGATAAGTTTCTTTTGCAGAAGGTGGTCAGTGACTAGGATGTACTTGCCTGAGAGATGGTAAAACAGAAACAATCACAATGTTTAAGAGACATTTGGACAGACAGATAAGCAGGCATGGGTTGGCAGAGATATGGATCATGTACAGGCAGATGGAATCAGTTTGGAATGGCATCATGATCCGCACAGGCATGGTGGGCCGATTATTCAGGTGCTGTACTGTTCTGTTTTCCAGGGGGTAGAATGATAATATTTTGAGTAAAATACATCTCTTCTTTAGAACACACAGTAAGTTGATGTATTTTGACAGAAGCAATGTAGAAAGGGAATATATGTTTGAATGGCACAGACACAGGGAGCAGGAGAGCAGGAATGCGGGACAATGTGTACAAATCCTTAAAGGAGAGAGAACATAAAGTGTTTTGAGTAAACGTATAGGATTCTGGGCTTCATTAATAGAGGGAATGATAACATACTCATGGAAAGGATGCTGACCATTGGCAAAGTTCTAGTTAGGTCACAATCAATCATTGCATCCAATTGTGGTCAACAGATTCCTGGTCAGGATGAGGAAGTTAAAATACCACAGAGGGGTCTGTTCCATACTTTGCTTCTCTTTCAGGATGCATTGGTGACTCAAGGGTTAAATATTCTCCTGCCAAAGTTCTTACTGCCGTATTGTAAGAGTACAAGGCCTGTACTCTTCCAATACAGACTGAACACCTCAGTAGGCGTGAGGCAGACCGTATCTTCGAAATAGAACCTCTTGGAGCCACACATGTGGATTCCACCATAACCCCAGACAGAGCAATTTACCCTTTCCAGACAAGACTGAGAGCCCTGGGCACAACCCTGTTAAACTGCCTCCTGCTGTCATTGTCTCACTTCCCCTCCATATGAGCAGAGGTAAGTGAATCCCCCATTTACTGAAAGAAGAACCCTTCTGCCTTAATCTTTTCCCATCAACATATAATCATGGACAATACGATAATCAGTTTCTGTAATCCATCACACATCATCACAGGACATTGGCATTCACCAAGATTTGTAAATTCATAATTACCAGCTTTAAACAATGTAGTGGCAATCGCCCATGTGACTGATATGCCTTTGTCTAATTCTTATTAAATATACTGTCTCTGTGGGTAAGGCAGAGGTTCGTGAAGATGAGTCTACAGGTAGACACTCAGCTACTTTAGAGATGCTTTGAAACTCTTGCCAGCTGTCCGATAATAAAGCTACTGCTGTTGTACAGGAAAATTGTGTCGTCTGGATTTGTGGAACAAAACAGACATTAACAAGGAAGAATATGAGTGATCTTCAGGGTGTGGAGTACAGACTTACTGGAGTGGTTCACTGATGAAGAAAATGCAGTCACTGGATTGATTTGAAGAGATTGCTATTTTCTTTGAAATAAACAAGTTAAATACATTTTTGATAAAGCTGTATAAGATTATAATAGACCTAGATATAGCAGACAAAAATATCTGTATTTGATAGGTGATGGCACAAGAATTAAGACCAGATGTAAGGTTTTGAGACAGCGGAAGATGAGCAAGTGTTTCTGTTGACTGTATTGGCTGGAAATATGCAGAACATGTTGCCTATTATGGTGGTGCAAGTAGAGAAGATCAATGATTGATAAAAACAATTAGATCAATTCTGAGGGAAATAAACTTGCAGAGTTTGGGGTACGTATGGGGAATGAGAATATGGGATTCTGCTACAAAGAGCCAGCTTGGATTTGATGGGCCTCTTTCTGAGCTATAATGATCTTATTTGGACTTGCTTAACTTGCTCTGGTCACCAATTAAGTTGTCATTTAGGTAAATCGGCTCAGTGTTCCTACTCAGACCAATACAGGCTGTCCCTCCACAGCAGGAGATAATGTTTACTACTTTATACTGGCTTCGTTTGGTGTGTGTGGGGGAGGGGGTGGGGGGCAAATGGTGTGTGTAACAGTCTGCTAGCATTTATCTGAAATGGCAAAACACCAGTGCAGCCAGACTAGGGATCGACTCTGGAAATGTGGGGAATGCCAGAAGTGAATTCTTTACCCATCCCACCTGGAAACTGGCCAAATCAGTCAGACTGGGGAGAAGCTGTTCATCTGCTGTGTGTGTGTGTGTGTGTGTGTGTGTGTGTGTGTGTGTGTGTGTGTGTGTGTGTGTGTGTGTGTGTGTGTGTGTGTGTGTGTGTGTGTGTGTGTGTGTGTGTGTGTGTGTGTGTGTGTGTGTGGTGGGGGTGGGGGGGTGGGGGAGGGCGGTGGGAAGGGATTCACTCAGGCATCCATCCTGCTGAGACATCAGTCAATTTACTGATAGCCACAGTTGAAAGATTGTTTTCTCTTTTTCACGCCAAGTAATGAACAATGGTTTTGGCAGCTGATAAAGTTGTGCACACAGAGATTTTAGCTTTGGAACTGTTCACAACATTGTTGAACATGTACAGATTCACACTGGGCACAGATTTTTATTTTCCTTTATTCATTCACAGGATGAGGGTGTCGCTGGCCCGGCAGCATTTACTGCCCATCCCTAATTGCACAGCGGGCAGGTAAGAGTCAACCACATTGCCGTGGATCTGAGGTCAAAATGTTGGCCAGACCAGGTAAGGATGGCAGCTTCCTTCCTGAAAGGGTATTAGTGATCCAGATAGGGTTTTCTGACAATTGATTAATGGTCATCATTAGACTCTAAATTCACAAGTTTTTTTTTATTGAATTCAAATTCCCCCATCTGCTGCAGCAGGCTTTGAACCCAGAACACTATCTCGGGTTTTAGATTAACTGTCTCGCGACAATACCACTCGGCCAATACTTCCCCACATCGCTGTCCATCTGCACAGTGAACAGCGGTTTTCTGGGTAATCACACATCCGTTTGCTCAATGATTGCAGGAGTTGGATGTTGATGGGCTATTGACATCAATCTCGGAAACATGTATTCTGGGGTTTGTTTCTGATGGTGATTGGAAACACCATCAGTCTTGTTATCTTTTGGGGATAAAAACAGTTTCAGTTAGCTTTCTGTTAAATGCATCACAATCAAGCCGCTCCCAAAACTCTCAGGCAGATTAGTTCCTTTTGAAGGACTCTCCATCTCCCCAACCACTCCATTCTCACTTCAACAATACAATAATCTCACAGAGTCTCTTTATGATACGAATGAGACAATCTGATCAGCTGCTTCTTCCCCAACTCCTATGTCAAGTTGGATCTTAATCTCCTCTTGCTGCAGTTGTGATCCTGCATTATTGTACAGTGTTGCTTGTATTTCATGTCTTGGCCTAATAGTGATCATGATACTGCATGTAGCTTCTTGTGTATGGGGCCTACAGTGTAAGAGTTTAGCTCTTTCCTTCCACCAGCAGCAGTAGAATTGTACTCCAACAAAACTTAGAGAATCACGGCCCCGCATATTCCCCAACTTACCTCTTACCATCAAACCAGAGGATCAATCCTCGTTCAACAGAGAGAGTTCAGGAGGGCATGTCAGTAACAGCAGCATGACTAACTAAAAATGAGGTGTTAACCTGATGAAGTTACCAAAGAGGACTACTTGTGTGCCAAACAGCATAAACAGCAAGTCACAGACAGAGTGAAGCAATCCGGGAAACAACAGAACAGATCAAAGATCTGCAGTCCAATCAAATCCAGTTGTGAACGAAGTCAGAGCACAGCTGGAGTTCGGAGGACAGTTCTCTTCAAGATATTAACCAACAAGAATGTCAGACTGGATTAATTATCATAAAACTCAAGTCCGTTTGATATTCATACATTTACAATCAGTGTTCAATTCACCAAAAGTAGCTGAATGTAAAGATAATCTTCAAGTGATTGTAACAGTGGAGACATCTGAATACTTGATCAGCAAATTAAAGCCAATTGTGTTAAGATAGTAATAATTTTAAAGATATTTTTTAAAAGTAAGGTGACTTGAGTATAATGGAGGAAGTTGATTGGTCGGTAGCTGATAATCTTGTTTTAATCTGAAGTTAATTTAGGATTAATTAACAAATAAACATAAGGTAGGGAATCCCAGCCCCATGGAGTGCACATCCAGTTCCATGTGGGAAAACCAGGACACTTCTTGTGTAAGCGACAACCACACAAGAGGGGACACGGGAAATGTCAAGAACACTCGTTTGACCACGGTTAAAGTATAGCACACACTTCTGATCCCCACATTCCAGGGTTGATGTGATCACACCAGAGAGGGTACAGAGGAATTGATCAGAATGTTTCTACAATTGGAAAATTTCTGCTCTGAGGAAAAGTTGGATAGGCTGGGGATGATTTCCGAGGAGGATGAGCTGAGATTTAATTGAAGTGATAAAATGTTGAGGAATCCAGATCGAGTGGATAGGAAGGATCTATTCATAACAGAGAGGTCAGAAACTGGAGGCTTTAGCTTGAACTAATTCTCAGAAAGAAGGGGAGGGGAGGATTCATAACATGCAAAGATGGTGGGGAGCAGGAACTCACTGATGGGGTGGTAGAGGCAGTAACCAGCATCACATTAGAATAAAAGGGCATAGATGTAACTGAAATGCTGGAACATGCAGAGCAATGGACTAAAGTCTGCAGAATGGTATCAATGTGATTTATTTGACATTTCTCCAGAATATTAAATTCAAGTCTAATTTGTGAATTTATGAGCATCATCAGACTTGATATCCAAATGTCGGAATAAATTTATCAGAAAGTTGCAGCACAAATATAGGGCACTTGACCCATCCTCTATGTGTTGGCTGCAATAGAACTATCCAGGCTTTCTGTACTCACCAATTGCAGAAACAATGTCAGACTCTGAACTCGGCCCTAAGTGTTATAATCTGTTTTTTTTTTCATTGACAGCTGCACTCCTTGTTTCCTTGTATCTTTCCCAGCCCTAACTCATTCCCCGTGGCCTTGAGGGACTACCATTTCTGCTGTTTAATCTCTCGTGCCTTCCCCCGTGTGACAGACTGCCTTTTTGTCCTTGTCTGACCCCCAACTTCCTCACAACCTGTTACATTTCTGATGGGTCAACGGCCTCTGTGACTTCAATGTATCCCCTGGGTCAGTGGCACGAGTTTTGAATTCTCTTCCTCCAGAGATAATTGGAAATCTTTCTGGTTGCAGTTTCCCCCAGATTTTATTTTTAAAAGCAGGGCATTTGTGTCTGAGTCAAATATTCGTGTGAGATCATCCACAATTCCAAGCATTTGAATGTAATCTGTGACCCTCCCACAGATGTGCAGGTTTGCTCTATTGGACGTGCTAACGTGGCCTGTAGTGTGCAAATTCGGCGGGTTGGGTTAGCCATGGTAAATGTGGGGTCACGGAGGTAGGGTGGGAAAGCAGGTCATTGCAGGGTCGATGGATCGAATAGCCTCTTTCTGCACCTACGGGATTCTGGAACCCTAACTGGTTGTGATTGTCGTCACGTTTTCCTCATGCCAGGTTCATTCAACTCAGGAACACACGCTGCCTGTGTGTTTCTGTGAGTTCTCACATTATCCTTTCCTTCTGTTTTACAGCAATTTCACACTGTACGTGAGGGTGGGAATTAGTTTGTAAATACAAATACTTCAACCAAAATCCGCACAGGTCAGGAACTGTTTCTGCTGCTGGCATCACTCACAAGGAACAGAAAAATAATAACGGATTCGTCACAAATCTTACAGGAACATAGAGATTATAATTACCAGGAAAGGCTTAACAGCTCAAAATGTTTTTCTCAAGAAAAGAGGAGGCTGAGGGACAACCTGGCATAAGTAGGAAGCTTTGTTTTTGTGGGTTCAGAGATTTGAGGTTGGAATCGTTGGGTCTGAAGTGTGGTTCATTGCCCCAGGTCAAAGTTGCGATCTAAATGTGTATCTTTCTTTTGTCTTTATATCTGAGTTAACAATCAGATGGACAGGTCAGTCAGTGTCTGAGTGTTTTTCCAAATCCCTGATCCCAAATCTGCCTCCCCACACAATCACAAGTGCCTCACCACTCACTGGGTCACGGAGAAACTCTGCCGTTACAATGAGAGCTTTCTTTGCTGTCACCGCTCCTAGTGCTTCCCCTAATCCCCACTTCCCTTCATTAAATCCCAGCTGCCTCTAGTCCAGCCTCATGGGCATGTTGAAGAGCATGACAGAAGATTGGATTGAAACCGAGAGTTCAATAGCCAGAATGAAAGAGGAAGAAGGAAATAAACGGGGTTTGTAGATCCCAGGTAATACAGACTCCAGGCTGAGTCCTTTGTGGGCATTCCCGCAGTAATACGAGACAGCATTCCATGATGAGAGTTAAACCCGGGAGGCAAGACAGGGAGCCACTGAACATTAGCAGGTTTAGTTCAAACATAGGAGGTTTGTTCAGTCAGTAACAGTGTGTTAGACGTGGATGTGAAGTGCTGAAAATGTGTTGCTGGAAAAGTGCAGCAGGTCAGACAGCATCCAAGGAACAGGAGAATCGACGTTTTGGGCATGAGTCCTTCTTCAGGAATGAGGAGAGTGTGTCCAGCAGGCTAAGATAAAAGGTAGGGAGGAGGTCCTTGGGGGATGGGCGTTGGAAATGCGATAGGTGGAAGGAGGTTAAAGTGAGGGTGATAAGGTGAGGGTGATAGGCTGGAGTGGGGGTGGGAGCGGAGAGATCAGGAAGAAGATTGCAGGTTAGGAAGGTGGTGCTGATTTCGAGGGTTGGGACTGAGACAATGCGGGGGGAAGGGAAATGAGGAAGCTAGAGAAATCTGAGTTCATCCCTTGTGGTTGGAGGGTTCCTAGGCGGAAGATGAGGCGCTCTTCCTCCAACTGTTGTGTTGTTATGGTCTGGCGATGGAGGAGTCCAAGGACCTGCATGTCCTTGGTGGAGTGCGAGGGGGAGTTGAAGTGTTGAGCCACGGGGTGGTTGGGTGGGATGGTCCGGGCGTCCCAGAGGTGTTCTCTGAAACGTCACCTCTCCTAGTGCTTCCGTGTAATCCCCACTTCCTTTCATTAAATCCCAGCTGCCTCTATTCCACGTACATGGGCATGTTGAAGAGCATGACAGGAGAATGGATTGAAACCGAGAGAAAATAGCCAGAATGAGAGAGGAAGGAGGAAATAAACGGTGTTTGTGGATCCCAGGGGATACAGACTCCAGGCTGAGTCCTTTGTGGGCATTTCCACAGTAGTGCAAGACAACATTCCATGATGAGTGTTAAACCCGGGTGGCAGGTGAGGGAGCCACTGAATATTAGCAGGTTTGGTGTAAACACAGGAGGTTTGTTCAGTCAGTAACAGTGTGTTAGACATGGAGGTGAAGTGAAAGTGAGGGGAAAAGTTGCCAGAAGCTGCAGATAGACAGCTTTCATTGGAACAGGAGGAGACCATTCAGCCCCTCAACCCTGCTCTGCCATTCAATGGATCATGGCTGATTTGTGGCTTAACTTGCAATTTTCAAAACCTGCTAAATTAATCAATAAACTCCTCTGCAACAGACAAGATGAATATTGAAAAACTAACCATCTGCAAATGCTGGGAAATCAGAAACAAAAACAGACATTACCGGAAAAATTCAACAGATCTGGCAGCATCTGTGGAGAGTGAACCTTTCGGAACCAGTGACCGGTCAGGTGACCAGCTGCAGCTGACCATTCTGCCTTTTCTGTAACACTATCTGGAACAGGATCTGGTGCGAGGGGAATGAGACTGTCAATAACAACTGAGAAAACAGGAGGACGTGCTCAATCAGAATAAAACCCATTTTGGTCTTGCAATTTTAATTCAACTACAAACTGTATTCATTATTATTTCTGAAATATGATAATAGACCAGAAATCAACTCTTCATGTTATTGGGCCTGTGGAACTGTTAATTCTGACCTTGACCAGCCGATATGTGAATCCAGGCCCTGAATAACGTGGTTGACTCTGAACGATCTCTTGGGCAGTCAGAATGGATGACAAATGCTGACCCAGCAAGTGATGCCGTGATCCCAGGAACAAACAAAACAAATCCAATCGCTGTGGTTACTTGTAAACTCGCTGGTGTTTCATCAAGCTGGATATCTGAGTGAATTTCTTCCCACACTCAGAGCAGGTGAATGGCCTCTTCCCAGTGTGTATTTGCTGGATGGTGTACTGAACCCAGTCCTACAGTGAGAACACCTAAATGGTCTCGCACTGGTCTCCTGTGACAGGAAGAGGTGATATTTACGATCCTGGGGTGGTGAGTGGCACGGTGGCACAGTGGTTAGCGCTGCTGTCTCACAGTGCCAGAGACCCTGGTTCAATTCCCGTCTGAGGCGACTGACTGCGTGAAGTTTGCACGTTCTCCCTGTGTCTGCGTGGGTTTCCTCCGGCTCCTCCTGTTTCCTCCACAGTCCAGGTTAGGTGAATTGGCCACGCTATATTGCCCGTAGTTTAAGATGTAGGGGCATGGGTGAGTGCGCTTCGGCGTGTCGCTGTTGACTTGTTAGGCCGAAGGGCATGTTTCTACACTGGAAGTAATCTAATCTCATCATACAGTGTAAAGATACCTCCAAGAGGTGCGAGTTGATTGGGTCAAACTGTTCGCATGCTGGAAAGAATCAGTAATGAGGAGGCACCGATGTCAAGGGATTGACAAAATAAGCGCATGTGACATGAGACAAAACATTTGCATGCAGAGAAAGTTTTATGGTCAGAAATGCACTGCCAAAGAGTGTGGTGGAACCAGGTACAATGAAGAGAATCGAAGTGAACAGTTATTGGAAGAGGACGAATGGGAGGTTTATGGGGTTAAGGTAAAGAATGACATTCAGTGAGGTGATGAGCCAATCAGGCTCCTTCTGTCCTTCTGTGAACATTTAATTCTGAGCCCTCGAAGGAAATATCAGAACAGGGATTGTGAAGGGGTCAGATTGAATGACGGTCTCTGTGAACAAAAGTGAGACACAGACACAGAGGGGTTTTGGGATGGATTGAATCAAATGTTATCAATTTGAATGGACCCCAACACTACAGCAGTTACAAACGGGAGTGATCAAGACAGTGGAATGAGAGCAGCAAATACATCTTAAACATTTATACAGCTAAAGGGGATGCTGGGTAAAGATGCCATAGTTAGTGCTGATTTCATTCCAGATACACCAGCCAGGGAGCACATATTCCTGTATCTGTCCTATCGAGCTCTTGAAGAATTTTGTTCATTTCAAGTGTTTCATTTTGGATACTCCAGAGAAGACAGTTTCATGCTCTTCAATCTCTCCAGCCAGGGCAATGCTGACGTCAGAATTCAAGTCACTGGTGCATGTAACTGGCTGCTTCATGGACTGGAACTGGCAATTGAGACTGTAAGGTTACTATATAAAATATCTTCAACTGTATTGCCAGATTGCCAGACACATGAGGGGCGTTAAGTAAAAAACACACTTACGGGCATTGAGTGTTAGAGCACTTCCTGTTGTGGAGACATCCTGTTCAGGTACAATTTATTGATAACTGTTAGAATTAACCTGCACTGGCTCCGTAGAAGTGGTCAGAGCATTATAACTGTCATTGGAGTAGGTAATAAATTTCTCATGGGTTAAAACTTGCAAATGATAGAATAGGTGTGGGTTCTTCTGGTAAAGTGTGCAAAGTTATTCAAAATGTTCCTAATTTACTTTCAGAAACAAGTGAGAGAAAGGCACATTACTGAGGTCATTGAATTAGTCCAAATTTAGAAGTTCAGGAGAACTGATGGGAAAGCTGGTTTTGGGAGTTGTAATAATGACAGGGAAAAATTGTTTTACAGAGAGGGAGAGTTGACAGATGGGAAACTCAGCTTTAACATCACATCAACTGCAGAGTCATCCAATTCTGCAGGTCCTGATCCTTATCGTTAATAAGGAAGGGGAAAGCGGCATTCCCAGCCCAGAGAAATCATTCCCATGTTTCGCATGTGGTCGAATATTAAACCGGTCATGTGAACTGGGAAGACACCATTATGATGAGAAAATACCTGAGCATAGACTGAACTGCTTTTCAAAACAACATGAAATATACATTAGTCTGCTGTGCATTTCAGTCATCACCATATCTATTACTTATTTTCTTCAGGTCACTAATAAAACGATGCATCTAATTCTGCTGGTTCGACATTCCTTGAAAAAGTAATTGAGGATGTTGCAATCTTAAAGTTAGAAGAGTCTAAGAAATGACAATCACTGATTTTTTTTTCTGTTTGAAAGAACCTAGTTCAGACATTTCAAGCACATAAATCCTTATTCTCCAGTATTATAAAGATGAAAAAATAAGCAGTCGAAATTCCTCTTCAGCAAAATAACCAAATGCAACTTCATATTATTCATTGGTCAGTTAATCACATACAATTGTAACTAAATATTGCAATTCATCTAAATATTGTGATGTGCTTTGAACAAATTAAATTTCTTATTACTATTCATTCTTGAATTGTCAGGAATTTGTTTTTATTTTACATCCACCTATTCATAATTCATAAGATTGATATACTTTCAAAATATCGACGTGTTCATTTGAACATTTAATTTGTCTATCTCTCACTTATCTCACTTCATGCATGATAGCTTCAATACATTTTGCTAATTAACTCTACGAAACTTAAAAATGTTGTTGACTTTACTTCTTTTGTATGCAAGAAAACAATGTAGGTACACCCATTTGTTCTTTAGCTCAAATAACATTAAATTTTAAATTATTGAAAAAGACTACGCTGGGGAAAAAGAACGATTCTTCATCTCAAATATCACATTAAATGACACTTTTTCAAATCATGTGACCTCTAAAATGATTTGTATTTTAATTTCATTATAAGAAAAAAAACCTGCTTTGGAAATGTTAGAATCTGTTTATTTTACTTCCAGCATTAGTTGTCAACGAACAATAATCACATAATTATCAGTCATTTTGTGCAAAAAGATTTTCTGTACCAAATGGGGGGGGTAGATATAGGACTGATGTTAGGGGTAGGTTCTTCACTCAGCGAATCGTTAGTTCATGGAATGCCCTGCCAATAACAGTGGTGGACTCTCCCTCTTTATGGGCATTTAAAAGGGCATTGGATAGGTATATGGAGGATAGTGGGTTAGTGTAGTTTAGGTGGGCTTGGATCGGCGCAACATCGAGGGCCCAAGGGCCTGTACTGCGCTGTATTCTTGCATGTTCTATGTTCTATGTTCTAAATGTCATTTATTCGACCTTTTGTTCACAATAGTCCTCACTTCCCCGGTCTAATTATTTTCTTCCTTATTCTGACATAGATGTCTAAACATTTATCACGATAAAAATTTTAAAAATCATGACTCAACAAAAAAAACCCAATTTTGAACTGTGTCAATTGTTGCTGAGTATTTTTTTAGAATTAGAAAAGCGACTTTTTTATATATTAATTTTCTGTTTATCAATCTTAATTATTACATAATCGACATCAGAGCAAAGTGCTTTCAAAATATTAAGTTAATTTATCTATCAATATTCTAGAAACAATTAACAATTACAATAATTAAACAGCACTTTGTGCTTGTTATGAAGTCTAAGTTAACGTGTTTTAATATTTTCCATATTTTTTATTGTGAATGCTACAATATAAAAACCTGTTTGGTTGGGCCAATACACCCAGAAAAGACCAATAACTGCCCTTGCGACATCCTTTGTAAATATCTGACTTTTGTTCATTTGAAAGATCACAGTCATCACAGTCATTGATATTCAGAGAACACCAGTTATTTTACACGACATTATTTATCTTCATTTCTGCACATTACTCGGTGGAATAATAAAATGAGATACCTCATTATTCTTAAATTCATTAATAGTAGTTTTAAAATCAATTTGTTGCTAATATTGAATAATTGTTCAGTTTGGCAAAGAATGTAAATGTGGAATTATCGTTCCATATAATAACTATTGCAAGGACTTAGCAATGTACAATCTCTCAATCATTGTGAATATTGCTTTTCATTTTAAACTTGGCAACACTTTTGAAAGTATTTGATTGTAATTCACTTCAATATTAACATTTATTGTGCTTCTAATCACAATAATAGTTGAATATTTTTCTTGTGCAAAATTATTTAAATTCCGATGAAAATTTTTGATTTACACAAAAAAAAGGATTGGCATCTTTCTTGTTTCATTAAACAATCACAAGAAATGGTGGCTTCTTAAAATCAGACATTTTCAGAAAGAATGAAAATTGTCTTCAGCTGAAGAGTCACATTGACTGACCAATTCATCATTTTGGTCCAAGTTACGTGTAGAACAAAAAAAAATTACATTACATTTCATAAAATGAGAAAATATTATGAACATATAGAATGATTGTATTCATTTTTATTTATCAATTTACAGTAATCACACAAATCTGTCAAGTTGTCATTCCACAAATTATCATAAAAATCATATTTAATTAAGACATCTGTTAACTCCCATCATTATTGTAAAATACTATTTAATTTTCAGTAGGTTACACACAGGATCCATCCATTTAATTCCAATCCAATTATCACAATAAACATCTGATTAATTTTCACTTGAGTAACCGCAGTGAGCATGTGATTGTAGACCTGCCCAGCCTGGTTGGGAACATTATGAAGGAATGTTGTGCAGCTCTGGTAGTATCTCTGTTACCAGACCAGGAGGTACAGCTTCAATTCCCACCTTGCACAGAGTTGTTCCAGAGCAACTCTGAATGTTGATTAGAAAATATCTAAGCATCAATTGAATTGCCTTTCAATTTAACATTAGATATGCTTCCACCTGTTGTTCATTCCAATAATCACAGTATTTGCTATTTATTTTCTTTAGGTCACTAAGAAAAGAATGTATGTAATCAATATTCGTTAGAAAATATTTGAGAATGTTGCAGTCATACAGATGAAATATACAAAGTAATGATATTAATTGATTTTCTTTTGTTCTGAAGAGCTGAGTTCAAACAGCACATAGAACTTGATGCTCCAGTACTATAAAAATGAGGAGAAAAAATAAATTTATTGTTCAGTCAAATAAACAAATGCCAATTCCTTTTATTTATCAATTTTTAATTATTGATCTGTTTATGAATTTTGTGAAATTTGTTTTTCGTTTTCCACTCACCTATTTGTATTGAATGTGAGATTAAACTGCTGTAGAACATAGAACATAGAACAATACAGCACAGAACAGCCCACGATGTTGTGCCGAACATTTGTCCTAGCTGAAGCACCCATCCATGTACCTATCAAATTGCCGCTTAAAGTTTGCCAATGATTCTGACTCTGCCATTCGCACGGGCAGCGCATTCCATGCCCCACCACTCTCTGGATAAAGAACCCACCCCTGACATCTCCCTTATACCTTCCACCCTTCACCTTAAATTTATGTCCCCTTGTAACACTCTGTTGTACCCGGGGAAAAATCTCTGACTGTCTACTCTATCTATTCCTCTGATCATCTTATAAACCTCTATCAAGTCACCCCTAATCCTTCGCCGTTCCAATGAGAAGAGGCCTAGCACTCTCAACCTATCCTCGTACGACCTATTCTCCATTCCAGGCAACATCCTGGTAAATCTTCTCTGCACCCTCTCCAAAGCTTCCACATCTTTCCTCAAGTGAGGCGACCAGAACTGCACACAGTACTCCAAATGTGGCCAAGCCAAAGTCCTGTACATCTGTAACATCACTTCACGACTCTTGAATTCAATCCCTCTGCTAATCAACGCTAATACACCATAGGCCTTCTTACAAGCTCTATCCACCTGAGTGGCAACGTTCAAAAATCTATAAACATAGACCCCAAGATCCCTCTGCTCCTCCACCTTACTAAGAACCCTACCGTTAACCCTGTATACTGCATTCTTATTTGTCCTTCCAAAATGGACAACCTTACACTTGGCAGGGTTGAACTCCATCTGCCACTCCTCAGCCCAGCTCTGCATCATATCTAAGTCCCTTTGCAGCTGACAACAGCCCTCCTCACTATCCACAAATCCACCAATCTTCGTGTCATCTGCAAATTTACTGATCCACCCTTCGACTCCCTCTTCCAAATTATTAATAACAATTACAAACAACAGAGGACCCAGAACTGATCCCTGCGGAATTCCACTTGTAACTGGGCTCCAGGCTGAATGTTTACCATCTACCACCACTCTCTGACTTCGACCGGTTTGCCAGTTTTCTATCCAACTGGCCAAATTTGCCTCTATCCCATGCCTCCTGATTTTTCCGCATCAGCCTACCATGGGGAACCTTATCAAATGCCTTACGGAAATCCATGCATACTACATCCACTGCTCTACCCTCATCCACATGCTTGGTCACCTCCTCAAATAATTCAATAAGACTTGTAAGGCAAGACCTACCCTTCACAAATCCGTGCTGGCTGTCCCTAATCAAGCAGTGTCTTTCCAGATACTCATAAATCCTATCCCTCAGTACCCTTTCGATTACCGAAGTAAGACTAACTGGCCTGTAATTCCCGGGGTTATCCCTATTCCCTTTTTTGAACAGGGGCACAATTTTCGCCACTCTCCAGTCCCCTGGTACCACCCCTGTTGACAGTGAAGACGAAAAGATCATTGCCAACGGCTATGCAATTTCCTCTCTTGCTTCTCACATAATCCTAGGATATATCTTCCGACTCAATACACAGTCTCCCACTACTGTCCTTGATCGGACCTACCCTCGTTCTCGTCATTCTCATGTTTCTCACATACGCATAAAATGCCTTGGGGTTATCCTTGATCCTATCCGCCAAAGATTTTTCATGACCTCTCTTAGCTCTCCTAATCCCTTCTTCAGCTCCCTTCTGGCAATCCTGTATCCCTCCAATGCTCTGTCTGAACCTTGTTTCCTCAACCTTATATAAGCCTCCTTCTTCCTCTTTACAAGACATTCAACCTCCCTCATCAACCAAGGTTCCCTCACACGACCATTTCTTTCCTGCCTGACAGATGCATTCATATCAAGGACACGTCGTATCTGTTCCTTGAAAAAGTTCCACATTTCCACGACATTCTTCCCTGACAGCCTATGCTCCCAACTTATGCTCCTCAGATCCTGTCTTACAGCATCGTATTTACCCTTCCCCCAATTGTAAAACCAACCCTGTTGTATGCACCTATCTCTCTCCATAACCAATGTTCAAGTCACAGAATTGTGGTCACCATCACCAAAATTCTCACCCATGAACAAGCCCATCTCTTGTCCCGGTTCGTTACCGAGTACCAAATCTAATATGGCCTTCCCTCTGGTCCGACAATGTACATACTGAGTTAGAAAAGCTTCCTGGACACACTGCACAAACACCGCGCCATCCAATATACTTGATCTAAAGAGCTTCTAATCAATATTTGGGAAGTTGAAATCGCCCATGACTACTACCCTGTGGCTTCTGTACTTTTCTAAAATATGTTTCCCAATCTGTTTCTCCACATCTCTGCTGCTATTGGCGGGCCTATAGTAAACACCCAACAAGGTGACTGTTCCTTTCCTATTTCTGACTTCAGCCCATACTACCTCCAAAGGCAGATCCCCCTCGAACTGCCTTTCTGCAGCCATTATACCATTTCTAATTAGCAACGCCACACCCCCTCCTTTTTTACCACCCTCCCTAATCTCAGTGTAATATTGGATACACTGAGCTGCCAATTTCTAGAGCGGCCTGCAGTAAATAATTTCAAATATTCAGTCGGCTCGAAGAGAAAGACATTCCTCCATATCTTTCTTAAATAGGTTACTACATCCTCTGAGACTATGTTCTCTGGTCTTTGATTCTCAGACAAGGCGAATCATTCTCTCCTAAATTATCCTACCATGTCCCTCATAATCTAATGTATCTCAGTAAAGTCTTGTTACATTATTCTACACTCCAATGAGTACAGGGGCATTATTCTCAGTTTCATCTCCCGAGAATATCCTCCAATATCCAGGATGATTTGTGTTAAATCTCCCTGAACTGCTATTCCTAAAATAGGGGGACTAAATTTGTTCACATTAATCCAGCTATGATCTGACTAATGCAATGTGTATTTTGAAAAAAAAAAACATATGTCCCCATTCCGTTTAAATAAAGTGAAACAAAATTATTTGACTTCCCGATTACCTGCTGAAACTGGTGCTAACTTTTCATATTTCATGTACAAGGACGCGAAGTGCTCTGTATGCTGATGCTTTGTGCTATGTATTTCCCTACTTAATACTTATATCTGCCAAAACGCATAAACATCTTTTTTTGCATGTTATATGCTGCTACGTTTTTGTCCACTTGTTTATCCTGATTCTGTCGTCCACAATGTTGCTGTGCCGCCCTCATTACTTGCGTCCATATCTATTTTGTGTCATCTCCAAACTGAGCAACAGTACATTAACTTATGTTGTACAGGTGATTAGTACATGTTGTCAACAGCTGTGGCACCAATATTGTTGGCTCCGGGAATCTGCAAGTTACAGTTTACTATCATGAAAATGCCCTCATTACCTCGCCTCTCCATTCATTCCCCTATCCTCGACTAATACATACCCCCAACTGTATTGGTTCATGCTTCTTTGCTTGTGAAGTACTATCGTATAAAACACCGTTCTGAATAATTTTAGAAATTCAGATATATTCTATTTACTGCATTCCCCTTTGGGTATTGTGCTTGTTAAGATCTGAAAATACTTGTAAACGTGTTAGGTCTGATTTCGTCTGCACAAAACCATGCGGAATCCATTTTATTCTGTAATGCATTTCTAATACTCTCTTATTCCAAATTTAATAACAGACTAACATTTTCCCAGTGGCAGATATGCTGTCCACCTGAGCTGAATTTCTCAGGCTGGACACTCACAAGACGTGACCATTGTTGAATAAATGTGTGCTGGAACAAATCAAAACGAAAGAGTATCCTATATCAGACAGACAACAGGGTTCAAGTGAATTTCTTGTAGGGACTTCAATAAAGTGCAGACCAAGAAGGAAAGAGGGGATATGAAATAATTTAATCTGCCAGTGCTGAAGATAATCCAAAGAGGGTCTACAAGTACATATCTGTCAAGAGAACAACGCGAGAAATATTACTTGAAAGATCAAGAAGGTTGACATTGCTTTTGAGCTCATCAGATGGAAGAGGCAATAAACGAATTTTTCACGTCATTTTTTATTGTGGAGACAGTGAGACCAAATGTTCACTCTCCATATGTAAAGAGGACGATACCTTTTCCGAAACTATTTGACCAAGCATCAAAAATTTGAGAGTCGGTGATGTTTCTAGCGGCTGGATTACATTCGACTCTGTCTGGCCTCATGCAACAAAGAGTCCACATGTTCTCAGGACTGGATTTTTAATATAACGAGCAGAGACTGTGTCGGCTTTGCCTTGTCGTACTGCAGCATCGGAGGTCGAAGATGACTTTATAGAGATTCATAAAATCAAGAGTGCTCTCGATAAGGCGAACAGCAAAGTTCGTTTTCCCTTGGATATGGGAGTCCAGACTTCATAAGATTTACACCGAATGACAAGACATCCTTTTCACAAAGAGGATGGCTTGCACATGGAATCAACTGCTAGAGCAACTGGTACGTAGAGGGACTGTTATATTATTTTATAAGACATTTGGACGTTTAG
This sequence comes from Chiloscyllium plagiosum, assembly GCF_037043375.1. Classification (NCBI taxonomy): domain Eukaryota; kingdom Metazoa; phylum Chordata; class Chondrichthyes; order Orectolobiformes; family Hemiscylliidae; genus Chiloscyllium; species Chiloscyllium plagiosum. The sequence continues at coordinate 39,488,202 of NW_028270185.1, read as the reverse complement.
ACGAAGAGAAAGTGTGTAGAGGGATTCAAGCAAGGTGGAACAGCTCAGTTTGGGAAGTCTGTTCGCCAAGGATATGTTAGACTTAAGGATACTACAGAAATCATGGAAATACATACTGACAAACATTTCATATTACAGGAAAATAATTGCTGGATATCTCAGAAAATGTAAAAGGCGTATAAAACTCCAGACACTGGACTAGTGTACGTCGTGTGAAAAAAAGAGTTGAAAAGCTTGCAAGGACACAGAACAATCTGTTCTGACCAAGGGAACAATGTGACATTTGTTCGAAACAGCCAGCAGAGCTGGATTGCCATCAGCTTAAATTATGAATCAAGATCCGAAATCAAAATCAGGTGTGAACTTCACGTTTTGATAGTATGAAAGCCAATGAAATAATCCGATGTTTTGGGGTATTAATCAGGACATTTGCAACAGCTCGGACTGCGTCAGTGACGTCCAGCTCAAGAGATACTACAAATGTACCTTCCTGGAAATGTGTTCGCATGGCAGAACATCGAGGAAAACCTGGAGAGAATCTTCCCAGAAAAATCCACAAATGACACTTGAAAAAGCTGAGTGGTTTTAAACCATGATTACTTTTTAAGTCATTATTGAATCGGAATTTGTGCGGAGTGGAAGATAAAAGATGGGTTTAAGAGAAACTAGTCATAAATAGTTGTTAGTTTTCATACTCTGTTAGACATAAAGAAAAAAGTTGATATTTTCCCTTTAAATCGTGACCTTTGCGAAACGTTTTGACTATCGAATTTTCACAGATTAGAGCACGGGGTAATTTTTTTTTCTGTGTTGCTGGTGTCAATTAGCATCGGTGTTTACCCTGTGTTTGTACTGAATCCCAGAGCATTATGGGAGATAAGCGCGGAAATTGCAAGATCCTTGCTGAAATAATTGTGTCATCTCTAAATATGGGTGTGATTTAAAATGACTGGATATTGACGAACCTTGTTGAAGAATGGATACAGGGAAAAGACTGGAATCTCCAGGCTTGTGAGTTTGAAATTGGTGGTTCGCAAGTTTTTTGAATTGGTTTTGGAAGATAGCATTTTCAGAGTCCAGGAAATATAGGGGATCATTAGCATGGTTTAGTGAGGTGGAAACTGGGTCTCACAAAATTGCGAGGTTTTGATCAAGTAGACAAGAGGATTGATGAGGCAAGAACAAATATCTTTGCTTACTTAGGCTTTAGGAAAGCGTTTAACTAGATTCAACATGGAAGACTAACGAGTAAAGTTAGATCAGATGTGGTTCACAGTGAGTTTGCAAATTGGATACAAAATTCAATTAACAACAAGAGAAAGGGTGAGGTTTTGGTGTGTTGTTTATCAGACTGGAGGCTAGTGACCGGCAGTGTTCCACAGGGACCAGTGATGGCACCTTTGTTTGCGACTGATGTAAATGTTTTAGATGACAATATGGAAGGCAGAGATCATTAGTTTGTGGTTGACACCAACATGAGCGACATGCATTTCATGAGGTGACAGCATAAGTCTTTGCGTATATGCGAAGAACATTTAAAAAAGGTTTTTGGACAAATACATGGATAGCAAAGGATTAGAATGATATGGTCCAAGTGCAGAGAAATGCGGTTAATGTGGACCGGCATTATGATCAGTATGTACCAGTTTGCAACAAACGACCTGTTTCTGTGCTGAGGGACGCTACAACTCTCCATGGTGATACAGTCCACAGAGAAGAAGGTTATCTGAGGTTATAGAAGATTAAAAGAGACATTGATCATTCGGGTATATGATTAAATGAATGGTAAAGAGAAATTATCTTGAACAAATGTAACGTACTGCAGTTTGAGTCATAAATGGATGTAGCCCTTGCACAATTACAAGTGCTGCTTTGAATAGTCCTGCGCAATAGACACGTGAATAGGTCACGGAATGGTCTTTGGAAGTCGTGTCACATATCTTCAGCTTCGTTAAAATGCTGTTAGAACGCTTTCATGCGTTGCTCAGTTTTTAGTGTTGAAGTTGGGACGTTATCCTGAGGTTGTACAGGATGTTGGCGAGGCATCTTCTGTAGTATTGTTTCTATGTTCTGGTTTCCAAGTCAGATAAAGAAGAATAAAAAACTGGACAGAGTTAAGAAGAGATTTTCCAATATGTTGCTAGGAATGAAGGGATTGAGCTGTAAGGGGAGGCTGGAAGGCTGGGACTTCTTTCAAAGGAGCATAGGAGGTTGACATTTACCGTATAAATGTTTTTAAAATCCTGAGGGGTACAGATTAGGTCAACTGCAACGGTGCTTTCCTTCTTTGGGGATTTTAGGACTAGTGGGCGTATTTTTAAGATGTGAGGACAAAAGTGAAAAAAAGACATGAGGTTCACTTTGTTTTACTTTACACGGTATGTTTCCTGTGCAAAGTTCTAGAGGAAGTAGGAATGTGGATAAGGTTACAACATTTAAAAGACACTTAGATAAGTGCATGAATAGGACATGTTAAGAGAGATATGGGCCCAGTTCACGTAGTTGGTACTACGTTTCGGTAAATGGTAGCATGGACTGATTGGAACAGTGGTCTGTTTCAATGATGTCTGAGTCAATGACTCAGTTTATTTGAAATTTACAGAGTGCTGAGAGGCCTGTGCAGAGCCAATGTGGCAAAGATGTTTCACCCACTATGACACACTAGAACCCGAGGGCACAGAGACAAAGTGAAGCGATAACAATTTGGAAATGAGACGTGGAGGAATATCTTCAGTCAGAGAGTGGTGATTCTTTGGAGATAGTTGCTGAAGAGGGCTTCGGGCGCCAATTCAGTGAGCAAATGTGTGGCACGTTGGCTCATTGGTTCACATGGCTGCCTCATAGCACCCGGGTCCCAGGTCCGATTCCAGCCTCGGGCGACTGTCTGTGTGGAGTTTACACGTTCTCCCTGTGTCTGTATGTGTTTCCGCCGTGTACTCCGGTACCCCCCACAATCTAAAAGGTATGCACATCACGTGAATTGGTCATGCTATATTGTCCATAATGTTAGGTGCATTAGGCAGGGGTAAACATAGAGTTGGGATGGGTTGATCTTCGGAGGGTTGTAGTGAACATGTTAGTCCGAAGAGCCTGTTTTCATCCTGCAGAGAATCTAATCAAATAATTTCAATTCAGATTAAAATGGCTCAGGATATTTTCCCACGACCCAATGACCTCTGCGCCATGTCAACAGAAGTTACACCGAGCGAGTTTGGAGCTCCCAGCCTCGGTTTTTCACGCGCCTCTCTACCATCACAGTAGGACTGCATGCTCATGGAGTTTGTCACTGGCAGGCAAAGTAGATATCCACTCGTTCATTCCACTCTCAATTTCCAATCGGATCTTCGCCACTGCGTACACAGTTTCACTGAATCCAGACCTGGGAACTCGTGTGATGTGATTGTGCAATAATAGTTTCTTCCTTGTCTCACGGCACGGGTACAGTTACGATGTGAAACTTCATGTTTATTGAAACCAATATTTCAACAATATTTGTGAACTCTCGCCTGTACATTTAATCTTTTATTGAAATCTATAGAATTCAATCTTCAACGTTCTCAATTATGGAATCTCCACAGCCACTGGGGACATCGAAGGTGACGATTCAATCCAGTCTCAGTGGGCTTTCCTGTTGTGCATGTGATGCGGTTCCTCGACTATCTCTGCAATTGCATTAAAGGCTTTTTGTATTGTGCTTTTTCAGGTAATCGAATAGTGGTTCGTCCTCTGCGTTGTGGTCAAGCAACCTCCATTCAAATCCGAGTATCTGTAATGAGCATTTGTTCCATGTTACTCCACATAACCTGTGCAAAACAAACGCAGAAAGGACACAATCAATTTTAAGATGAAAATACTCACTCAGGTGTTGGTTTTAATGTTTCAAGCCGCCATTCTCAGCATCCAATCTCGGAGACTTTTCTCCCTTTAACAATCACTATTCCACGTTTCCATCCCTCCTCCCATCTCGCTGGGGCATTGGAAAAATTAACATTCACTTTCACATTGACACCGTTAAGTCTGTGCTGCAGCTGTCACTCTTGGTAGTTGAATGTGACCCAATATCACCATCAGGACCATTAAGCCACTTAATGCTATCAGACAATGTGGTTGGGTTTTGAATCTTCACATATCGTGTTTTATTTGCATAGATCAGAGATCATTGAAGATTGGGTTCATGAAAAGGGCACAGAACAATATCGAGGGAATTACTTTATTGGAAAAGACCAATGTGTCTGGTCTCCCCACATTTATTTCAAGTCATCATTTGTCTCTCGCTAGATTATTGTGTATAATTTTACAATTCACATTATAGCAGTGATATGACAACTGTAGAAACGATGCAGAAGTGATTTACCAATATATTATCTGGATTGAAGCACTTCAACTTTTAAAGAGTTTAGACAGACTGGCGTTGTTTTTTTGAAAGTAGAGGAAATTGAGATGAGACAGTATTGAGATGTTCGAAATGATGAGCAGTATGGATTATGTACACTTAACGAAACATTTGATGGAGGGATCAATCACCAAGGAGCCATAGATTTATGATAAGAATAAAGAGGTTTGAGTAGCTGCACATAAAAAAATGTTATCAGACAACTAGTGGTTGGAATCTGGAACTCACTGTCTCTAAGTGTTGGAACGGCAGAAATTCTCAGAAAATTCAGAGATATTCAGATGTAAATTTGTAATGCTAAAAGCACACAACCTCAGACGATAAAAAATGGCTGAGGATATTCAAACAGTTATTTTGACAAGAGCACGCACAAGTAGCTTGCAAGAGACGTTCGCTCTGACGTCCACTGGCGTATGGCGTTTCGTATCCTCAGCTGTCATGTGGGATGCAAGGGTTCATTTTCCCGCTGGGGCGGCCCTGACTGTTTCAGCGTTTCAAGGTATGTGTAAAGATTTGCAGTTCCAGTGAAGTTTGCAGATGGTGTGTGAATGTTCGTTAGTGTTGGGAAGTTGGTTTGCAGCAGTTTCCTGCCCTTTCTAGGTGACATCCTCAAGGCTGATGAGACTCTTATGAAGCTCTGCTGTCCTGTAGCGTTTCGAATTGGTGTGATTTCCTTCCCACTGCTTTCAGTTGCTGCTTCTTGTCGTTCAGTACATGTCCCGGTATGTTACGTCCAGGTTAACATGTTCTTTGATGGAGTCGTTGGATGATTCTCGTCATTCTAGAAAATCTCTGGCTGCCACTATTGTCCAATTATTGTTGTGTTGTTCTGGTCGAATTTGTTGACCGCGTCATGTCTGTGCATTGCCACTCTTTACAACTGATTGTAGTGTTTACTGGATCCTCCAGAAATGCTTTCCAACAATAGATATTCCCGCAAATTCCTTGCCGACAAACAACGTAAGGAGGGCATGCCAAGACCCAGCACATCAATCAAAAATGTATCGGAACGGGCAGCCTTTGACTACTCGGATTTATGAGAGAATATAAACCGAAAGCGACATTTAGACAACAACTCACCAGAACAATGGACCCAATACCCATCATGTACAATACAAATATGGATAAGCAATGTTGCACGTAGTGAGAGCAGGGAACATTATACAGGACAGACAATTCACAATACATATTCATGAAGATCTACTTGACACTAAACACCACTGCCAGGTATCCTCAATAGGTTGACTCATTACACTGAGTGTTGCTGATTCTGCGGCTGGAAGCTTAGATTGTATGACAGTCTGCAGCAATGGAGACGGTATTGCGGAAAAGTACAGCAGGTTAGGCAGCATCTAAGAAGCAGGAGAATGAACGTTTCTGGCATGAGCAAGTCATCAGGCACATGCCCAAAAAATCGATTCTCCTGCTCCTCATGTGCTGTCTGACCTGCTGTGTTTTCCAGAACCGCATTCTCGACTCTGATGTCCAGTATCTAAAGTCCACGTTTTCTCCTCCGTTTGCAGCAGTTGTTGGTTCCTTGAGTGAGGGATCAGTTGATATAACCAATGTAAACTTCGATTGCTGATTGAGAAATATAACCAGGTCCGTAGTTGAAAAGAGTGTTTCTGTTGTTTCTCAGGTGCCGTTCCTGGCACGGCCTCTGGCACTGTAATTATTTTGAGTTTCCTGGCTGTTCAATGTGAGCTTCTGTGATCACACAGTTGCCAGGACTCTGGGCAGTGGCTGCAGTTATCTGCGCTCGCAGCCTCGATGCAATTTATACGGTTTGGGTCGTTCTTGATTTCTGCAACAGGTGCACAGTGATGAATCAATTGGTGTTGCAAGAAGGCAGACAGGCGTGGAAAATGTCGAGGTTCTGGTGATATTTGCACAGTGTTTAGAGATTACCTAGATTCAGGAGAAAAGAATGTTGAATATTACGGTTCGTATTGAAGAACTGTCTGGGAAACAAGTCACCAGCGGTGTGGTTTACAAGCGCACTCACAGTAAGCACAATACGAAATAAAACATACAAAAAATGAGGAAGACAGACGAAGGATGACAGTAATCATGGGTGACCTGAATTTCACTCCCCAGCTCCCCCAATTCCCACTTCCAGCTCCATTATAAACAAATTTTAGAGAGCCATAAGCATCAAAGTTGTCCATTGGAACGACTCAATTCTTTCCTTTGTTTTCGATTAGGTTATTTGTTTCAGGGTTTTTTACTTTCCTTGGAAACCATCTCTTTCATTGTGAGCATTCGGAAAGGGAGCCATCCATCTTGTTAGGGAAAGAATATGATGCTAAACATGTTTGTGTCAGGCATGAGATCCCTCTGTCTCAAACGTTTCTTCTACTTTCTCTCGGTTTTAATAGTGTTCTTTCTTTTGACTTCTCCTACCAAAGTGCATGACCTCATAATGCCAACATGAAACTGCATCTGACAAGTTATTCCCCATTCATTGAACCTATCTGTATGCCTGTGCGAAATGCCACGTTCTCAACATAATATGCGGTCCCACGAGTGTGCATTGTCAGCAGATTTGTGCACATTTCACTCTGCCACTCGCTCCATGCTATTAATAGAGAGATAATTGAAGGCTTAAATATACTGAGTCTTGCCAGACATCTGCTGTAAATACTTCTACATACTTGCCTACCTTCTGAACGTGAGAACATCCTCCTTATCTCTGTCTTAGTGGGTAACACCTTCCCCTGAGATTAGAACCTCCAGTCCTGCACTATTCTGGATATAAACCAGAGAGGAACAAACGCTTAAAGTAAAGCATAATCTCACTGGCGTCTCCTCTGGTTGAACAAACTGCCCTGATTAGCACTTTAGTTTTGACAATGACACACCTACTTCAAAGTTACTTCAGTGCCTGTGACTGAAGTAGTGCTGAAAGGCGCTGTAAAAATACAAGAACATCTTTGTTACTCGACCATTGCCGCATTGTTAATCTCTCTACACATGGAAATGGATCCTTCCCATCCACTCTATCTCTCATCAATACATAACATGTTCCCCTCACTGTTGATTTTAAATGATTTCCTATTGGATGAGTTATCCCTGCAACTCCAGAAAACCCGTCTCAACAACTCGATATTTTCTCAGTTCTGCTCAATGCAGGAAACTTTTGTTCTGAACGAGAAACGGATCTGACTCAAAACGTTAGCTTTGTTCCTCTATCCACAGATAATAACAAACACATGGTGTTTATGTAGGGTTCACTGAGTTTATTTGATACAAATTGTGTTTTCCATTAAACGTCTTCACTCCTCGTCCTTTGGTCAGTTGCCCTGGTAAGGGGCAGCAGTTCCTCCTGACCATCAACGCGCCCATCCACACCGCTTTCGAAAACATCATTGTAAACATTCCCAAGAAATCTCCCATTAAACTTCTTTGCTCCAAACAAAACATTCCCAGAGTCGGGAATCTCTCCACAAAGTGTGATTTATTTATCTCTGGACATAGTGCAAAGCAGAGGATTGTGAAGAAATTTTTGGAAAATTTTGCCAATTGGCCGGTGGGGAAACTGTCAAGAAGCAAAGCAGAAATCCTAGTCTCGAGGTTTTTGAATCTTTATATATTCCTTGGGAAGCGGATCCAGAGGCGAATGAACGATGAACTGTTCGACTGAGCAGAGACAGGTTAGAAATCTTTCCGTGCTTGCGGAGGCCAGTGCTTTGCCTCTGATGCTCTCCGGGCATGAACTGACCTGTGACATTGAAAAGATTCTTGTTCCTGCACGTCAGGACGTCAAATTTCATTTCAGCTCCGGGACAATGAGAAAAAACGCTCACAGACAATGCACTGAAAGGCTGGAAGAGACACGGTCCTGGTTGGAGGAGAACTGATTCTTGGTGTCATGGTTGTGTATTTAGAGGGTGGGAGTAGACTATTCCCATGTCTTCAGAATGAATTTCTAAGGATTTATTTTCGAAAGGTAAAGCTAATTAAGGAGTATTTTCCATGGGGGAGGAGTAGACTCAAGCTTGCATTCGGAGATCATTGACGCTGTTGGCTCATCAGTCTCTGTGGCGATGTTAGTCAGTGCGTTCGGCTCTTCACTAACAGGTGCTGTTCTCCAACGACCCAGGAAGGGAGTGACAATCACACCATCCTTTTTTATTCAGCTGCACAGTTCTGGGGTTTTACCGTGGTCAGGAATATGTTCGTCATGAGGCACGAAGGGAGTCGGTCCCGGTTTTAGGAGAGCTGGTTCCCGTGACATGAACGTGTCGGCAAGGCGTGGGATCAGACTGTTCCCATTTTACACAACGAATGCCCCAGGATTCATTTTGGAAACGTCAAACCAATCGAGGGCAATTGTCATTCTACGAAGGGCAGGCGAATTCTTGAATTCGCTAACAGTCTTCTTTATGAGATCCTGCAAGGGGCTTGCTACAAGGAACTCCCCAGTCTCTGTGGAGTAATTAGTTCTCTCGTTCGGCTGTTAACCGATAGGGTGTACCCACGCATGGAGCGGTCGCTGTTCTTATCCATCCGAATCCTTTGCTGTGCAGTTTCGTGTTTTTAGTAGGTTCGGGAATATGCTCCCAATCGGAAAAGCTATCCAGTGAGGAACGACAAATGTGTTTCCTTATTGTTTAATGGCTAGTCAAGTGTTGCGGATGCTGGGAATCTCTGACAAAAACAAAAACTGCTCAAGGTACTCGGCAGGAATAGAAGACCCTGTGAGAAAAACAGAGTTCTGAGAAACTCCTGAAGAAGCTCTGAATCATTGTCTCTGTTTATCTATCTCCAGATGCTGCCAGACATGCTTAGTTTCTCCTGCAATCTCTGTCTTTGCTTCTAAATGAGTGATAATTTGAAATATCGAGATTGATTACACAGACCAAACATATCCTGACATTTACCCTGTCGAAGCTGTGGTGATTCAATTCAAACAAACCTAACAATGATTGCCTATCCCTCAACTCCACAGGGAGGGAGAACTTGAAACCAGTGTAGTTGCGTACTTCTGCAGGTGTGGCCAAGTGATTGAGGCGATGGGTGTTAATTCCACTGTGAGTTCCTCATGCAGTTAAGCATTTTGCTGACTGTGATTGAGAGTCGAGAGTGAACTAGAAGTGTGTTTGTTCTCTGCTTTTTTGTTTGAAATTCAAATCGCAGGATGAAATAAAATGCATATAACCCAGATAAAGAAGCTTGGGAAACTGCAACCAACCGCCTGTCATGATTGAAAAGGCAGAAACCTCCAAAGCATGAAAGACCCATATAGTGGAACACTTACAGTGCTGACTTCGTTTGAGCCTTTGAGCAAAGTGCTGCCAAATGGGGTAAGAACAGTTCAGGGGACTGTATTGGAATGTGCAGACTTCGTGAGCCAAAGGACATTTTCTGTGCTCGACGCATCCATGGCCAGCTGAGAAAAACTCAGTTTGTGAAGGAACAGGACATTGTTTGCAAAACGCACCTCAGCGAGGAAGGGGTCAAAGCTACTTTCTGTCAGTCACGGTATTCATTGGAAGATTTTAATTGGTAATAACTGGTACGGTGCCCATTGGTGGAATCAGTCTATACGATAATCAGGACATGAAACCATGGTGCCTTGTTGCCCTGCCATGAGCAAGCCCTGGCAGCTTACATTCCCTGATACTGCTTTTGAAATAAAGATCACTTTCTCGATGTATCTGTATTTGTATCAAACAGCTCAATGATCTCGGGACTAGACATGAAGAGGAATCTGGAGGTGTGAGAGGGACAGAAACAAAACGAGACGAGACGAGACGAGACGTGAAAGTGTCTAGAGTTTGCCGTGTGTCAGTAGTTTTGTGAGGAATATTTGCTGAGCGCTATCCTGTCAGATCCCAGGAGCAAGATGCCTTGATTTGGTGGGATTCGTGTTATTGAAAGTTACACATGCAAAGCGTGTTGGACTATTTCAGCTCAGTATCCACTTCATATCCCAGCTCACAGCAACGGATCATATTTTCTGGAGAAGTGGCTTGTATTCCACTTAATGCCGCCTTTCACCAGAGAAACTTGTGGATGTAAAGCGCATTGTGTGTGTATAATGATGAGGACTCTATCACTGTCGAGGAATGTGCCTGCATGTCTGCCTCTGTATGTGAACATGAGAATACGTTCCTGAAATGTGTTGTAACCCAGTATGACCACGTCAACCGTCAGTACCATTGTTGTGTCATTTAAGCTCACAGAGCGAATCTCATTGACATTTTCCCTCGAAAGTCAGAACACTCAAAGTTATGGGGCAAATGCTGCAAACTGGGACGAGAATAGATGGACGTCTTATAACCTGGTCTGTACGATGGACGGATGGCCCTTCACTGTCCCGCCCCAACCCTACTCCCCCACGCTTTAAAAACTCGAGGACAGAGAGAGAAATTGACCTGACGAGAAAATCTCTTCACAATCTTCCATCACCTTTTTTTTTGTCCCTTTTCCGACGAATTTTGCAAATTACTTACCATGCTTTTTATCTTCTCACCTAAATCATTTATGTTAATGAAAAAAATGAATGTGGGCTCAGCATCGATCCTTGTGGGACACCATCGGTAATAGTCCTCCAGTCTGAAAGCTAATTTCCACGGCTATTCCCAGCCTCCTGCTGTTAATTTAATTTTATATCGAATTGGAAATCTCACCTTCAACTTTTTGAATCAGGCAAACATGTGGCACCTTGAAAAGGGTTTTATTAAAGTTCAAGTGAGCAATACCTACGACTTTCTCCGGATCAATCATATTAGTTATGCCCTCGAAAACTCAGTCATGTTTGTGAGATACAACTTCCCTCGTGCAAAAAACATTCTGGTTATTCCCATTTATTCCTTGTATCTCCAAATGCATTTAAATCCTATCGTTTCTAATTGCATCCAACAACTTACTTAAGACCACCGTCAGAAACACAGGTCTATCGTTTCCAGGATTCTCCATGTCACCCTTTCTTAACAAAAGCACAAACTTAGCCACTCCCCATTTTTTCGGCACCTCACTCATAGTAATAGCTTACACAATTATTTCTACGAAAGACCGAACAGTTTCATTCCCTAACTTGCCAAAAAGTTCCGAGATACATGAAATAAAATCCCACAGAAATATCCATCTTCATATTTTCCAAGTCCTCCAGCACTTGCCCTTTAAGATGGAAACGACTTTATAAACATCAATATTTAGTTTTAGGGTCCATTTCGTTCTCCACGAAGTGAACATTATATATCTCTCCATCTGCTGAGGTTAAAAACAAAAGTGAGCTCTTTCATCTTAAAGTGGCCCTATTTCGTCTCTAGTTCTTAATGTAATTGTGGAATCTCTTTAGATTATATCCTTAACTTTACGTGCTAAGGCGATCTGACATTCTCGCTCGACCTTTATGATGTCCTCTTTAAGAATGCCCCTTGCCTCCTTATATCGTTCAACAGATTCAATTGAAATCATATGTTTATATGGAAATTGTGACCTTTTTTTAAAAAAGAAATTCATAAGACAATCTTGTCCTAATATAATACCTACAATGTGGAAACAGGCCATTCGGCCCAGGAAGATTCCTTTAATCCTGCCACGAATATCACACCCAAACTCACACCTCTGCCCAATTCCTGTAGCTCTGCATTCCCCATGTCCAAAGAAGGTCACCGACGCATCTTTCGTCTGGGGAGGAAATCCAGACAGAATCGGAGAGGATGTGGAAACTCCAAAACACACCGTCGTCTAAAGTAGAAGTTGCCTATTATTGAGCAGTTTGTCATACTGCACCTCGCCAAAAGCCTTTTGGAAATTCCAGCTGGTCACCTCTACAGGGTAGACTTCATCTTACTTGCTCATTACCTCCTCACAGATGTCTAATATGTTTGTCAGACATTACTTCCCCTTGAGAACCTGTGCTCATGCTTCAAGTACTCGTTAAACCCATCCTTCCAATGACATTTGACAATAAATTTAATACAAAGCTGATTTATTTTATTTTTATCCAGAATATCAAAACTTTGCTTTCAGATCCGAATATGATGAACAACAAGGTTAAATCGCTGTTGAGATATATAATCTCTGCACTGTCTCAGCAGGGTCGATGAGTGAGTGAATTCTTTCCCTGAGTGGGATCCCTCTTTTATCTCAGCAGTGTCGATGAGTGAGCTAACTGTGTTTCTCACATGCAGCAAGTAAATGCTTTCTGACCACTGAAAACTGCCTGGTTTTGAGAGTTGAGAGTTGAGATGAACGCTTGAAACTATTCCTAGAATAACTACACTTGAAACGTCTTGCACATTGTGAAAATGTGGAAGGGACATCAGTTCTACAGAGACTGTTAAGCACATCCCACAGACTATCCATTTAATAGGTCTCTCTTCAATGAGAAGACGTTCATGATAAACTGCCCCCTGGAACTTTTAGAGTGAATACTGTCTTTCCACAGTGTGAATACGTTGATGACACGTTCGTCTCCAGGAACTTGTGCAGCACTTCCTGCAGTCAGGGCATTTAGAAAGGCACGTTAATATTGTGAGAAATGTGATGAGCCATCCGGTCTCTCGGACTTTTACAGCAGGTCCCATCGATTTGGACACAAAGATATCTCTCCTCCCGGGTGAGCACGTAGATCAGACGTCACGTCTCCAGGATTCTTAAAGGTCTCTCATTCATGTGAGCATATTTCTCAGAGATGAAGCACACAGAGGTTTGATAACATTTTCCAAAGTCTGGCGAGATGAAAGATTTCTAATTAGTATGAGCGTTGTGCTGGACGTTTTAAAGCATTTTCGGCAGTCCAGACATTAAAATGGTTTCTCCTCATTTTGAACGAGCAGGTGCTGCAGCAGGTCAGAGACAGAGTGAATCCCTTTCCACACTCTGAGCAGGTGAATCGCTTTTTCCTGGATTCTTTGTCTCCATGGGAAGTCAGCTCAGACAAGAAAATTAATACGCACATTTACATAGACTTTCCTTAGTATGACTGCATTTGTGTTTTGTGAGCTCTGATGATGGGTAGAACCATTGTCCAGACACACAATAAGAGAACGATTTCTCTCTCACTATAACCAGAGGGTTTTTTTTTCCTTTCATGTTCTCTATATTATCAAGTTCTACTTGTGATAAAATGTGCGATTTTATCAGATCATTGCGGAGAGATTGGTTTGTAAATCTTCCCCTTCTAATATCCTGCGAAATTGATGTTATCCAAAAATGAGAGTGGGAAAGCAACTTTCACAAGACTCTGGAAACTTTCTAAGATATGGTCTAAGGGTGAGGGAGTTTCGATACTTAGAATGTGACCAGAATTTCGTCAGAATCTTTCATGCACACAGCATCCACCACAAATAGATCTGCAGGTGGATATAAACACGATCACCTCCCTGTTCCTTCCAGGTCATACGCTGTCCTGCCTTGTCTGACATGCAGTTCTGTTGGAGCAGACATTTCTCACAATTGCATCATGGCAAAGCTGATGCCTCTGTCTTCAGTCCCGAAATCAAAATCCACTGCCTCGCTCCTGAGTCGGACGTGTGCTGCTGGAAAAGCACAGAAGGGCAGACAGCATTCAAGGAGTAGGAGAATCGACGTTTCGGGCAAGAGCCATCATCAGGAAATAAGCTTCTAAACCGAGGGGGTAGAGAGACGAATTGGAGTGGATGGGGGTGGGACAAGGTAGCTGAGAGTGTGATAGGTGGATGGAGGTGAGGGTAGTGGTGATTGGTCACAATGCAGTGCGGAGTGGATAGGTGGGAAGGAAGATTGATACATAGCACAGTTCATGAGAGCGATGGAAGCCCAGGACCTTCATGAACTTGGCTGTTTGGGAGGGACAGTTGAAGTGATCGGCCACCGGTCAGTGATGTTATTTGTTACGGGTGTCCGGGGGTGTTTTCTGAAGCGAACTGTAATTAGGTCTCCTGTTTCCACAATATAGGTAGACTGCATCAGGAGCAACGGATACATTCAATGACATGTGTGGAAGTGCAGGTAAACCTCTAATGGATATGGATGGCTCCTTTGGGGCCTGTGAAAGATTGGAGGTCTGGGTGGAGGTTTTGCAAATTCCGTGTTGGAATGGGAATGGGGCGGGAGGAGAGGGTGATTTGGTGAGGGGCGTGCACTTGACAAGGGAGTCGTAGAGGGAATGATCTTTATAGAAAGCGGATAGGGGTGGGGAGGGAAACACATCTTAGGTGGTGAGGTTCATTTTCAGATGGTGGAAATGTCGGAGAATGACATGATGTCTGCAGAGGCTGCTGGAATTTCAAGTGATGAATAAGGGAGCTCTGTCCTTGTTGGAGGGATGGGTTTTGAGAGTGGAGTTGCGGCAAATGGATGAGATGAGCTGGAGAAAATGCCTCGCCACTGACTCAATCTTCCCACTCGCAACTGTCTGAGTCTGAACGAGTACGTCATAACCATAGTGACATCCGTCACGCTTTCAACAACATATTGCCATCGTCACCATGTCAGCCTACTTGCACCTCATTAACATCATTAACTCTTCCACGTCTCCGCTCTTCTGCAGCTCAAACTCTCATCCATTCGTTTGGATTAAACGGTGGTAACACACTTCCATCCGTCCTCTCAAATTCCCCCTCTGCTCTGGCCTAACTCCCTCTGCCTCTATTCAAGGGTGCACTTGCGTTCTGTTCAGTATTCCATTGTTCCTGACCTAACTGATATTTTTACCACTGCACATTTTCCCAAACGTGCACTGAGGCCTTCGCAACTTTATCTTTCCACACGGGCTTCCACATGCTGGTAGGGCAGGGATTGCGGGTTATTCACCCAAAGATGTAGTCCTGAGATCTTTCGACAATTTTGCTGCACGTGGGAGTATTAGCAACAAGGGTTGTTCACCCATTACCGGGCAGCTAAATTCCAACGTTTTTATCATTTCTGCAAATCTCTTGACTGTCTTCGCTCTGTCTATCACTGTCATATCCACCAGCCCACTCAAGAGCAATTAGTGTTGTTCAATAAATGCCAACCCAGCCAGTGAACACGACACCCAAGATTTTGTTTTAAAACACATTCTCAGATACCTGCATAGCCTGCAATTCCAATTTCCGGAGAATGTTCGATTTGAACTGTTCCACATTTGTTGCCTAAACGTCATCTACCAAGGTCATTAATTTGTGAAATCTCTTCACTCTGTAAATCGCACAATGCTATAGGAAACGAATTAGTCAACAACGGAAGATGAAAAGCTGTAATCTTTGTTGAAATGAAGGGCAATTAATTGCTATCAATACTACATCGTGCCTTTCACATAATGGAAACTTCAAAGTTGTTCCTCTGGAGGGAGTTTAAACAAATTTTGATCCCAGTCACATCATGAGATATTGGGAAGCTGATAAAGTGTTATATCAAACAGGTGATCAAAGAAATGGGTTTCAAGTCGTATTTTAAAACAGAAAACAAAGCTTGCATCACGGACCTCAGACGACGGAATAGACTGTGCTAGAGTTTGTCAGAAAAAAACGCTCTCTTCGCCGGTGGATAGACCATTGGTCTTCTCAACCATTGCTCGTGAATTCAAATCTCACTTGGGCCTTGCTGAATTTGGTTGCAACAAACATTCACAGAAGCATTTTCCCTATTGGTAGGAATTATTTCTGAGGGAACATTGTGAAGTGATTTCCCCTACGGACCAGGCCTCATCTGCTTGACTTTTGAAATCCCCATCTGTGTTTCTGCTTCGAGGAACATTAGGACGACAAGCATCTGATGCCAAGAATGCGATAGTTTAGCTGGAAGAACAACGTGATACAGTCGAAGCAGTAAAGTAACGGTGAAATAGTAGGGGAGGAAAACGTCCAGCAAAGCGGCTGAATGCTACCATTCCTTATGGCGAGGCAGGAATCTGCTGGAATCCAAAAGAAAGGTAGGAGGCTGGAAGAGCACAGCTCGCCAGGCTACCTCAACAGGTGGAGAATTCAACGATTAGCATATACCAAGTATTCACGACTGTGCCAGTCCTCGAAGGACAGTCGCCTGCCTGTTTACACCGTTGCGTATGCAAACAGAATCGGGTTTTAAAGCCCGAAGTGAAGAAAGAAGAGGCAAACAGTTCAATTCCTCATTTTCTGAATGTTGGCCTCTCCTCAGGCCTTTGTCATTCTCACAAGATGTGCCTGTATATTTCCCTCTTTGATTGAAAATGAGGTTCAGTTCTCCCGCAGCTCATGATCAAATTCAATGGTATCTGACTTCAGTCTCATTCGCTTCTTCATTTGAGATTAAGCCTTTGCAGGGAACGACTCTTTAAGATGAACACTTCAGAAGTCAGGCTGCGGGCTACTGGAAGTTGGAAATGAGAATGGATGGATGTTTGATGGACTGGCATTGACATAATTCATTATTCTGTGCTGTAAAAGCTCGGTGTCACGGATAGTATTTTGGAAGAAACGTCTCATTGCAGGAAAAAATCTATGCTGTTAAGAGAAGATGCAATTGCACCTGCCGTCCTAAATGTCAGCTAGTGGTTACAATTCATCACTATCACCGCTATGGTTTGGTTTCAATGCCTGGTCAGGGAATTAGGATTATTGTTCCTGATAATGACAACAACTAAAGCGGAGCATCTTTGACAGGAAACGCATTTTACACGCGTCCGCATGGGCCTTGAAATATTGCTGCAGGGCCGCAAGGTGGCTCACTGGTTAGCACTGCTGCCTCACAGAGCCTGAGACATGGCATGAATCCAAATGGGTCGACTGTCAGTAAGGTGCCTTATTCAGGAACAAATGAAGAGTAATGGGGCAAGAAATTGTTCTGTGAGGGTTAATCCCTGGAGGGTCGGTGTGAATTTGTTGCATCAAATGGCCAGTTTCTATACTGTCGGCATTCTATGATACCTTACTGTGTTGTTTTAGCACATGTTCAGAGAGGGGAGAAAAATGAAGAAAAACAGTCATTTCCCAGTCAGTGGTTAATCCATTGTGTGACCACCAATCTATTCACCTGTGTCTGGACTAGCTCCCATCTTCCCTATACTGGTAATGACAGTGTACACCATTCGAGCGGGTTTTCATGTGTTGCATCATAACAGCATTCTTTCTCAAGATGGACTTCCCTGGGATACAAAAGAGATGATAAAAGACATGGATGCCGATGACTGGAATCAAAAGAAGTCAGGAAGAATGGAAAGCGTCTATTGGGAAACAAAAAAAAAATGGAAAGGAAGCCAACGAAGTACTGGGGCATAACGCCTTTATAAAAGTCAAGGCGGGGTTTCATGAGATGGTGGAACAGATGAATAGATCATGTGGCGTGAAACCAGGTAAAACTGAGTTGCGTCCATATGGAAGTTTCCCTGATGATGTGAATTTGCTGAGAGTAAACCGGAGGGAAAATCCTATATTCAGATGAATCTATAACTAGACTTTCGAACTTCAAAACCAGCGTTGAATGATAAGGAAAAGTTTGGAGCACTTTTTCATTCTATAGTAATTGTAATCGAAAATGATTATTTTTCAGGAAAAATGTGTCAGAAGCTGATTCTGAAATATTTGTAAAGATGCGTGCATAAACATAATGAGTGAATTTCACCAAGACAGGGAGTCTGGTCGGCAGGGTCGGGTAAGTGTTAGGTGCACAATTTCTAATTGGTTAACGTTAATTGGAAATATACCATATATCACCTCCAACCGAGTAGAAAATACTGGTTGTGAAGAAAGGTTTAGCAGATTGTTCTACGTGAACTTTCATAAATTGTGAAAGAACTGAGCTGTTTCTGTTAGCTCAGCATTAAAGGGAAGTCGGTAAGCTCAGTCCGCTGCATAATTGGGAGCCAAAACGCTAACTGGCAGACAGTGCAGGCATCTGCTGTGGCCGTGCCCCTCAGTAACATGTATACAATATTTGGTTTTTTTGGGGGGTGGGATGACTTCCGAGGGGAAAGCCATTGGGAATAGATCTTTGGCACAGAGTTTGCCCTTTTTTCTCAGAAGGGTGGGGGAGAGAGGAGGAGAGCATTTGTTATTGGGGACTCCATATCGATGGGAACAGATTGAGATTCTGTGGATATAGGGCAGACTCATGATTTGTGTGTTGTCTCCCAGCTACCAGGGTTTGTGATGTCTCGAATCGTGTTTTAAGGATCCTTAAGGGATAGGGTGGGCAACCCCAAGTCATTGTCCACATATGCACCAACATCGGTAATAAAAGTGATGTGGATGTATGGCAGAATTTCAGGGATCGAGGGTGACATCTTAAATCTAGAACAAACAGAGTTGTTCTCTCTGATTTGTTGCCCATTCTACGTCGTAGTGAGGTGAAGTATAGGGAGAGAGCATTTGAAAATGTTGTTGCAAGGATGGTGAGATTCCGATACCTGGATAGTTGGGGCTCATACTGGAGTCGATGAACCTTTACAAACAGGATGATCTTCACCCGAACTAGAACAGTACCAATACCCTGAGGGGACAATTTGCCAAAGCTCTTCAGGAGGGTTTGAACGAATTCAGCCACGGAGTGGGAAGCTGAATTGTAGCTCCATTTTGCATGTCGTTGTGAGTGGTTTTGTCATAAATAGCGTTTCAGGTTTACAAGAGTGTACTGGCAAGGATGAATGTGGCTTGAAGTGTGTTTGCCTCAACGCCAGAAGCATCTGGGATAAGGTAGGTGCCATGGGTTGTTACCTGGGACTTCGATGTTGTGGCCATTTCAGAGACATGAACGGAGGACTGAAGAGAATGGTTGTTCGTGGTACCTCAGTTTCGATTTTTCAGTCAGAACAGGAGGGTCGTTTCAGAGGGGGAGATGTGGCATTATTCGTCAAAGACAGTATTATGGTAGCAAAAAGAATATTGGTGAGGACGCGACTGAATCTGCTGAGGTAGAATGGACGGAGATTAGAATCAGGAATGGAGAGGTCACCACAAAAATGTTCTAGATATATGGAGGAAAAGATTGCAAAGATGATTCTGGATAGAAACAAAAGTGACAGAGTAGTTGTTATGGGGAGCTTTAACTTTCCAAATATTGATTGGAAATGTTATCGGTTCAGCACCTCGGATCGGTAAGTTTTTGTCCAATGTGTGCAGGAGGGTTTCCTGACGCTGCTTGTCGACAGGCCAACAAGACGCAAAGCCACATTGGATTTGCTTATGGGTAATGAACTCAGCCAGCTGTTCTCTATGGAGGTAAGTGAGCACTTTGTTGATAGTGACCACAATTCGGTTATGTTTATTTACTGATGGATAGGAATAGGTATTTATTACAGAGCAAGAGGTATCGCGGGGTGAAAGGCCATTTTGATGCGATTAGGCAAGAGTTAAGATGCACCGCATGTGGAAAGTAACTTCCAGGGTTGTGCACACCTGAAATATGGAGCTTGTTCAGGGAAAAGCTACTGCATATCCTTGGTAAGGATGTATGCGTCATGCAGGCAATATGAGGTCGACACAGGGAGCTGGGTTTACTGAAGAAGTTGAATCTCTTGAGAAGAAAGAGAAATAGGCGTATGTAAACATGAGCTATGAAGGCTGAGGTAGGACGCTTGGGAATTAAAAGCTAACCTGGAAGGGCCGAAAGAGAGAGGAGGCATGAGAAGTCTTTGTCTGGCAGGAAGAATCCTGAATATTTCAGTTGATAGTTCAAGAATAAAAGAATGTCTAGCATATAATTATAGCCTGTCAAGAACAGAAGTGAGAAGTTGTCAGCGGAGTCCAAGGATAGCAGAGACGCTGAATGTATTTTGTTTATCATATCAAAAATGAAAAATACAATGTTGTCGAAGAGAGTATTGCGATGCAATGTATTGGAATAAACGAAATTGACATTCATAAAGAGGAGCTGTTAGCAATTCATTAAAGTCTAAAAATAGGTTTGTCCCCTGGACTTGATGGGATGTATCCGAAGATTCTCTGCGAATCGTGGGAGGAGATTGCAGAACTTTTGACTATAAGCTTTATTTCGTCAGTGTTTATGTCATTAGTGCTAGAAGACCCGAGTTTAGCAAATATTGTCCCCTTCTTCACGAAGGGGAGTAGAGACAATGCTCGTAATTATAGAACAGTGATCCTTAGCTTTCTTGCAGCTAACCTTTTGGAACAGATTATGAGCGATACGATTTATGATCATCGAAAAAGAAAGAAGTTGATTCGGGATAGTGAGTAAGATTTTATGAATAGCAGGTTATGCCTCACAAAACTTATTGAGGTCTTTGAGAAGGTGGGCAAACAGGTGGATGAGAGTAAAGTGGTTGATGTGGTTTTCAGTAAGGCACTGTCGGCTGTTGCATGAAATACAGAGTCATGGGATTGAGGTTGGTTTAGCGGTTTGGATCAGAAATTGGCTCGCTGAAAGAAGACAGAGTGTAGTAGTTCATAGGAAATGATAATCCTGGAGTTCCGTAACTGAGAGTGTACTACAAGGTTCCTGTTTGTGTCCGCTGTTGTTTGTCATTTTTATAAATTACCTGGATTCGGGCATGTAATGATAGATTCATAAGTTTGCAGATGACATTAAGATCGACGATGTTGTCAATAGTGCCAATATCTGCTGACGGTTACAGAGGGGCATGGATAATCTGCCGAGCTGACCACAGAAGTGGCAAATGGATTTTAATGTGGAAAAGTGTGAGATAATTTACTTCGCAAGAATCAACAAGAATAAAGCATTGCTGGCTAATTCCAATATTCTTGGAAGTGTAGATGTGTACAGCGATCTCGGTGCCCATGTATATAAAACTCGGAAAGTTACCACCCACGTTGACAGGTTTGTTTGCAAGGATTACGGTGTGTTAGTTTTTCTTGGGAGAGTGATTCAGTTTCAGAGCGAAATGATCACTTTGCAGCTCCAGAAATTAACTGGTGTGGCCGCACTCGTAGAGTTGCGTGCACTTCTGGTCGCCACTTTATACGATGGATGTGAAAGCATTGGAAAGGGTGCAGAGGACAATTTCTAGGATGTTGCCTTCTATGGAGAGACGGTTTTACGAGGAAAGGTTGAGGGACTTGAGGCGGTTATTGATAGCGACAAGGTGTTTGAGAGGTGAATTTCGAGAGACATAGAAGATGATCAGAGGTTGCCATAAGGTGGACAGTGAAGACATTTTTCTTCAAATGGTAATTTTGGCACAAGGACACATCGATGTAAATTGAGGGTGATAGATACCGAGGTAGGTTCCTTTATCACTGAGTAGTAAGGGTGCTGAACGCCTTGCCTTCAACACTCGTAGACTCAACAACTTTCAGGGCAATGAAATGGTCATTGTATAACCTTGTGGATTATGATGGTAAAATACTAGTCAGATTGGTATCACAGGTCGCTGCAACGTTAGGGCCAAAATGAACTTTATTGCGGTGTAATATTCGGTGTTTGAACTGTTCTTCAGCTTGAAGCCGCAATCATCTCTGGTCACTGTAAGTAAAACCAACACCTGGCGAGAACCGAATGTGCAACTTTGGCGCCTTATACACTTCCAGTCTGTTGTGCAATTACATCAAACTGACGAATTGCACCACTGGAGCTGCCGTGTACTGATGACCAATGGCTACTGATCTTGCCACTGGGTCCCTCAAACCAATTACTCTTTTTTTGCTGAAGATCTGAAATGAAACACAGCGCAGAGAAAGTAATACTGATGATGGATCATCGATTATGGGGCATCAGGTTCAGGAAAATGACATAGTAAAATGTGGTGAAAGTACGCATAATTGAATTCTGTGTTCGTTTACCGTGGCTTCCTGCGTTGAACACAGGAAATGTTATGTCGCCACTGTACTGGGATTTTCTTTCTATCGGTATCAATTCGTCAGAGAATTCGATTCACTGTTACTTCACCAGCATTCTTTTGAATGTTCATACGGCACAATGACCCACACTGTACATAACGTCAATAATCTTCTGCATTACTACATCCGAGGGCACGTGGCATGGTTGTTTAATAAATAGTGAAAAATTAATCATATTATGCAAGGGCAAATTGATTTTTAGTTTAATTAGTCAAGTCGCAAGAATCCAGAGCAAGTTTCAAAATGTCAGAAATTCACGTTCATTACTTTGGCCAGAATTCTAGCGCAGCAAAAGGGAAATCTGTCCCTGAATCCCCCGCATCCATATAATCGCTTGCTCCATGTGTCCACTTGGAAGCCTATGTGAAGGGATGTTCAGCCTGACAGAGAACTTGTGAGAATCCTCCACTGTCTGACCTAAAGCTGAAACAGGCGCTATCTATTCCAGCTTGGAGGGTAGCGAAGTGGAGGTGAGACAGAAAATATTAATCGGTTTAGATTCACATTGTTCTCATTGTGATTGTTTAAAAACCTGGGCCAGAAAAGACTCAAGCAGAAAGGAGCAGAAGTAGGCCATTCTTAACACCGCTCCTGCCCCGCCACGCCATTCTGTACCATCATAGCTCACACAGCACTTATATGTCTTTTTCCAGTGTACCCACATCATCGTGTTGCCAAGTGGCTGACGCATATTTATCGATCTCTACCATAAATAGTCATCGAAGTTATTCATCGCTGAGAGGAAAATATTGCATTTCAAGGCAGTTGGATGTTTGCATGAATGTTATTGGTTTTGCAGATGATCAGCCGAGTCTGGTCTGAACACCTTTCAAACCATAGACTAAAACTCGACTCTGATGAGATTTGCATCCACAACTTTTGAATAGCAGTCTTGAGAAAGGCGTAGAAATTCAACGCGCTTTCCATTGCACCACAGAGTGGCGGCCTCACCCAGTTTTCAGCACACAAGTTTGCCTTCGAACGATTTCGTTCGGGACACCCATCTCACGTCTGTCTGACCTCGTCACACTTTCCAGTATCTGGTCCTTATCGACGTGTGCTCTGGATCTTCAAGTGTTCGGCTACATACTGCTGAAATGTCCTCATAACACTGAGCATTACCACACGTTCAAATAAGAAATTCCAGATTAACAACACGCCATGGGTGAAAGCGTTCTTCCTAAATCTTCTCTAAACCGCTTTTCTCCTGCTTTTCATCTATGTCACTGGTTATTATTCCTTCCCGAAAAGCCTCATCCTTGTCATACATATCTATCCTCTTCTTAATATGCGTATGTTAATCAGTTTCTCACTCAGCCTTCTCTGTGCTTAGTTACACAGCCCCAGTTTAGCTCATCTACCTTCACAATGGGAATGGTCCAACCCTTGGCATTATTTACATCTCCTGTGAACTTCTCCTGCAATCAGACGGTTCCTGCAGTCTTGCAATTACAACGGAAAAAGAAATGTTCTTTGAAGAAATGCCAAAATGTCTGAACAGAATCAGCAGCTCTTGTCCCTCTATGATGAGAAAGGACAGTTAACGCTTCGAGTCCAATGATTCGTGTTCGGAACTGATGGGATGTGTAGGTGGGTGAAAAATGTGGAAGAGGGCGGACAGGATCCAACATGATTGAATTCGATGTTGGGTCCTGAAATCTGCATGGTCGTTCAGTAGAAAATGAGTTGCCGATCTTCCAGCTAGTGCTTTGCCTTGAAGAAGAATTGAAGCAGACCAGAGACTGGTATTATGGATTGGGTACACAATGCAATGTTAAAGTGACTGGACACTGGAAGACCGTGGTAATTTTTGTTGATTCTGGACAGAACTTAAGTGATCTCAGCTTTGTCACCGGCTCTGTTTTCCTCTCTCCATTGTAGAGAGATCACATTCTCAGCAGGAACTACAGTTTTCTGGATTGTATAAAGTGCAGACAAATCACTGGAAGATGTGTCTGGAAGTTTCCACAGTGAGGAGAGACATCGGATACCAGTAGGAAATGTATCTTACAACATAAAACGTTACAGTGCAGTACAAGCACTTCGGTCCTCGATGTTGCACCGACCTGTGAAAATAATGTGATGTCCATTGCAATGGAAAATTAACATTTCTTTTGAAACCAATAAAAGCACAGGGAAACAAACAAAAAATAAGGGCCTGACTTTGCAGAGGGCAAGTGTTGCAGGCAGAAAGAAATTCTATGCATATGTAAACCGAACTAATAGCAGACTTACAAGGCCAGCAAACTACCATATCAACAGCCAAGGAATTAGAAAAAAAACAACTCCTTATCTGGAAAGGAACTCGAATGTTTCAGGCCCCTGACATTGAAGTGTTGATAAGAAGAAGCGAATTGTACTTTTAAGGGAATATGTGAAAGCTATCAGGCGCCCATTACATGAGGCGTCTTGCCAATGTATTACCTGGGACACGGGAAACCTGAATTTGATGGAACTCCACGCGCTACATGCTGAAAATTTTCTGGCCCAAGAGAAGGAAAAACGGAAATTAAAGATGGAACAGCAAACACATAATGCTCAGCTGACTATGATGCAAATGGTCGCCCAGCCGTTGGAAGGAGGTGCTGCGTGAAAAGAAGGGCAGGCAGAGGTAAATCCGGCAGGTGCTTTGTTTGCCGAGCAATGGACCACTGAGTGAGGCAGTGAACGCCCAGGCAGCCTCAATCGTCCCTGGAGACTAAGCAGCAGGGTGACTAATGGAGGA